>NC_091151.1:46782805-46822805 GCF_040958095.1 Procambarus clarkii | reverse complement strand
CTTTGATTTTGTAATGACTGGACCTTAACATTTTAGAATCACTTCATCTCACTAGAATGAGAAATACAGTACTAAAATTGAGTATTTTTACAGTAGACTGTAAAAATAGTAAATTGCACATGCAAAAATATATATATATGTGTCAGATGTTATTAGTAAAATGTCAACACTTGCAGCGTGCTTTATGATATCAAGGGTAGATATCAGCTCTGATTTTGCCGGTACTTTGCCTTCTTACACTTTTGGGAAACGTTCAGGTAATTCAGAAATTTTGAAAAGCTGTATTAATAGTGGTATCTTTGGTAAGTTTGTCACCATTTTCAGTATTTTGGAGTATATTAATAAGTAATTTCTCATGTATGATGAACGGTACAGGACAATAGCTTAAATACACATCATCATGAGAACTTGTCCTGAACGTATTCTGTTGCTAACAAGTATTTTTCCAACTCTTTCCTTTACCTAAGCTCTTAACAGTCTGCAATCACCTTTGTACTTTCTGTTGTCCCATATAACACACTATTAACATTTATGTTTCTGCCTAGTGGAGTGCCTTCTTTCCAAATGTTCAACGTCACCCTTTTCATTAAAATGTTCTGAAGTATTTCCTTTTTCTTTGTTCTTTCTCTCTTTAAACAATATATATATATATATTTTTTTTTTACCAGGCTTGACCACTTCTCTCACTAGTGTTCGTGTAAATGTAAATCAGAAACGTCAAAACTCTTTGAAGCGTCAATTAATGTTGCTTTTTCATTATCAATCATGTATGTTGACTTACCATTATCGTCCACTGCACATATAATACACAATTCTGATGTATTTTTTCCTCTTTTCGTCAGCTGGTGCAAGTTTTAGACTCCATGATTTTTTAAATGTAATCTCTCATAAAAGAATCATACAATTTTAAACAAATATAAAAAAGGCGATTGAAACCCAATTTATTTTCAATCAAGCAGATAATAACAGGGGGGAAAACCATCATAAAAGTGCATTAATACAGCGTGGAAAAAAATATCAGAACAATTAATTGTTCCGATACACTTTTCAGGCAGAAGCAGACGTTCCTGAGATACAGCCAATTTTAACCTAACCTTACCTAACCTAACCTAACCTAACCTAACCTAACCTAACCTACGTTTATACGGCCATGCGGGACGAACATCCTCCCTACACTAGACACACGTACCCAACGAATCATTATCTCTAGGCATTAAGAAAACATTTAGTGAAGATAACAGCTGTATGTACTTCAGTGCAATGGTCTCCTTCTCTGAAGGGCCCCTCATCTGTGGGCCCCTCTTCTGTGGGCCCCTCATCTGTGGGCCCCTCCTCTGTGGGGCTCTTATATTACCAAGGAAAACAAGACGAGCAACCAAGAGAGGAGGAACACTAGAAAGCAGTTAAAACATCATCGCTCTCTTCAGTGAACCGCAGACAATCGCCTTACAAGAACACTGACAATAGCGCTCATGATAACGATTCGAATAACAATAAAAATATAACAACAATCTTCGTGAACAAACCCATTTTAATATCGGTAGTAATAACAGAATTGATAAAATTTCAGGAAATTCCAAGAAAGCAAATCCTCAGCCGCCTTCTAGGAAAAAACTGACCTATAATGGAGTAGCTGATTTCGCTTGTAAAGGAAAACAGTGAAGCTTAAGAGAGAGAGAGAGAGAGAGAGAGAGAGAGAGAGAGAGAGAGAGAGAGAGAGAGAGAGAGAGAGAGAGAGAGAGAGAGAGAGAGAGATACTGATGACACCTCACTATTTCACCACACCAAAAACAGTTCCTGAACCAAAATATTTGTATGAAAGTAACAAATTTTAGTTTTTATTGCCCTACAAAAAAGTCAAACTACACTGTCGATAGAAAATGCTGGGGGTCAAGGTTTAATGGTAGTGAGAAGTTGTGGGGTCAAACTGAGGTCACAGATTGAATTTACTGAAAAGTCACGGGGTCACAGATTGAATTTACTGAAAAGTCACGGGGTCACAGATTGAATTTACTGAAAAGTCACGGGGTCACAGATTGAATTTACTGAAAAGTCACGGGGTCACAGATTAAATTTACTGAAAAGTCACGCGGTCACAGATTGAATTTACTGAAAAGTCACGGGGGTCACAGATTGAAGGTACCGAAAGGTCGTACATTCAACTTGGGGTCACTGGTTGAAGGTCCAACCAGGGGTCATACTGAGAACTGATAATGGGGTCACAGGATGAAAGCACATGTTAATATTGTAACAAAAGTCAACTTTAACGCCACAAAGCCGTCCTGTCTCTATTGGTAAGCATCTCAAGCTCTCGATGGAAAACAATGGTAGACAATTATGTTTACACACAAGAAGAAAGGCAAGGAAGAAGAAAAGATAAGGAAAAAAGTAAAGGGAGGAAGGAAAAATTAGGTGAATGAGCAAGATAATTAGAAGCAGGTGAAGGAGGAGGAGAAAGAGGAGAAGGAAGAAGAAGAGCAGAAATAAAAACAAAGAGTGTATTAAAATCCTCACACGCACACACAAATCCTTGAAAGGAGAGAGGATTACAGTTGGATTACTGTAGAATTCATGGAACCAGGAGTGAAGTAGGATTATCTCGCCTTGTGAGTGTATGTGTTGGTGTTGGTGAGTATATGTTTATGATGGTGAATGTATTTTGGTGTTGGTGAGTTTATGTTAATGTTGTTATTGGTGAGTGTATGTTTACGGTGGCGCTTGCTTGTACGCGCGCGCACATATGTGCTTGAGAGTGTGCACTTACCTAATTGTATTTAAAGAGTCATGCAATAGCTCCCAGGCCCTGCCTTTGCATCTCCTGGTTAGGCAATACAAGAATCATCATTCCTTCTGATTTTAGTTATATTGTGTTTCAAAATGACTTAATTTGCCTCAGCGCTTCAGAATGTATCAATTCCGTTGAATTCTGTCTAGTGAGACGGAATTTTGTCTCTTCTGGTCCGATCCATTTAGTTGAGACAACGTACATTGAAGGACGTCTTTTTCAGGCTCCTCTGGGTCTCGAGCTTCCACTCTTGCTCTCTTTTCCTACCGTTTATCATTTTCAACATAACCGCTTTGCCCGTTTTGCCTATTATCATTATTATTCGCTCTTATCATTACCGCTGTTCCTCCGGCGTGATGGGGCTCTCTCAGTCTTTCGCTGTGAGCTCTCTCAGGTCTTGGATAAGTCTTGTTGCCTGTTTCTTATTTTGTTTACGTTTTTATTTCATTTTTTCAGGTTTGATTGCCACATCGGTGTTGCATACTAAAAAGTTGGTTACACGTAGGTTCTGAAGGTTTCTTTATCTAGGTTTCTGAAGGCAACACTGATATTTGCCAGTTTGGCACGGTCTCCAGAGTATATCTTGCTCAAGTGACCGGCAGGTGACAGGCTTGTTGACAGATCCTTCTCTTTCTGCAGGTCTACGTCTGAGACCTGCATCCCTTTCAGCCCCCTTAACTGTCCCTGGGATCTTCTCACGA
Organism: Procambarus clarkii; assembly: GCF_040958095.1. Classification (NCBI taxonomy): domain Eukaryota; kingdom Metazoa; phylum Arthropoda; class Malacostraca; order Decapoda; family Cambaridae; genus Procambarus; species Procambarus clarkii. The sequence goes on along the minus strand of NC_091151.1, from coordinate 46,819,319 downwards.
TCTCACCTGTACCCATTATTTTGCATTTGCAAAGGGTAAGCAGCCATCTTCCCGGGCCACCGTTGGAGTGCGTTTGGGCGTCTAGATATCCCCATAAAGTCTCGCACAGTCATCGTCACTACTACTTTTCATCGTTAAATTTGCATTATCCGTGAACACGGATACAATTTTTCCCCTCTGTGACACTTGCTCAGTTGTCAGCCTGGTCTTAAGAGTTTATATAGGAGCCTTTTTTAACAGGGTTCTCTAAAGGTTTCTATAGTCACTGGAAAAATATTTGCTCTCATGTTTAGGCACTGATATGCTATCATAAAGTTTGTATAGTTTCGCTGGGCATTTCTTCCATGACAGACGATGTCAAGGAAGAAATCACAATAATCTGTGAGAAGAAATCACAATCACGTTATTGTGACTTCAGTCACAATAACGTGGCTAAAGATATCATGACCAAACCACACATCAGAAGATGAGGAGAAAGGACGAGGTGATAAACTCTACTTTGAGTTTCGGTCCAGGACGGACCGAAACGTCGTCGGATGAGTATGGGGTGCACAATAAACTAGCCGCCTTCGGCGGCAACAATCAAATCGTCGTCTCTTCATTTTCTGATGTATGTGTGTGTTGGTTATCATTCCATCGCTGAACTCACACGGGTAATTTGAGACATAAGTACCCGTGTAACCTTTCCATGGGTCGTTTCTTCACTAACCTTGCTACCACCTTACAGATTTGATCGTTAACGATATTCTTCTGTAGTTCAGTAGCTCCTGTTCTCCCTTCTATCATGTATAATGGGAGTATACATTGGTTGTCTTCCATAACTGTAGCAGTTCGTTCGTTCGTGGCGTTTAGTTGAAGAGAATTGGGAAGAGGAGGATCAGGACTTCAGCTGTCTTTCTCAGTATCCTTGGTAAGATATCGTCTGATCCTATATTGTTCGTCCAATTCAGCTCCTTCAGTCTCTTCAAATCTTCTCTTGTCACCTCTATTTCGCCCACGTGTGTGTGTGTGTGTGTGTGTGTGTGTGTGTGTGTGTGTGTGTGTGTGTGTGTGTGTGTGTGTGTGTGTGTGTGTGTGTGTGTGTATATGTGTGTATATATATGCAATAAAGGGGATTACAAGTGATAAACGACTTATCACATACAATAATAATTTTGTTAATAAAACTGAAATAATAATAATAATAATAATAATAATATTATTATTATTATTATTAAGAACAAGAAGAAGATGAAGAAGAAGAAAAAGAGGAAGACACTGCAGTAGTGAGCTTACATCCGCCTCGTCAGGCGAGAGTAACCGGGTTCCAATCTAAAGCAGAGTCGGGCGATTGGGCACAGTGTCTTCTTGTGCACTCAACAGAAATTGCAAACCAGTCTGTAAAATGACTGGTAGGTCGTGTTCTGTGGAAAACAGGCACGTAAAGCTTCAAAATGAGCTCTGGAGTCGAGAGCTTTCAGCCTGCAAATACTGCTGTGAGACGCACAATTGTCTCAGCTTACAAACACTGAACTGAGAGAGAGGGAGCTCTCTCTCTCTCATAAGCCTGTGCCTCTGTATCCTACAATGGCTACATGAAAGAAAGTACCACCAATGGCAAACTATGAACAAAGAAGCGGAAGAGTTTGACACCAACAAACAACTGAAGACACACAAGCAGTCTGCGAATAATCCAGGACATAAAAACAGTTTCAAAATCTTGGTTCCCCACTAAACTTAGTCTTCCATTATAACTCCCCGTGTGGCCTCGACAACCCAGCCTAGAGCCACCAGAAGTTTGAAGAAGATCCACTCAGTGATGAGGTACTGGAGGAGCGGCAGCTCTCACTGACGAAAAGTTTGCTTCAAATGAGTGTATGTTATGAGGACAAAGATGAGGCACTCACTTAAAAGTGTGTCAAAGGGGCGACGCACTCATTCGAGGGCTTTATAGATGTTTCAGGATGAGAAAGTCACTCGACAGTCTCCAGTGTGTGTGTGTGAGAGTAAAGATAATGGAAAAGCAAAGACAAGGGTTTCAAGGTGATGTGAAACACTCAACTGAGAACTTTAAGTATGTTATCTAAGATTATCATGTGAAGTACTCTGTTAAGGACCTCAATTGTGTGTCATGAGGGTCTGATGAGCTTAAAACACGTGTTAAGTCAAGAAAAGAACTCAGCTGAAGGAATGTAGTGAGTCAAGTAAGGCACTCACTCGAGGGCCTCAAGCATGTTTTAATAAGTCTGAAAAGGCACCCAGTTGAAGGCCTTAAAATGTGTGTTAAGTGAGCCAAGTGGAGCGCTGAGATGTGGGGCCTCAAGTGTGTGTTAAGTGAGTCAGAGGAAACACCCGTAGATATAATGGATATAACAGCTCTATGGATGGTTTACACATGTAAACCTAGTATACTAGTATACCATGATGACCAGACCACACACTAGAAGGTGAAGGGAAGACGACGTTTCGGTCCGTCTTGGACCATTCTCAAGTCGATTGTGGTTCGACTTGAGAATGGTCCAGGACGGACCGAAGCGTCGTCGTCCCTTCACAGTCTAGTGTGTGGTCTGATCAACATACCTCAGCCACGTTATTGTGACTCATCGCTTGCCTAGTATACCATTCTCAGCGCCAGGAAGCTCCTCAGCCCTAGTGAGGTCCCCGTAGGCACGTACAAACCCGCTCACGTTGTTACCCACCCAATTAAATGCCAAACCCAAATGAGGTTTAAAATAACAGGTCGAATAACAAGGAAATCATCAAACTACCTAAATACTAACCAAAAAAATAATAATAATTCTAACTTAACTGCAATTCTTTAAGCTAAGAAAATTCCAAACGAAAGAGTGAAATGTAAAGCCAGAGTTTTAATGGGATAATTTAAAGAATTTAAAGTAAACAAACGTATAATTTATGCAAATGAGATTCTAAAATTGGCGACGAATAATTAGCTGTTGTCGTTTCACCAGCCCCATGCCAGAAAAAAATAACATGAAAACAAACAACTTGGCTGCATTTTTCAGAGCGAAAAAAACATTTTATACTAATTTGCACGACCAGTGGACCATTGCAAAACTATGTTGCAAACAATTACATGGGTCCCCTGATATTTAACAAAAAAATACAAAAAAAAAGAATAAAAAAACAGCATGTCTCACTGACTCTACCTTCCAATTGTGTTTTGTTTTACCAATGATGCGATCCACTCTTGTCTCCGTTGACTGTTCCTATGATTCGATACAGTCTAATTATGTTACTGTTCCTATTATTCTATACAATCCATCTCTGTTGACTGTTTCTATTTGTAGTTATGGCCCCCAACGAACAAATTTCAAAGTACAGTACTCTGAAAAGTCGAGGCTCACAAATTTCCACGTTTGCTATGCATCGGTATGCTAGGTTAGGTTAGGTTAGGTTAGGCTAGGCAAGGTTAGGTTAGGCTAGGTTAGATAGGTGAAGTTCGAATGTTTCTGGCTAGGTTAGGTTAGGTTAGGTTAGGCTAGGTTAGATAGGTGAAGTTCGAATGTTTCTGGTTAGGTTAGGTTAGGCTAGGTTAGGCTAGGCAAGGTTAGGTTAGGCTAGGTTAGATGGGTGAAGTTCGAATGTTTCTGGTTAAGCTAGGTTAGGTTAGGCTAGGTTAGGCTAGGCAAGGTTAGGTTAGGCTAGGTTAGATAGGTGAAGTTCGAATGTTTCTGGTTAGGCTAGGTTAGATTACGCTAGGTTAGGCTAGGTAAGACAAGGCTAGGTTAGGTTAGATGGGTAAAGTTCGAATGTTTCTTGTTTGGTTAGGTTAGGTTAGGTTAGGTTAGGCTAGGCAAGATTAGGCTAGGTTAGGTTAGATAGGTGAAGTTCGAATGTTTCTGGTTAGGTTAGTACTTTTAATTTGATACAGAGCGGCAAATCAAGAGAACGGGGCTGAGCTATTGTCGAGAAGGACCGTCACAGTTATGGGTGATCACCACTCATGTTTATTACTAAGTTTCAGATTCCGGTCTCCTTCTGTCAAGAGTCATAACATCCTCCCTTTAAGACTGAGATTCCCGTCTAGTTCCGTCAGCGGTACAAGTCATTACATCCCCTTTAAGGCTTACATTCCCGTCTCCAATTCCGCGAATAAATTGTACTTTTAGAGTCCCTTAAGGATCGGATTAAGCTGCTGGATTCATTTAAATAATTGTCTTGTTAGATTACCAAACTGTTTTTAGTCTACAATCTATTGTCGTAAAACATCTATCGTGTCATTTTGTGTCAAACACAGTTCTCTATGTCACACTCCATTGGCTGTAGGATAAATTTCAAGTCGTGTCATACAGTCCTTGATGTGTCATATGTGTCCTTGATGTGTCATATGGTACACCTATTTCGTAATACACCTTGATGTGTCATATCATTTGGTGTCATTCAACGAAATGTTCATAGCATCTGTCACATTGCTGTGGTCCTGTTGTTACAACCCCTGATGTGTATGACACCTGTTATAATTCCTGATGTGTATGACACCTGTTACAATTCCTGATGTGTATGACACCTGTTACAATTCCTGATGTGTATGACACGTTACAACCCCTGATGTGTATGACACGTTACAACCCCTGATGTGTATGACACGTTACAACCCCTGATGTGTATGACACGTTACAACCCTTGATGTGTGTGACACCTGCATCAACCGCTGATGTGTATAAAACCTGTTAAGAATGACACTTGATGTATCATACATCACGCGTTTCCTACAACACATGTTGAATCGTACACTGCCTGTTGTATCATACGCTAGCTATCATACACAATCTGTTATATCATATACTACCTGTTGTATAACACACTTGTAATATCACACACACAACCACTTATACATCAACTGTTGCATCAAACTCGTATCATCATGCATCATGTATCACCTGTTGTATCACGCTCCAAATATTGTATTATAAACCATCTGTTGATCATAAGCCACCTGATTAACAAATCGCTTTATATATACAACTCTCATTACAACGTCCACTGAACATGACATTTAATTCATGCATTTTTTGACCGGGTAAATGATAGGCCTTAATGAACATGTTAACAACTCAAGCCTCACCTTATTAACCCTAATTAACGCCACAATTAAGCAACCTTCCAATGAGTTAACTTGTAATGACGAATTCAACTCATCAGAGTTTATCAAATTTGACCCTGTTGCAACTGAGACAAAAATGGATTTGTTGATGAACGAATATAATGACATACCATAATAGGCTGCATCAATGAACGAAGTCTATCGTTTATATCGTTCAAATACATTTGAAAAAGTGTTCTCGTTTCGTATACGTGATTCCTTGACTTCGGACATTGAAGCTTTGATCACTATTGAAGCTTATGGCTTTGAATTATACAGTAACTTCAAGAGGAAATACAATGAAAAACAGGAGGAATGATAGTCATTGCATAAACGGACCCACAGATGAAAAGGCTGAGCCAGGGAGCTATTGTTCGATGCTTTGGAAAGCATGGGAACAACACCTGAAGACTCTTAGTCAACATCTGAAGAAGTTAGTCAACACCCGAAGACCTAGTAAGCACCTGATGGTCACTCAGTTAACACCAAAAGACTACCCAGATATAATTATACGACCCCGACTATATTCGATTATACGACTATGGGAGCCGGTCGGCCGAGCGGACAGCACACTGGACTTGTGATCCTGTGCTCCCGGGCGCTGGCGAGAAACAATAGGCAGAGTTTCTTTCACCCTATGCACCTGTTACCTAGCAGTAAAATAGGTACCTGGGTGTTAGTCAGCTGTTACGGGCTGCTTCCTGGGGGTGGAGGCCTGGTCGAGGACCGGACCGCGGGGACACTAAAGCCCCGAAATCATCTCAAGATAACCTCAAGATAACCACCTTTATAGACCAAATCTACAGTCAACGTCTGAAGAGCACCCAATCAACATATTTAAAACTTATTCAACATCTTACCCAAAATTAAAACCAAAACATCTCTCAGAACTAACACGAACACCACCCAAAAATCCCTAGGAAGCCTATGAATTAACACCTAGAGAAGGGCCTCCCAAACCATCTGAAGGGCTAACCCTCCCCTCTCTTCTACCAAGCTAATACCTAAAACTATTCAAAGCTTCTGAATCCACAATTAAATTTTGCCTCACCACCAAAATCAATAATCCAAAATCGCATGGAAGTCAGCCCCGTTGGGACGCAATCAACAACTCTGGCGTCCTTTCCTCATGTCGGGTCATAATGGCAGGTGTCACGCCCAGCTGACTATCACTGGAATCCAGGTATTCCCTCGGGAAATTTTGATAACACGCGAGGAAGAGTTAGAAGCTACAAAAACAGAATATTGAGGTTTCGTTTCCTAGATATAATGTGTGTGTGTATGAGGGAGAGAGAGAGAGAGAGAGAGAGAGAGAGAGAGAGAGAGAGAGAGAGAGAGAGAGAGAGAGAGAGAGAGAGAGAGAGAGAGAGAGAGAGAGAGAGAGAGAACGAGAGGTGAAGGGGTAGCACACTCGCCCGCGGCTAGCGAGCGATTTTGTCTGGTTTCGAGCCCTGTTTAGGAAGGGATGACATAGCGCCAGTCCTTAAACTGCTCATTCAGCCCTTTTCACCCGGCAGTAATTCGGTAACTGGTTGTAAATGAATTGCCGGATCATGTTCCAGGCATAAACTAGCATAGTAATGTTGAGCATGAGATATTGACTGACAAAAGATATATGCCCACTAAAAGGATCACAAATTAGCTCATGTCTCACGTTCACAACACTCTTCTACATTGTCTGACCCTGTTATATTACCAACTCCCCAGACTTCTGTACAGATGTTGGAGCCTGGTTCAGGCAGGTCATTGGAAGCATGGTCCTGCTAGGACCTTTCACTTGAACAGAGTCCGCGACTTTGCTGTTGTGTTCAAAGGCAATGCGCCCATGGTTCCCTTACCTGGTTCATCTCCTAGACACGCTAATGTCCACCTGGGGAACATGTTCAGTTTGGGAGTAACTATTTCAAGAACATCACTACATTAGCAATTATACATTTGCTCACATGAATCGCACCTGGAGCACGCTCTTAAAACAAGGTTATCGGAAAAAAATACTCGCCAAATTAAGCAACTTTCCAAGAATGATTCAAAGTTTAACAATAAATAAAGTATTCACATAAACCCACTTTATGGTAAAGCACTTTATATATATATATTTTTTCGATCATACTTAGAATATATGTTATATATATGTTTATATATATATATATATATATATATATATATATATATATATATATAACTGAAAACTCACACCCCAGAAGTGACTCGAACCCATACTCCCACAACTGGTATGTACAGGGACGCCTTAATCCGCTTGACCATCACGACCGGACATAAGGAAGTGATAGCCGAGGCTATATGAACCACTTCCCCGCCGGCACTTGGATGGTAATCTTGGGCATAGCATTTTATCAAATCACCTCATTCTTTGGGGCACACGTGAGGAACACAAATGCAAACAAGCCTGAATGGTCCCCAGGACTATATACAACTGAAAACTCACACCCCAGAAGTGACTCGAACCCATACTCCCACAACTGGTATGTACAGGGACGCCTTAATCCGCTTGACCATCACGACCGGACATAAGGAAGTGATAGCCGAGGCTATATGAACCACTTCCCCGCCGGCACTCGGATGGTAATCTTGGGCATAGCATTTTATCAAATCACCTCATTCTTTGGGGCACACGTTCACGGCTGGGGACCATTCAGGCTTGTTTGCATTTGTGTTCCTCACGTGTGCCCCAAAGAATGAGGTGATTTGATAAAATGCTATGCCCAAGATTACCATCCGAGTGCCGGCGGGGAAGTGGTTCATATAGCCTCGGCTATCACTTCCTTATGTCCGGTCGTGATGGTCAAGCGGATTAAGGCGTCCCTGTACATACCAGTTGTGGGAGTATGGGTTCGAGTCACTTCTGGGGTGTGAGTTTTCAGTTGTATATAGTCCTGGGGACCATTCAGGCTTGTTTGCATATATATATATATATATATATATATATATATATATATATATATATACATATATATATATATATATATATATATATATATATATATATATAAAAGTGTGATGCTTACGAGAGCTCTTCCCTACTTCTTCAGGTTCCATAGTGGCTGCTTGACATATAATATCCTTAATCATGGGTGATGGATATATAATAGATAATGCCATTAGCCCACTGGGAACCTAGGAGCCAATTTACCGGATTAAAAGGTCTTACCGGATTAAGGGTGCAAGACCATGGATCATGGCGTCATGTCCCTTATACATGTCACCGGCGAAGCTAGGCATGATTAACATGTAGTGTGCCGGTGACCTAAGCTATCAGATTAAGTATTTAAATCAACTGTTTATTGAACCCATGTTCAAAGGCAGATAACATTGATGAATCACAATGATGAGGTCCCCATAACAATTTTTTTTTACTACTTCTGTCGTTGTTGCAATTTGGTTCATAAAATTATTTCATTAAATCTAGCAATAACGTTTAAAATATTTTAAATATATGTTATTATGCTGGACTCAGAAATGTTTATTATAATTAGGGATTTATATGAGATTACCCCTTTAAGTTTTGTTTCAATTCACTGAATGATTATAATCATTAATGTATAATGCATTGAACAACTGACCTGTTCAAATGTAATGTGTTTTTTTTACCTCTTGTCTAAATGCCTGTCAGTCCAGTATACACATTAACAACTTTAACAAGGCATTTGGTAAATGCAATCGCATACCGATGTATATGAATTCATTAATTTTCTATCCATAACCAGGGTTTCGTTACAGTGTCTTGCTATAGCTATATTTAAGGTTTTCAACGGGTTAAGAGCCATGTTAAGGGCATTTCAAGTTATGATAATCATATTCCATGTTAGGCTTCATCATATTATATAACTACCTCTTGAAATAGATTTTATTTTTGCTTGGTTCAGAATATTATAGATTCGATTTTTTACTGGGTACTGGATACAGTTTTATCAATTTTGCTGATGCCTTCATTAATACTCCACAAAAATGGACAAAAGAACCAATATTTTCATACTTATTTTATTTGAATATTCACATGATATCAAATGTTAGTAAGCTTTCTTTAAGTACTAAACTTGAAGGTTCCCCCAACTCCGTAAATTAATGTAACCATGAATGAAACCCGTTTCCCACCTACGACTATGAACTTAATTGATGGAATCAAGCAATTATCAATTATTGGTAGAAAATCATCGAGAACTTAAAAGATACGCAACAGATACAACAAATATATCTGTATCAGTTAATAATAAATAAAATTAGTTTAGAAAAAAATAACATACAAATTTCTGATCATTACAAAATTCAGAGTATATAAATTCCTATCAGTTTCAAGAGCAGATTCTTCAATTCTCAACTATATTAATTAAATAGTTATTGATGATTGCAACGGTAAATAACATTTGGGCATTTAACTAGCAAGAAATCTATAGATATAGTTTAGCAAGTTTATGTGTGTGTTTGTGTGTATTTACTATATGTGTCTGCAGAGTCAAGCTATTAGCTCTTGGACCCCGCCTTTTTTTTAACTAATCTATTTTTCCTCTATTATATCTACTACATATATTTCTCTCTAACACACTCACAACCACACACATCCCGCAGGATATGCTGTGGTTGTGCAGTCCACTCAGCCGCGAGGGAGGCCCCTGTGTGTGTGTGTGTGTGTGTGTGTGTGTGTGTGTGTGTGTGTGTGTTTCTGCAAATCCAAATACGCTTGAAAATATAATTATCAAAATTAAATCGGGCGTAGGTCTCACTGGTAACAGTTCCAGTCCAATTAACAAAAATCCCCGCTTATTAGTGCACGGAATATAAGCGGCATTAAACGCATCCAAATCGCCCTAATTACTCACAGCCAATGGTAAGCCAATTAGTGAATACTAATTACCACTTGCGTCCCCCGACGGTAGTCCAGAAGAGCGCCAGGCCAAGGAGTTATAAAATCACGTTCTTCTGTCACCAATGACACCTGGGTGCTGACGGACGGACAAAGATAATAACGCATGAAAAACGGACGTATACGCGCATTGGACGCATGTAAGCACGCAAATTGAATGGGCGGTATAATATGTTAGATCACCTTTTATGCTCGGGGAATACATGCCTATCATTGTGTGTGTGAATCTGTTGTACTTTGGATTCGTATTTGGATTCACAGCTTTTAAATTACACCTTTTTGATAATCCTGTTATTTGATTATCCCCTTTTTTGATAATTTTGATAATCCCTTTCCGTTCCTCCTCCCTCCTTCCCCCCTGTCTTCATTCCGTCTTTTCCACCCCCTTCTCTTGTCAATTCTTCTCTTTTTCTCCTACCTTCTTACTCCTTCCTTATTATCGACGTTTAGCATCTTGACTCGACAGCTTAAGTTCCAACTTCTTGCCGGCTCACCGTAACACAAATCATCTTTGACATTTATGTGACAGAAAGTTGTTAAACCATTCTCAAGAGGGCAGGCGTTCGGCTCTTTTTTTTTCGGCGAATAGATGTATGTGTGTTTGTGTTTGTGTGTGCTATTTGGGCCTGGAGCATCAAGGTATTAGCTCTTGGACCCCACCTTACTAACTAATCTATTTTTTCCTCTATTATGTTTGCTCTAAATATTTCTAACACACACGCACACACAAACACTCACACACACACACACACACACACACACACACACACACACACACACACACACACACACACACACACACACACACACACGAACACACACGCACACACACACACGAACACACACGCACACACACAGTGATGTGGTGGAAGCAGACTCCATACACAGTTTCAAATGTAAATTTGATAGAGCCCAGTAGGCTCCAGAATCTTTACACCAGTTGATTGACAGTCGAGAGGTGGGACCATAAAGCCAAAGCTCAACTCTTGTAAGTACAACTTGGTGAGTACAACTAAATGAGTACACGTACTCCCACGTACACACACATGCGTGGGAACAGCATATGGAAGCAGCTGTCTAACTCTCAGGTACCGATTTACTGCTAGATGAACAGAGAATCAAGTTGAAATAAACTCTGCCCATTTGTTTCCGCCTAGGCCGGTAGTCGAACCCGGGCCCTTAGGATCACGGCCCCCGAGCGCTGTCCACTCAGCCGCAAGGCCCCTGTGTGAATGTGTGTGTGTGTGTGTGTGTGTGTGTGTGTGTGTGTGTGTGTGTGTGTGTGTGTTAGTTGTCCGTAATGGTGGTATCAAATGGTGACGTCGGCATTAGTGTTAGACATCCATTAACTGTAATAATGAAGCCCCATTAACAATTGGGATGGAGACCTAGTAACAGTACCGTTGGAAGGCTTATTAACAGCAGTGATCGAGGCATACAAATATAGTGATGGAGGCCCATTATGATGATGGAATTGCATTAACAATATTCTCAGAAGTAAAGTCACGTGCCCCGTCTTTATCCTCATTATCGTTGCAACAATGATGCCACCCCGGCAGAATACCCTGACGCCTCACGCAAACATAAATAATTAATTAACCAGTGGCGCCGGTCGGCGTCCCCCTTGCTGAACCGGACAGAGAACATGAGAGAGAGAGAGAGAGAGAGAGAGAGAGAGAGAGAGAGAGAGAGAGAGAGAGAGAGAGAGAGAGAGAGAGAGAGAGAGAGAGAGAGAGAGAGAGAGAGGTGCTCCTATATACACCTCCCATGTATAGTCATTACTCTTACGGGTTATTCATGCCCGTGCCACCTCTTGGGTGGCTTAATCTTCATCAATCAATTAGTCATTAATAATGGACCATGTGAACGAGGCAGAGGTGATCCTATATAAACCTGTATCCAGGTACAAGTTGGACACGGGAGACATCTCCCGTCACCCAGGGTGCAGTCGCACCTCCACAGATCAACAGTATCAGCTATTGATACTGGTAATGGCTCAAAAGAGCCACCACTTACGGGCTATTCATGCCCGTGCCACCTTTTGGGTGGTTTAATCTTCATCATACAAGTTGGTGTAGTATTGATATTTTTCACCCATGGTTACCTTGAATGCAAGCTCATCGTAATACCTCATGTATCTGGCTTTCTCATATACTCCCGCGTTATTTAATTTTACTCCCATGCACTACCTTGTACCCCCATGCACATCCTTCTACTCCCATGCATGCCGATGTTCTCCCATCACTTGCAGATTCGCATTTGGAACACGTTCTTTCAACATGAACATTCGGGTGAAATCAAGTCATCATATGCATCCATATAAAGGCTCCGAAACAGAGTTGAATCCAGCTTCACACAGTAACTAAAATGACTAACCAATAAATGAAGAAAACTCCAAATGGAAAACACATAATTAGCTCATTAAATGTAGAGTTTCGCAGGGCCAGGCTTGAGACGAGCTGATGTAGGATAAGAGAGCTTAGGGTCTATCTTCATTAACACCAAACAAAGGGGAGGGGGGGGGTGAAGGATGTATAACAAGCAACGAGGATGTCGTTATTAAAGACTTGTATCGGAAACACACCAAAACCCTGGCTGCAATTAATACCTAAGGCCAGAATGAACACGCCAGCTGGAGCGGCTGTTACGTGTTGTTTCTCCTAATTGACACAAGACACGAATACACATCCTAGCTTAGTCGATAACCCCACACATACACCCGGGTGTGTATTCATACGGGTGTATGTACACTCCTGGCCAGTGTAGCTTCGAAGAAAGAGAAGGGTGCGACCTGTACAACTACACCAACACTGAATATTTCACCAGCACTTAATACTATATCATTCCTTACAAAAGAAATGGATATATGTCATATATATCATATATGTCACTATGCACCATGTTGCAAATACACTTCTTCCTAAGGTGCATTAGAGCACCAAGGCAGAGGACCACTATAATATGGAGTGTGGGTCTGGATCCAGGTGAGGGTCTGGATCCAGGTGTGGGTCTGGATCCAGGTGAGGGTCTGGATCCAAGTGTGGGTCTGGATCCAGGTGAGGGTCTGGTGCACTCATAGGTATAGCTGAAGGAAACCCGGGACCCATAGCACCCGGGAGTGTACTCCCGGGTGCTATGGGTTTACCTTACTACTGGGGTGTAAATGCAGTTCGAGAGAAAGCCTCAGCCTTTTTCTCTACCACTAGGCTGTCCCATCTGGACTGTTTGTGTTTTTTGATTGGGTCTGGTCTGGGTGCTGGGGCTGCAAGAGCATCCCCACTGATTGGAACAATCAATGAAGGCAAGGCCCGTGTATCCCTGAAGAATCACCTAGGGATTCTGGAAGGATTTCTATCACAAAAACTGTTCGGTGCAGCCAATATGACTTTAACTTTCACAATATATTCATGATATTCTCTTAAAAACTAATGAACATTAAACAAATTTATTCCCAAATGCCTCGTCATGAAAAATATATTTCCATAATAATTGCCTTCGCCTGCATTTGATACGTTATCGGATCTCTCTGGAAAACACCAATGTATTTATAGCTGAGCAAGAGTGTCAATCTCTTGCTCTGCATGTCAAATCTGTTTATGTAAATTTTTTGACATTTCATTTATGAAGCATAAAATTGCTCTATTATTTGAATCCGGCTTAATTTTTTGTTAATAGATTTACAGTGATTGCTTTCCAACGTTATATATATATATATATATATATATATATATATATATATATATATATATATATATATATATATATATATATATATATATATATATATATATATATATATTTTTTTTTTTTTTTTTTTTTTTTTTTTTAAAGTTTGTGAGGGTACCACCTCTGGTGCCAATGTGGGGACCCATAGCCTCGGAGAAGAAAATAAAAAGTATTCAGAGGAGACCTTGTGGTCTCTCACTGAACACTAATATTATCTTCTCCTACCACCCCTATTCTTTTGTATGTAGACATATATATTTACTTTATTTGAACTTTGTTACAAAAAAGGAGTTACATATGGGTTACTATATATATATATATATATATATATATATATATATATATATATATATATATATATATATAAATATATATATATATATATAACGTTGGAATATATATAATATGTATAATATAACGTGTATATATATATATATATATATATATATATATATATATATATATATATATATATATATATATATATATATAATATTTTGTATATTGTAAAACATGGTATATTGATAAGCCATGTGTCTTATATATGGGTTATATTCGTAGTGTTGGTAAGCTATTAAGTAAGCTATGTATCTTAAATACATAGTGTTGCTAGTTCTTAGGAGTCTGTAATATATGTTTCACATGAATCATATATGCTATCTACCTTATAGATATTTGTTTCTGGATGAGCATATCTGCTGGAACAATGAGATCAGCACTCTTGCGATGAATATACATTATGTATATACCAATGTACAGTATACTTGATTTCAAATTAATAACTGAAATATGATCTATACCCGCCAGTAGCCAATCAGAAAGCGGCAAGAATGGAGTAAAAGAAAACGAGAATTCATTCCAGCCCCGACTACAGCGAGGAGAGCTTAACGTCAGCACCTGCTGTTTGTCTCAATCAATTCCTTTTGGACCGGCGAAGGTAGGTCGCTCTGGACCACAAAGATGTTGTCACTGATTACCGCTAGAGGATCTATTAGGACCATTTGTCACTTTAAAGGCTTTATTATGAGAATAAAGGGCTTGACCCAGAGTTAGTCAGAAGGCGTGACTATTTGGAACTGGCGAAAGAGCCGTTTGTCGCGCTGAAAATATTACATTTCTTCGTGAGAGACAATGGACCTTATACAGTCACGGGGACAATGCCTGAAGACGTCTTTACGGAAAGAACAACAAATCAATGCGGAAAAATGTGATGGGTCGAAGGGACGTCAAGGAATGTGAACCAGTCATAGGACTTTCATACTGGACGATGTCACGCCCGTGACGTGGGTGGGGGACAGCGATAATCCAGGGGCCAGATTCATGAAGCAGTTACGCAAGCACTTACGAACCTGTACATCTTTTCTCAATTTTTGGCGGCTTTGTTTACAATTATTATCCAGTTAATGAGCTGAGAAGCACCAGGAGGCTGTTTATAACAACAACAACAGTTGATTGGGAAGTTTTCATGCTTGTAAATTGTTTAATAAATGTAACCAAAGGCGTCAAAGATTGAGGAAAGATCTACACGTTCGTACGTACTTGCGTAACAGCTTCGTGAATCTGGCCCCAGGTGACTACTGTGCTGAGATTAGTCGGAATACTCTTTCTTTTTCACCAATTTGTCAAGCTTGGTCTTGCCCTGTTTGGGTGATTCACCGAAAGTGCTCGCTAGGTATCTTATCTTGAGGTTATCTTGAGATGATTTCGGGGCTTTAGTGTCCCCGCGGCCCGGTCCTCGACCAGGCCTCCACCCCCAGGAAGCAGCCCGTGACAGCTGACTAACACCCAGGTACCTATTTTACTGCTAGGTAACAGGGGCATAGGGTGAAAGAAACTCTGCCCATTGTTTCTCGCCGGCGCCTGGGATCGAACCCAGGACCACAGGATCACAAGTCCAGCGTGCTGTCCGCTCGGCCGACCCGCTCTTAGAGCACAGAACAGTTCTCGTTATGACTGCTTTTGGCGGATAAGACTGTGATTAACGAAGTGTTTTTATCCACAAGTGTAACAAATGTTATGTATATATCTCGCCCATGAGAGACACGAGAGTGCAAAATGTAGAATATTAATATGTAATATAAATATACACATTGAAATATTTTTCAACTGAAATAATAATAATAATAATAATGAAGGAAAGTTCCAATATATGTGTATTAAAAAAAAAAATAGGATGCAACCTACATCATTTCTCAAGATGCTGTATTCAGTATTCTGAACTTCCTTCAAAAATGCATGCAGTGGCTTGAGAAAGAATGTACATCTGAAAATTAGGTTTCTAATACACTTACACCTAATGTATTTTGCCTTCACCTTCATTCAAGCACTATGGCATTGTAGTAAGTTTCTGAATAATAATAATAATAATAATAATAATAATAATAATAATAATAATAATAATAATAATAATAATATTTGAAGGTTTTCACATTGCATTAAAATTAATAAAGCAAATACATTGCAGCAAAAGAAAGCCAAATAAAACAAATACATTTGCAGCAAAACGAAAATTGTTATGTTAATATTGATGGTGAAATATCTGAAGAAAAACCAATAGAGCAATAACTATAAGTATATTCATATTTTTGTTTAAATGAAATGATTATAGTCACTACGAAAATTGTAATAATTCCACATTCGGACAAATTTTGGAATTGTTCAGTAATAAAATATCGAATAATTTTTCAATTCAAACATTGCCAGGTAATTTAGCAGTCATTTTATAACATTTTCATGTAAGTTGAGACATCCAATCAGTCCAACTTTATATATATATATATATATATATATATATATATATATATATATATATATATATATATATATATATATATATATATATATATATATATATATATATTTGTTTTACGTTCCTTGTTTTGTGGTGTCTCATTGTCTGAGCTTAGCTCTGTCTGTCTGGCTGTCTAAGCTTGGCTCTGTCTATTTGGTTGTCTAAGCTTGGCTCTGTCTGTCTGGTTGCAAGGCTGGGTGTCTCAGTCTGTCAATCTATCTCCGTATAACTGTATGCCTGACTGCAAGTCGAGCTCTCTGAATCTAGGTCTGCTGACTGTCTGTTAAGACAGGCTTGACACCCAGGCAAGATAAAGCTTTCCTGCATACAAGCTGTGCTGTCTGAATCTGGCTTTGTCTGTCTATCTGGGTTTAAGACCAGACTATCTATCTGTTTGACTATTAGACTATCGCCTGTTTGACAGTGTAAGTATCTTGAAGTCTCGCCTCTGGGTATGCCTCTATCTATCAGTTTGGCTGTCTGAAGTCTTACTGTTTGGCTTCCTGTCTGTATATGGAGCTCTCAGTATGTTTGAAACTGTTATGGTTGTAAACTCATATACATCTATGAATATAGATACTGAATTAAATTAATTTCGGTAAATTAACTTCCATCCACACAGGATGGTGAAGTGATCATCTTTTATGATTTATGAGACGGATGGTCATCTTTTAGGTGTCTTGGCTGGGGAGTATAGTGGCTCACATCTGTTGAACATTGACCCGGGGACGGTTCTTCTGATCTATGTAGTTTGAGCCCTTGTGTGTGTGTGTGTGTGTGTGTGTGTGTGTGTGTGTGTGTGTGTGTGTGTGTGTGTGTGTGTGTGTGTGTGTGTGTGTGTGTGTTTTATTAAACACCATCATAATGAATGTTACAAACTGCATAATTCGTATCATAACATTTACAAATGTCTGGTAAAGGCTTTATGTATGTTTGAACTGCGATCCTTAGACATCCCGGACGACCTATCTAAACTTGTCGGGATTGCTAACCTGTTGTAATGACAGATTAGTTGGGTTAGTAGGTTTAAATCAAATTGACCTCCTGTTTAGCACCCAAACTCTACAATTTCTATTATCAAATCAAGCAATGTTCCTACCATTCCTACCATTTTCATGGTGTTTTAAACTTGGTGATCCAGAAATTGATAGGAATGTTCCACTCAATTTGGGTACGTCTCTTTAAATTTCACTGCCACTTACTTTAATAAATTTGTCTGCTGCCAACCAGCCCTAGAAAAGTCATCACGAATCTACATCTCATTCTTCACGGTCGTTATGTAATATTAACTATGAAATTTGACGAGATATTCGTAAGTTTATGGATCTAGCAGTTCATTTGCTAGACAAGGGTTCTGTTGTTAGATTCTTCTATATTGGGTTTAATCGACTGTATGGGTAAGTTAGACAGACTTCGTGTGTGTACGGATTCCATGCTGGTGATGCATATTCAAATGTAGGGTCTCACCTTCACTGTATATATATATATATATGGCCCGGAATGCCTCTTTATCCACGTTTCTGGGTGATACACGGACGTTGGCCAGTATGCCATATACAACTGTTTTTATTCTGATAATGTGGGCTTCTGGCATCAGATTTGGGTTTGTGATTGTAAGTGTGTGTGTGTGTGTGTGTGTGCACACGCGCGTGTGTAATACTATCAACTCTCTATAGCACTCTTGAATGCTTCGAATTACATTCCATTAAACTCGATCAGATTAAATTCCATTAAACTGCATTACCTGATGCGGCCATTACTTCGTATGAGTTTGGAGCACTGATGATTCTTTTTAATATTTCCAGAACAGCCAGACACCGGCCCACTGGAGGACGATGGTGTTCACACGTCTAGGATACTTGCTGCTGCTTACGTGGGGTGAGTAGGGTGTGTGTGTGGGCGTGTCGAGGTGAGTAGGGTGTGCGGACGTGTCGAGGTGAGTAGGGTGTAAACCTGTTTGAAGCTTGTGTCACACGGGCTAAGGTTGAATGTGATAACATGACAGGACTCACTTCAACTTCACTAATGCCCAAAAACAAAACATCGATAGAGTGTTTCAAGCGTAGCTTAGACATATATGTGAAGGAGTTTGGTTGGACGTAAATAGGAACTGTTTCGTATGAGCGAACACATGCCTTCTGCAGCTTCATATTATATATTATATATATATATATATATATATATATATATATATATATATATATATATATATATATATATATATATATATATATGTCGTACCTAGTAGCCAGAATGCACTCCTCAGCCTACTATGCAAGGCCCGATTTGCCTAATAAGCCAAGTTTTCCTGAAATAATATATATTCTCTAATTATTTTTTATGAAATGATAAACCTACCTATTTCATTATGAGGTAATTTTTTTTTATTGGAGTTAAAATTACCGTAGACATATGACCGAACCTAACCAACCCTACCTAACCTAACCTAACCTATCTTTATACGTTAGGTTAGGTTAGGTAGCCGAAAAAGTTAGGTTAGGTTAGGTTAGGTAGGTTAGGTAATCGAAAAACCATTAATTCATGAAAACTTGGCTTATTAGGCAAATTGGGCCTTGCATAGTAGGCTGAGAAGTGAGTTCTGGCTACTAGGTACGACATATATATATATATATATATATATATATATATATATATATATATATATATATATATATATATATATATATATATATATATATATATATTATCATGATCTAATGCTCAACACAGTAGCAACTGGGCAGGATTGTTTTAAGAGGGATAAATTATGGTTAGAGGGCGGGAGGAATCCATTTGCTTACGACACCCCCAGAAACTCTAATTGCTTGGATTAAACAAGCAGTTATTTCCATAGCACGAAGGCCATCAAATCCCTGAGCACTCAACTGCCCCTCTGCCAGAAAGATTCGTATTGCTTTTAATCCTTGTATATGCTTTTCGTATTTTTACACAGCAGTAATGGCATGTGAAAGTTTGTCAGATGTTCCTTGGACGACATATGTATATTCATGCATATATGCATAATATATGTACTAGTATCATTCGGGAAGAGTTTAAACAAATAGATTAATGAATACATACATGCATACATTAAGGGGTACATGAACATTTATGCACTTTCACATGTATGCACTTTATACATGCATGCATGCACGCACACACCCACACACACAAACACACACACACACACACACACACACACACACACACACACACACACACGGCACAAAAGTCAGAGGGAAGATCCCCCAAAACTTGATGTACTTCCTCATCCAGAAATGTTGGGAAGCTGACAAAAAGTTTCCCCCCTGACCAAAAGAGAAGAAATTGAAAGGAATATAATTAAACTGGAGCTTTACCAGGGGATATAGGAACCCAAACACCCAAAAATTAAAACTTTAGGAAACAACAGGACTAATAAAACGACAAAGATCAAACAGAGGAAGCAGAAGGCCAGGAATTAATACCTTAGAATCAAAAGATAAACGGAGAGACAGTTATATAGTTTTATATTATAAGCGAAGTTTAGTTTCATTATAATTTCATATAAACGAAGATTCAACCTAAGCTGCTCCAAAGCTTTGTCAGCAGACAGGATCTAAAATCTCTAACCGCTTGAAATTTGTTACGTCATAGTGACGTCACACTTAATTGCATGCTCACCATTGATAAAAGTCAACATTTGATCTCTTACTACATTGCGCTAGATTAGGTTAAGAAAGGATAGATAGGGTTGAGATTGGTTAGGTAAGCTTAAATAGAAGTAGTCTTAAACTGACGTAGTCTTATACGACATCACTTAAAAGTGATGACGTATAAGCACTTATAGTCTTATACGTCACTTGTAGTCTTCTACGTCATCACTTAAAAGTGATGACGTATAAGCACTTATAGTCTTATACGTCACTTGTAGTCTTCTACGTCATCACTTAAAAGTGATGACGTATAAGCACTTATAGTCTTATACGTCACTTGTAGTCTTCTACGTCATCACTTAAAAGTGATGACGTATAAGCACTTATAGTCTTATACGTCACTTGTAGTCTTCTACGTCATCACTTAAAAGTGATGACGTATAAGCACTTATAGTCTTATACGTCACTTGTAGTCTTCTACGTCATCACTTAAAAGTGATGACGTATAAGCACTTATAGTCTTATACGTCACTTGTAGTCTTCTACGTCATCACTTAAAAGTGATGACGTATAAGCACTTATAGTCTTATACGTCACTTGTAGTCTTCTACGTCATCACTTAAAAGTGATGACGTATAAGACTACACACTTCTCGCAGGTCGTAGACTCTACTCGTACCAGGAGAAAAACAGGTGGCTAAATTGAGCTTAGAAAAGTACACGTAAATAAATAAAGAATAACAAGTGTGGCAAAGGAGAACGTGAACTGAGAACGAGTGGAATGAGAGAGAGAGAAGGAACGGTAGGTGAGGTTGACTCCACTCACAGTTTCATCGATAGATTACATAAAAAAAAATAATAAATAGCGAAATCATGCCTGTCACATACCTGCCGATGATTTCGACAAATCAACGTCCTACCGGCCTATTTTGGTCAACCAGATTGTTAGACGCGACTGCTCGCAGCCTGACATAAGAGCCACAGCCTGGTTGATCAGGTATCCCTTGCTAACACGTAAGTCCATTTATGTCAACATCAGTGATACATTCACTCCCTCACGCTATCGAAATGTACAAATATATTTGCAGCTAGATGAACATGCGATATCCATACTGGCCATTCCATAAATCGAAACTTCGTGAACGATAGAAACTCAAAAAATAATGTTAAATTCAGGACCAAATTTGGAATTTATATTTAAATTCAGTATTAATGATAATCTGTGTCTTTAAGAACTCGTAACTGGTACAATTATTTTTTTTTAAATACGTTGAAATATAAAAATTAGATAAAAAAACTACATATAATTATTTCGGAGTTAAAATAATTAATAGATGCGATACATTTGTGAATGAATAATGAAATAAAATATATTGTTGTCATAAAAACGAATGCCAAAGAAAAAATAGTTTCGCATTGAATAATTATTTGTTTTTACAGAAAGGAAATTTATGAAAAAACCATATTCTCTCTCTCTCTCTCTCTCTCTCTCTCTCTCTCTCTCTCTCTCTCTCTCTCTCTCTCTCTCTCTCTCTCTCTCTCTCTCTCTCTATATATATATATATATATATATATATATACATATATATATATATATAAGAACATACAGATGTTCGAAGCTGTTTTCTTGCTTGAAATAAAAAAAACGAAAACAATTGTTTTATGCATTTGTTCATTTCTGTAGCTCGTGTTGATTCTTTGTGGCTTTTGGTGCAAGTTGAAACCAGATTCTTCTATTCTATATCTCTCCCTCTCGTTCTCTCTTTCCCCTCTCCCTCTGTCTCATTCATCCATCTTTCTCTCTCTCATTCTCTCTCTCTCTTCCCTATCTCTCTCTCTTACCTCCGGGTGGCAGAACAAAGAATACACATTGACCATGCGGAGCAGAATATACGCGAACAGAATGTATGACAAGAATATTTATGACGAAAACCGAACCAACATTGGACGGTGGACGATATTCACTGAAAACTGAGAGAGAGCAGAGCACCTGAATAATAGTTTAGAGAGAAATATGTTCGAAGTCATATGTCTGTGAGAGTAAATATTAACGATATCATGTGGATGTGTATATATATATACATATATATATATATATATATATATATATATATATATATATATATATATATATATATATATATATATATATATATATATGTCGTACCTAGTAGCCAGAACGCACTTCTCAGCCTAATATGCAAGGCCCGATTTGCCTAATAAGCCACGTTTTCATGAATATATATATATATATATATATATATATATATATATATATATATATATATATATATATATATATATATATATATATGTCCAGATACAATGAATAGAAATACAATGCGCGTAGTAGAATGTAGAATGAATACATGGATAGTAGAATGAATACATGGATAGGAATATGCGGACAGTTCAACAATAAATTAATTCGATTTAGACGAAATGAATACGCAAATAAGAATGCATGAACAAGAACGAATGGATAATATGCGGGGTATTAACCCATGAATAATATGCGGGTATTAACCCTTGGATAATATGACAATAAGAGCCCATGGAAAAAAAAAAATTACGCGGTTAGGTAATCGTGTTAAAGATATTAATGACTGGGAATATATGCTCGGAAAAGGATAGACTCACCTATAGTAATAGATGAATATGCACTCACCGGTATGCATATATTAAGACCTAAGTGGAGAAGAATGTGGAGGAGCCCCTCGAACGGTGCCGTAAGAATGCGAATATAAATGTGGAGAAAATATACAATAACAGAAAATATGAAGGAATAAGAGCGTGAGAGATAGAAATAAATGTGTGTGTGTGTGTGTGTGTGTGTGTGTGTGTGTGTGTGTGTGTGTGTGTGTGTGTGTGTGTGTGTGTGTGTGTGTGTGTGTGTGTTTTGCAGAGGGCGTTAAAATGTTAGTGTTTGAAACTCTGTGTGCTTTCTGGCTCCAGTGAGTGGTAAAGATTGGTGACTGGTTGTGTCCTTGTGGTGAGAGGCGAGAGAGGGGAGAAAGGGTGGGGGGGGGGGGGTTTAGAGAGGTGGAATGGGGGGGGGGATAGAGATCAGGATGGTAGGTGGAGATACAGGACAGGAAGACAAATAAGGCTGGGATAGAAGACCGGGACGAGAAGAAGTAAAAATAAAAAGATAAACAAAATGAAAGAATGCATAGATTATACATATACACAAACACAGTCACAATATTTACCGCCAGCAGTGTTCCCAGACCACCATGACCTCTAAAACATTTTTTTCTTCTCTCTCTTTTTGCCAGCTGTGAGCGCTTCTGACGGGGTAATGGAAGGTGAGGATCAGGCAGCAATGGAAACAGCATCAGCTGGGTTCCCCACCACAGCTGAGGGCACCATGACCGATTACAACATACCCACGTACCCCCCGGACCCAAAAGAGAGCATGGAACACGCCCCCAACCCTCTGGAGGCCCACCAGGTGTCGTTTCCGGGCAGGGTGTCAGCCACCGAGCCCTACATCGACCCTGCAACCCCACTGAAGGTCCGCGCCTACGCTGGTACAACTGCCTTCATGCCCTGCATAGTTAACAACCTTGGACAGCGCTCGGTGAGTAGAGAGAGAGAGAGAGAGAGAGAGAGAGAGAGAGAGAGAGAGAGAGAGACAGACAGACAGACAGACAGACAGACAGACAGACAGACAGACAGACAGACAGACAGACAGACAGACAGACAGAGAGGCTTGAAACCCTCAATGCAAGTAAAAATCTTTTTCCTCCTAATTTGTAAAAAAAACACTTTAATTCATTTTCGATAACACCTTTCACGGGCTTCAGTTATATGAAATTACCTATCAGTATTTACATATCAGTGTCTAAGGGGAGAATGGTCTAGTTCTTTGTGCCCCGCCCTGTGCACAGTCTCATATTTTATCACCCATAAATCCCAACTTAAATTTTTTCGCGCACGCACTCACACACACACACACACACACACACACACACACACACACACACACACACACACACACACACACACACACACACACACACACACACTCACACACACACACACTCACACACACACACACACACACACACACACACACACACACACACACACACACACACACACACACTCTCTCTCTCTCACACACAAGTTCGCCTTACCAGGGCGTCTCAGTCATCTCTAAACATATTTTAACTAAATATTTTCAACACTTCATCACGTATAGCAAAATTCTCCTTATTCGAGTCATTTCCACACACATACGTGTTTTGTTTACTTATATCAGATCTATTGTTTACCTTTTGGATATTTTCGTGTTTGTATTTTTAATATGTCCAATCTACCAAATATAATCACATTAACCTACAGTATTTTTTCACGTACTGTATAATTTATTTTGAGGAGTTTTAAGTTACACACAAAGTCTAAGGCTTTATGGATCTAAAGTAAAGAGTGTAACTAATTATAATATCTACCACTCAAAGTACAAGACTTTCTGGATCTAAAAAAATATATCTAAATAGATTTTCCACTGCATAATATCATTCAGTCTCCTCATTAAAGTAAGCGAACCACACTGGAATACACAAAAATGAAAAAAGATATCTTTTCTTGTAACAGTTTGCACTCCACAAAAGACCAGAGCTGTTCTGTAACTTTAAAACTTTGCTTCTATATACCTGCGACATAAAGGCTCTTATCACCAATAATTTTTCTTGTTGGTCGTTGTGATAAAATGAGACTGAACCCACAGATTTAACCGGCCCTTACATTTCCATAATTCCTTCCCACGCCATGAGAAGAAACATATCGCTTCATCCGGTCACTATCATGTCATGAGGAGCAACATATCGCTTTAGCCGGCCCTTACCAAGATAATAAAAGAAAATAACTTTATCCAGCAATTTACAATACCACGAGACGTAACACACTGTTTTAACCAACTCTTAACATATCCTGGAGGGCAGCATACTTCTTCAGTCCGCCCTGCCAATATATGCAACATCCCATCTTAACTGGCCTTAAACCACAATGACCACCTATCCACTGTCTTATCTAGTCCTCGGGCACGTTTATAACTAGCCTACCGTCTTAACCGGCTCATACCGCGCCATGAGAACCAAGACAATGTTCTTAACCGGCCCTTTCCGCGCGAACTGTACCATCCAACGTCTTAACCGTCTCTTAACGCTAGATAAGAACCAATCAAAACGTCTTAATCGGGTCTTAAAACACGATAAGTGGAGCAGGGATAAGATTTTCACATCCTGACTTCACCGCACTTACATTAAGAGGAATTGTGGTGCCAGTATTCTCCCAAGCGTCACGGGCACTAGTAGCTACCAGTGTCTACGGGAAAGTGAGGTCTAACTTCCCTTTCACCTGGACTGGAGGAATCTCGAGCCGCGGACCCCAACGGTGTGAGGCCGAAGCTGTATCGACTAAATCTTCGTGTAAGTCGACAGAGCTTTGGCCCTCACAATTTATATGTTATCTTTATACATGGCTCTTTATGCCCTGCCTACTAGCCTCGTTCTTCTTGTTGCGTTGCAGTTTAATTATTCTGACGAACAAATTAATTTCAGAAGCTGGCCTTAATGTTGTGGATGGAGGTGGCTTCCACAGCTTCGTCTTTTAAAGCATACTAGTTGTTGACAACCCGGACAGGGTACGAGTACTTACTTACGCTCTTTCGGCCCATTTGCGTTTACAGCTTCCATTTGTGTCCTCTTGGCTGACGTTCTCTCAATCTGAAGAGGCTATCCTTGTCCACCGTATCTATTTCCTTCAGTATCTTGCATGTTGGGGTTATATCTCCTCTGCTTCTTTTATCCTCTAAGGTTGTGAGATTTAGTTCCATAGTGTGTGGTGGTTTGGTGGTGACATATGTGTGTGTGTGTGGTCGTGAGATGACACATGTATCGTGGTATAATGCCACAAGTGTCTTTCTCTTTTTTTTTTTAACTAAGACTAAGGTTCATGAGGGCAGTCAAATGACGGGTATAGTAAAACTGCAAGCATGAGCTGTTATCCTACCTCAGTTCATCCTGTTCTTAGAAACTCATTTACTTCATGAGAATGAACTTTGAAACTATCACATAGGAAATCATATAAGGAACCTGGTGAAACTGCAAGCTCTCTCTCTCTCTCTTTCTCTCTCATCCTCCTACTTGAGCAATTATCACCTCCCTGGTTCCAGACTTCCGAGTGCTTATCTTCCTCTGGGGGTTTCCTGTGGTTGAGCTGGACTCTTTATCTCCCAGGCTGTTTCACTGTACACGGCTGGCCAGGTCAGACCAAGTCGCTCACAGGCCACGTAGATCTCCACTCATACACACACTGACATGTCAGTTCAAGTCCCACAGTAAGGTTATAGGTTAGGTTCTGTCTTAAGTTGCATCATACGTGACAAATCTTGTACATAAATTAGTTCTACTAATGTGATAAATAAACATTTCTCAGTATTGTCAGAGTATAAGCTGCTGATAACCTTACTGTGAATAACTTTGGTGTTAGTTTATACGAAAATTTAGAATAAATAATTGCGTGTTCATAATAGATATGCACAATTTTGTTTACAATTTTTTGGTTTGCTGATATAAGCCATTTTTTTTTTAACGAAACATATTCAATCTTTACCATTCTTTCACCCCCGTCCCATCCATAATCCTAATCCTGAACCTTTCCGAGTGCTATATAGTCGTGATGTGATGACCAGACCACACACTAGAAGGTGAAGGGACGACGACGTTTCGGTCCGTCCTGGACCATTCTGAAGTCGATCGACTTGAGAATGGTCCCGGACGGACCGAAACGTCGTCGTCCCTTCACCTTCTAGTGTGTGGTCTGGTCAACGTACTTCAGCCACGTTATTGTAACTCATCGCCTGCTAGTCGTGATGTCTTGACGTTTCCCCTGATAGTTCCCTTCCCCCTGAGCAGCGGTGTGATGTATAGGGCAAATGAGAGTGAAACTGACCTTACTACAGCTGTCAATTACACCAACCTAACACCTGTAACGATGTAAAAATCCTTGAAGAAAATTCCAAAGTTGGAGCAACGATAGTTTCATTAACGTATATTCTGACACACAAGGGAAAACACAATATCCCGATGTATCTATGAGAAAATCATTGCAGTAGTACGAGGTTCGAACCATCGACGTGGGTACCCGCAGGCGCGCGTCTCCGATGCCCCAGGCATGCGTCTAAGGACACCAAGGACACTGGTTCGATCCCCATCCTGTTCCAACGATTTTCTCGTATAAGCTGATCTGCTTGCGTCTATAGTTGCCTTTCGGGCTATGTATCCTACAGTATTTCACCTTCTAATATAGATTCCTCTGTTCGGGGGTTTTATCCTCAAAAACATCGTTACTCAGGTAACGATGTTGCGGAGTGTTGGACCCTTATCAAATCATGACAGACGAAGGTTATTAGGCAGGCAAAGGGGTTATTTCTCTCAGCAACGTTGATGTAACTTATTTTCTATAAATATTGTTGACGTAGCCTTTATCCTACGAGAATCGTTACCTGTGTACGATCTGGTGTACCTTTACAGAACTCCCCAAATCGCTTCTGTCTGAGAGAAATAGTACAGAAATACCTTCACAGGTGTTGGAGCTTACGTAGTGCGTTGTACTGGGGCGAATAACATAATTGAACAATTAAATTTGTTAAATTAAGCTCCTAAAAATTATTTGAACATTAAACTCCATTTCTCCTCCTGCTCTCTGTCCTGAATCCCGAAGACCAGAAGTAATGATTCAATGTATCCTTAAAGAGTTTGTTGAAAATTTACGGAGCTGATTAGGCTTAATATTCATGATTCCGTTGGTGAGTTTCCAGGACCTGGATGATTCGAAGTCCATAAATCAGCAGTGTTATCCGGAGAAAATTCGATAAAGCGGAAGATTCTGTCAGAGGAATTTCAATACCTTTTGCATCCATCCAGCCTTATTGAAATGAACGAAAGCCTTGGCTCGCCAAGCATTCTGGTCCCAAAGGTAGTAAATAATGGCTTTTTGAACACAGATTTTCTAAAAGAAAATGTAGCGGTGTGGCTTGGTATTAAGCTTAAGGCCTATCAGCCTTTAGAGCAATGGTTCAAAACCTCGTTTCGGTCATTACCCATTTTTCATACAGCGTCCTTATTAATGGCTCTTACACTCACTAAAGAACCCCGTCTGGAATCCTCTGGCATCATAACCTGGTCACTGCCTCAACTTACGGCCTCTTATATATTGAAAAACGGCCCACCAGGGGGCCACAGCCCCCAGTTTGGGAATCAGTGCTTTAGAGAGAGTTATCAATGTTACCACAATTGCTTACTGATCAAGTAGGATAAATACTTTCGTCCAGGACATAGACCGGGACTAAAGTAAACTTTCAGTGAGAATCACTGCACACTGTAAACTCTACACTGAGAAGCGGGGTATACCTGGTGGTGGATGTATCCCAGACGAAGGAAACAGACTAGAAAATCCTTTGCATACAAGTGGGGGACGTTGTGGTGTGGGCCGGAGTAAGCTGGTCTCGAGGGCTGACGTGCTGCAAGCTGTTACGTCTGTGTACCACCCACTCCATTATTACAACGTGTCTGTGTTTACTATTGGTGTCTACACGATCGAGCTGCTAGCTCTTGGACCCCGCCTTTTTATCCGTCGGCTGCCAAATATAATGACTCCCGACCTAATTTTCTCTATTATATTTACTACAGACGTTTCTTTCTCTCTCTCACACCTACACCCTCGCGCGCGTACGCGCACGTCTTCTACCCACAGTAGACTTCTACCTACAGACTTCTACGGTCTGTATCCCCAGGATGCAGACCGTAGAAGATGTCTAACTTCCAGGTACCTATTTACTGCTAGGTGAACAAAGACATCAGATGAAAGAAACTCTGCCAATTTGTTTCTGCTTTGATCGGAAATCGAACCCGGGTACTTTGCACTACGACTCCCAAGCGCTGTCCGCTCAGCCGTGAGGACCTGTGTGTGTGCGCGCGCTTATGTATGTGTGTGTGTGTGTGTGTGTACTCACCTAGTTGAGTACACTAGTTGTGTTTGCGGGGGTTGAGCTCTGGCTCTTTGGTTCCGCCTCTCAACCGTCAATCAACATATACGTTGCAGGTAGCAACGTGTGTGTGTGTGTGTGTGTGTGTGTGTGTGTGTGTGTGTGTGTGTGTGTGTGTGTGTGTGTGTATGTGTGTGTGTGTGTGTGTGTGTGTGTGTGTGTGTGTGTGTGTGTGTGTGTGTGTGTGTGTGTGTGTGTATGTGTGTGTGTGTTTGTGGGGTGTGTGTGTGTGTGCGTGCGTGCGTGCGTGCCAACCACTTATACTATATCTTGACTTGGTTTACCTCGGTAATAGTTCAATATATTAATATTTTTAGTGTAACCCCCACCAGAGACGGAGATAATACCCCAGACTCTCTCTGTCAGTCTAGATAACAACCAGATAACATCTCAACTTTCTAAATGCCATCTTCAGGCCGCTATCGCCAGCCAAGCACCACTTGACAGACGCATCTCAACAAATACTACTAAAAGACTTTAGCAGATATTTCCGTACGAGACAACTCTAAGATGTCTGCTTCCAGCTTTCTCGTAATCATAACACAGGTGACCTTAAAATAGGAGACCAGGTTGACTTGATCTCACTCTTGACGTCTCCTTGTAAGACGATTCCACCTCTTGTCAGTGTTGTGGCATCTTTCCATTAGACCTTGGGAATTCTCCACTGAGATGACAGCAATTCCATTACAACCGCATTCCGTCACTTCCCTCTTGTTTTGTCGGAAAACATCTGATACCTCATTTCCGCTTCACTTTTCTTTCTAAAAGATGAGGTTAGATTTTACATATCAATGCCCTGCAAGATTCTTCAAGCAGTCTTGCCCATATAATGGAGCCGCGAATGTACAATGATCTCCATATCCCCATCTAATGGTCTTTTACCTCTGCCATAAATGTTTTATCAAACCCATTTGTCAATCTCCATTGAATCTCCCTTTGCCAAGCGTCACGCATCTCTTTTCCATCCATATATTGGTTGTGCTTGAAATTGGAGCTCTCTGATTGGTACATTTAAATCAGGCCATTCCTAATTGGTCAGTTTCGATTTTCAAACTATTTAGGCTATCTGTGGGGTTCGGCGTAATTTGCCATTAATAGAAATATACAATTTCTATGACTTTTGGATTGTCTTACCATAGTGCAGGAGCTGGATAAAGTTAATTGAACAATCGAAATGTCTTCAAGTTAAAATTCGATACAAAAAGCTGTAATATCTGAAGCTCATAGTGGAACAATTTCAGAAGAGGTGGTGATTGTACACCAGAAAGTATAAAATATCGATAGTTAGACCAGACGAAGTGTCGATTGTTCTGCAGATTGTTCTATGCATCGATAACTAAACCGGGCGACGGGGGTGATTGTTATGGTTGACAAAGAACTTGTTGACTGAGGACAAAGAAAATGACAAAGATCTACCACGTAGTCGTCAACTTTTCAAAGAAATTCCTGTTACAGTCTAAGTCTTTGTTTCAATTTTGACAGAATTTACTTTGACCTTCAGACTACCCACAACAACGTTGTTAGAACGTAACAAGAGTGTAAACAACGTTATAATTACCTTGTTTCTTTGTTGGGTAGATGGTCTAAACGCTCCCGGGCAAGTCTACGTCAACGACGTTGATGTATCATTGCCTGGTCGAGGACCGGGCCGCGGGGACGCTAAGCCCCAAAACCTCTCAAGATAATCATCTCAAGATAGAACCAACGTCGAATTTGTTGAACCTTCGTTGATATAACGTGAAACGAGCATATTTTGCTCTCTGGAAATTGTTCCAAGGTACACACTAATTATCAAATATATTAAAAGCTTTACAAGCGTGATCGTTAACACTGTTGTTCATTGATCCCAAGCGGGGTTCGATCCTAATGTTCAATGTTCAGTGCCCCAGAAGTGAATATTTACGCTTCTGTTGTATCTGTGGCGCTCGATGATGATGTCACATGAAGCAATATGTATGCTCTATGTACGACCAAAAAAAGTATTTTTGTCCCTCTTTTTATAATAAATTCTAGTCCATATCGTAGTTAAGACATTTAAAGGTCGGATAAATGGTCAAAAATCTCTGCAGAGAACTGTTAGTTTCGACCTAATAATAAGTATTTAGGATGGGGCGAATTGTTGCCACTTTCCTTCTATGTGAGTTGTTGGGTATTATTATTAATAGGTTTCAGGAAGCAACGTGTGTGTGTGTGTGTGTGTGTGTGTGTGTGTGTGTGTGTGTGTGTGTGTGTGTGTGTGTGTGTGTGTGTGTGTGTATTCACCTAGTTGAATGTGTATGTATATTGTGTTGTGTTGTTGTATGTTGTGTTGTGTGTGTATGTGTGTGTGTGTAATCAAATCCTAAAAGCAAAGAGTATTAACCAAATACTGATAGTTGGGGCGTGAATTACCCTGAACATCGTGTTCATACTGAAGCCAATTCCAACACTGTGTACAGGTATATTGCGGTTTCATCTAGCACTGTCAGCCTCACACGCATTCATGTTTTCATTTAATTAATTCAAACACGTATTGAATATACACTTGTATTTTTCAGCTAAACCCCCCCTTCCCCCTCCTCCTCCCCTTCTCCCCCTCGTTTAGTTGTGCTGTATCAAGAGTATGAATAATTCCAGAGCAGATTGTTGCAAAAATAATTTAACTGTTGCTGTTTTTGTTTTAAATTCTAAGTTTTTGTAGGATTTTTGTTTTTGTAGGAGTTTTTAATCCTACAAGTTTTTGTAGGATTTTTGTTTTTGTAGGAGTTTTTAATCCTACAAGTTTTTGTAGGATTTTTGTTTTTGTAGGAGTTTTTAATCCTACAAGTTTTTGTAGGATTTTTGTTTTTGTAGGAGTTTTTAATCCTACAAGTTTTTGTAGGATTTTTGTCTGGTTATATCTGTGTTCCATTGTATCTTCATGCTTTTGTTCCAGTGTGTCTTTGTCTCTTATATATTTCTCTATGTATGTCAGTCTATCTGTTGCTATGTCTCTCTGTGTCTATCAGTCTTCACATTTATGTCTGTCTCTCTGTCTTCAAGTTTCTCTATGTCTACCTATCGGTTTTCACGTCTTTTTATGTCTGTCTCTTTCATTGTCTTCTTTGAAATCTACTTGCAAGACTGAAAGCAGAATTCATGCCTCGCCTCTTATGCCTGCCTTTCTGTTTGTTATTTTTTTTCCTCTATTATATTTCCATCTTTATCTCTCACTTTTATCCCTTATGCTCTAATCGATTTTTACTTAGACTTTTCAGTTCACTCATTTTATCATTTTCGTTTCCTCACTATCACCTATTCACTTCCTCATTCTCATCTCACTAATTCTCGGTCTCTACCCTTTCATCTCTAATTACCTCTGAAATTTCCTCATTTTCTCAATTCCTCACAACTATTTATCTTAAACTATTTCTCTGACTTTCATTATCTTCGTTTCTCGCTCTCTCTCCCTCCCACGCACCTTTTGTTCCTCATCCCCCTTTCTCCTTTCCCTCCTTCACACGCTCTTTCTTCCCTTCTGCCCTCCCTAACACCTTCCACTCCCTTACCCTCGCTCACACCCTTCCTCCCCCACCCCTTCATCCTCCCTCCTTTTCTAAGACCATTCCTTCCCTACCTAACATCTTCCCTTCCTCATCCTCTCCCTTCCCTACGTCCCTTATTCTCACCCTCCAGCTTCTTCTCACGCAGCTTACAATTAACAATCGCTTATTTTGGAAGATTGTCTCGTTTTTCGTCAAAGCCGAAGAGTTAGGAGCTGTCAAGAACGTCAGCAGTCAGCAGACGCCAATAAAGAATGTTTCAGAAGTTAGCTGAAGTCTGGGTTTACGAGGGACTTCAAGCAAGAAAGTCATAAATAGAGAGAGAGAGAGAGAGAGAGAGAGAGAGAGAGAGAGAGAGAGAGAGAGAGAGAGAGAGAGAGAGAGAGAGCGAGTATTGTATTTGGTGAATATACATTTATATTCCAGCTCCACCTGTGTATAGTATCAAGCATCTTCAATATTTGTGAAGCGCAAAGTGTGTGTGTGTGGAAAGAAGTTTTTTGTTAAATTATTTATATTTATGAAACGGTTGACCGTTGGTTTCCATCATATATTTTTAACTTTGGGTGGTTGTATCCTGAGTACGGTGTGTGTGTGTGAGTGTGTGTGTGTGTGTGTGTGTGTGTGTGTGTGTGTGTGTGTGTGTGTGTGTTGTGTGTGTGTGTGTGTGTGTGTGTGTGTGTGTGTGTGTGTTTTGTGTGTGTGTGTGTGTGTTGTGTGTGTTGTGTGTGTGTGTGTGTGTGTGTGTTGTGTGTGTGTGTGTGTGTGTGTGTGTGTTGTGTGTGTGTGTGTGTGTGTGTGTGTGTGTGTGTGTGTGTGTGTTGTGTGTGTGTGTGTGTGTGTGTGTGTGTGTGTGTGTGTGTGTGTGTGTGTGTACTCACCTAGTTGTACTCACCTAGTTGTGTTTGCGGGGGTTGAGCTCTGGCTCTTTGGTCCCGCCTCTCAACCGTCAATCAACAGGTGTACAGATTCCTGAGCCTATCGGGCTGTGTGTGTTTGTATGTGTGTGTGTGTGTGTTTGTATGTGTGTGTGTGTGTGTGTGTTTGTATGTGTGTGTGTGTGTGTGTGTGTGTGTGTGTGTGTGTGTGTGTGTGTGTGTGTGTGTGTGTGTGTGTGTGTGTGTGTGTGTGTGTCCTATCTCTCCTATACCCCTACCTTGAACACCAACTCCATAAGTCACCCCCAAAATTCACCTCCAAACACTAAATCCACCTTAATCTACGTTTCAGTTGGCTCGTATACAGGATCCCGAGCTTATTGGTCTCGACATCAGGTTTACACGTAAAGATGTGTATGGATTCTGTCTCTACCACGTCACTTCTTATTTGTCTATTACTCTTTCCTGTGTCTCTAATGCTTATTTAGGTGCTAAGGTTTGACTTGTGTGTGTCCCCTTGGTCGTGTACCTACTTATTCTATGTAGTTTGTGTCTGCCTTGTTTATTCTTTTCAGAATCTTGTCTGTAGTCTTCATGTCTTCCCCGACTCATCTACCTTCCTTGACTCTTCTACTTTTCCTGACATTTCTACCGTCCAGTGACTTGAGGCCTAATTCCCTAAGTCAAGAACATATTCTTCGACAGAATCACAACAAAGCCAGAGAACATCAATAGGTATGCAGGCAGACTGGACCCCAAGGTGAAAGAGTAAACAAACAGGGAAAACATGATTGAGGCGTACAAAATACACATGGAAGTTGATGGTTTAAACAAGAACAATTTGTTAGGCGTACACGAACAATGAAACATAGGTGGAAACTAAATAAATGTAAGAGCCATAGTGCTGTTATAAAAAAAATAATGGCTTAGTGTGAGAGGAATAAAGGCAATATACTGGGAATCAAAGCTGAAGACGCAGACACGATACATAAATACTTGCGACCAAGCCCAAGGGTGCTGGTACCTGTCGACTGAGGGTCAAAAAGGCGGTCACCAGTAGTTAGAGCTCAACCCGAACAAACACAGCTTCGTGAATACCCACCTGTCCCTAACAGCTTCCATAACCTCCGGGGTCCATTATGGTAGCAAAAAGGAATGTAAATAATGCATGCCTAACACGGGTGGCGTTTCACACGTCAGACTGCGAGCAGAGGCGTCTAACAGCCTGGTTGACCACACCACCAACCAGAGAGCCTGGTCAGAGACCGGATCGCGGGGAGAATGTATCCCCGGAACCACCACAACGTAAGATTGTTAAATAATTAGTCAATGGTTACCTGTTACCTCCTGGTTACCTGGTTACCTCTTCCTGTTACCTAGCAGTAAAATAGGTACCTGGGTGTTAGTCAGCTGTCACTGGCTGCTTCCTGGGGGTGGAGGCCTGGTCGAGGACCGGGCCGCGGGGACACTAAAAGCCCCGAAATCATCTCAAGATAATCTCAAGATGGTATGTAATGTACGTAAACATATGAACACGCTAAGTTAAACGAGGTGTAAATAGCTTGAGTTTCCTCATGTCTTTGTGTCTGTTCATATCTCACTAACCTTATTTAATTTTCAATTTCAAAGGTAACCTTGCAGCATATTCCCGGCCCTGCAAGGCTTTGTGTTGACAGCTCCTCTTCCACGTACCCGCACAGATTACCCGCCCCACTAAGAAGCCGAACTATTGGCCGATTTAAAAAGCCCAGGATTTTCAAGTGTTTGTCTCTAATTATCGCTGAAATGGCCTCCTGGCATCGCTTTTTGTTCACATCGAGTCACACACGACGCAGCCTGCGGAGGGCTTGTGTCGTGTGTGAAAAGATCAAGGCAGTGTCGTGTTGGCCTTTACCTGGAATATTCTGTAATCGAAACTGTTGCTAATGACTAAAAAGGAATTCTATCGTATTGCTAATTAATGCTGTAATTGGATGGGGGAAAGGGGGGTGGGGGGGGGGGGGGGGAGTATGAGTAGTGTATTCATCAAACATTCCGTAAAGTGATAAAGCAACGAGAGACAACAAGTTATTATAGCTCAGAAAATTGCCTTTTTTCCAGTTATTAAACTTATGGGTAAATTCAATATACTGCTCTTAGACTCCATGGAAATTGCGTTACTGATCACTATAACAAACTAAATTTATCAATTAAGTTACTGGTACAAATATGGTTTGTGTCTTTTTCCCTCATCCCGTTTTCTCCTCCAGCACTCATCGCCCCTCATGATCTTCATATAGAGAAAACGTACACCTCGTTACATACTTTAGCGAGTTCAATAGCGAAACTTTCCGTCTAGGACACGAGATAGCAACATTAAATCTCATGAACCAATCACAGACGAGCTACTACGAGGTGAGCCAATCCCAGACGAGTTACCATCAGGTAAACCAATGAAGCGGCAGCAATTGTCTGCATCGAGCACCAGATTGCAACATCCATCTGGCTAACCAATGACGTGGAAGAAAACTCGAGATTCCGTCAGGGGAAAATAGACCCTATGTCTGTTCTATTGTGGGTTAGCATGCGGGGTGCGAATGTATGTGTGTGTGTGTGTGTGTGTGTGTGTGTGTGTGTGTGTGTGTACTCACCTAATTGTACTCACCTAATTGTGCTTGCGGGGGTTGAGCTCTGGCTCTTTGGTCCCGCCTCTCAACCGTCAATCAACTGGTGTACAGATTCCTGAGCCTATTGGGCTCTATCATATCTACATTTGAAACTGTGTATGGAGTCAGCCTCCACCACATCACTTCCTAATGCATTCCATTTGCTAACTACTCTGACACTGAAAAAGTTCTTTCTAACGTCTCTGTGGCTCATTTGGGTACTCAGCTTCCACCTGTGTCCCCTTGTTCGCGTCCCACCAGTGTTGAAAAGTTCGTCCTTGTTTACCCGGTCAAGGGTATGT
>NC_091151.1:46687805-46777805 GCF_040958095.1 Procambarus clarkii | reverse complement strand
TTGCCCATTTGTCTTCGCCTCCACCGGGGATCGAACCCGGAACCTCAGGACAACGAATCCGAAGCGCTGTCCACCCAGCTGTCATACGGTCTATTCATTCATATCGTCTACATGCCACACATGATTCAACTATTGCTCAGTTCAGGCGCTCAGTTTCCTGGTTCTACTCGGTTATATTATTCTCTCGACTCCGTATATAATGGCTGGCACCGCCGCTCTCTTAGCAGACTTCAGGTTACATCTATTCTTAGCTTGTTTTCCAATCCAGGATTTTCATTGCGCGAATTAAATTTATTCCCCGAATAGTGCTTTTAATTGATTGCGCACGCGGGTGAAAAGTTCCCCTGAAGACCCCCAAGGACACACTTCCTTTGCAACGATGAACACGCTGCAAAACATCGAGGACAAAAGAAGATTGCAAAGTGCACAAGCGGGAGAGATTAAAAACTTTGCAACAAGTGTTGCTCAGTAGATGAGATTGCCTTCCAGAACCCATTAAACTTCTCTTATTAACATGAGCGGCCTATTCGCCTTATTAAAAACCTTGTTCTCGAGAACTTAACTAGCCTTGTTCGTTCTTTTTTGGTGCATTTGTATAACCAGTCAGTTATAATCCTCAACAATGTGAGTATTTACCTAAGTGTGCTTTTCGGGGGTTAAGCTTCAGCTCCTTGGTCCCACATTAAGACGGGACGCTGGTCGGCCGAGCGGACAGCACGCTGGACTTGTGATCCTGTGGTCCTGGGTTCGATCCCAGGCGCCGGCGAGAAACAATGGGCAGAGTTTCTTTCACCCTATGCCCCTGTTACCTAGCAGTAAAATAGGTACCTGGGTGTTAGTCAGCTGTCACGGGCTGATTCCTAGGGGTGGAGGCCTGGTCGAGGACCGGGCTGCGGGGACACTAAAAAGCCCCGAAATCATCTCAAGATAACCTCAAGATAACCACCTCTCAACTGGCAATCTACTGGTGTACAGATTCCTGAGCTTCTCGAGCACTATCATATCTACATGATAGCGCTCGAGAAGCTCGGGGGTTGAGTTCTGCCTCTTTGGTCCCGCCTCTCAACTGTCAATCAACTAATGTACAGGTTCCTGAGCCTAATGGGCTCTATTATATCTACACATGAATCTGTGTATGGAGTCAGCCTCCACCACATCATTTCCCAGTGCATTTCATTTTCTAACTACTCTGGCATTGAAAAAGTTCTTTCTAACGTCTGTGGTAACTCAGTGTGTTTGTGTGTGCTTGAATGTGTTTATTATTTACATTTAATATATGCGCGTGAAGGTTCGAGGTGTTAGCTCTTGGACCTCGCCTTTCTAGCCGCGGGGCGTCTAATGTACTAAATCCCGTCCTATTTTATCTATTATATTCTTACCATATCAGGGCAATAATCAACAGCGGTTTCCTAAACGTATCTCGCAACACCGGCATTTCTGATTCCATTTCCTTTCCTGTTTTCCCTCAGTTTTAGCGTTCTCTTCTGCTTCTGCCCTTTGTTTTTGCGTCCTCTTCTCCGTCTTCCCTACATTTTTGCGTCTTCTGCGTCTCCGGTTCATTTTTGCAACACTCTCTCTGCCCCTCTCTCTATATATATTTGAGTCACTTCCGCAACCCTTTGCATTTCTACGTTAGTTCCTCTACCCTTGAAGTTATGCGTAATTTTCACCACTACTGCATTTCTGCGTCATTCCCCCGCCACTACTGTATTTCTGCGTCATTCCCGCCACTACTGCATTTCTGCGTCATTCCCGCCACTACTGTATTTCTGCGTCATTCCCGCCACTACTGCATTTCTGCGTCATTCCCGCCACTACTGCATTTCTGCGTCATTCCCCCGCCACTACTGTATTTCTGCGTCATTCCCGCCACTACTGTATTTCTGCGTCATTCCCGCCACTACTGTATTTCTGCGTCATTCCCGCCACTACTGCATTTCTGCGTCATTCCCGCCACTACTGCATTTCTGCGTCATTCCCGCCACTACTGTATTTCTGCGTCATTCCCGCCACTACTGCATTTCTGCGTCATTCCCGCCACTACTGCATTTCTGCGTCATTCCCGCCACTACTGCATTTCTGCGTCATTCCCGCCACTACTGCATTTCTGCGTCATTCCCCCGCCACTACTGTATTTCTGCGTCATTCCCGCCACTACTGCATTTCTGCGTCATTCCCGCCACTACTGTATTTCTGCGTCATTCCCGCCACTACTGCATTTCTGCGTCATTCCCCGACTACTGCATTTCTGCGTCATTCCCCCCACTACTGCATTTCTGCGTCATTCCCCCCACTACTGCATTTCTGCATCTTTCCCCCCACTACTGCATTTCTGCGTCATTCCCGCCACTACTGCATTTCTGCGTCATTCCCCCACTACTGCATTTCTGCGTCATTCCCCCACTACTGCATTTCTGCGTCATTCCCCCCACTACTGCATTTCTGCATCTTTCCCCCACTACTGCATTTCTGCGTCATTCCCGCCACTACTGCATTTCTGCGTCATTCCCCCCACTACTGCATTTCTGCGTCATTCCCCCCACTACTGCATTTCTGCATCTTTCCCATTTACACGCGCTAAATTGCACATTTGCAAGTTCCACTCCAGTTGTCAACACTAAATTTAGTACTGAGGAGTGGTCCTAAATTGTCTGGCTCGGCGGATATGCTTTTATGAACTACATATGGTATGTTTATAATTTGTGTTTGGGGTATACTATGTGTACTATAATATATGTAATATGTATACTATATGTAATAATATATGTAATATGTATACTATGTTTAGGATAGACCATGTGTTTGTAGGTTCTCGCTTGTGTTAGACTGTGCGTCTACAAGTTGGGATAATTATATACGTTTGTAAGCTGTATTTTGTGACTGATTATGCGTTTGTAACCAGTGTTTGTGGTATATTGTTTGTAAGTTGTGTTTGTAAATTGTTGTGCTTGTAAGTTGTGTTTGTGAACTGCGTGTGTTTGTTAGTTGTGTTTGTGAACATATTTTACTTGTAAGTTGTGCTTGGGCTACACTGTGATCGCGAAGAGCTATGATTTTGTAAACTGGACTTGTGATAGACCATTTGTTTCCAAGATGTGTTTGAATTAATATATATATATATATATATATATATATATATATATATATATATATATATATATATATATATATATATATATATATATATATATATATATGCATATAAAATGGTAATTATCAGGTAATTATTTCTGTATTTCTCCCATTCATCTGGACTCTAGGAGATCCGAACCGGGGAAGCTCTAGTCGGTAAAGCTTCTGCCTCACACGCTTGGGGTCCGGGATTCGAGTCTCCTAGAACCCTGGCGAATGGAATGTTTATTTCCACAGAAGTGTGGATGATAAATTATATATGTATGTTTATATGAATCTTTCATCGTGTATATTTTATCCGTGGAGCTATTTCAAGTTTCATCACATTGCACTCGCTTGAATTGCACTCTATTAACCACTTGTGAACCATTCGTTCAGCTTGTTAAGATGACCGTGTAGTTGTGGGTAGCTTCTCGATATTCTCAGGCACTCCTTGCTTTTATCTCTCTTTCTTTACTTCATGTAAGTTTACTTGCTATTTGTCAAAGGTTATGTGATATAATATTTTATTTTCAAGAGCATTATCATATAGTATCTTAGAGGCAATTATCATATTGCGTTTTTCTAGGAAAAAAGATCATATTATATTATCAAGAAAAGGATCATATTGCATTTTCTAGAATGCATTTTTAAACGGTATTTGCAATACAAGTTTGTTAATTAGATTTTTGATAATACGCGTTTATAATTCTGTTAGTAACATAACACGTGTTTGTAAATAATATTTGTGCCAGAAGACACGCTTTGCAAATAGTGTTGGCGCTGGGAGTGTGTCGGTAAATTATACTTTTGCAGAGCTCGTGTTTGTATATTGTCTTGGGTGGTGTAAATGAGGTGGTGGAGGAGCAACAAGAGAATGGGGAGAATGGGAAGGTGGAAGAGGAGGGGCAATAAGATGAAGAGATGGACGAGGTAAAGGGCTAAGAGAGACACGGAAAGATAAAAGGGAAGAGGGGTTGGGGGGGGGATTAAGAACATAAAAACAAAGGTATTTGCAGAAGGCCTATTGGCCCATACGAGGCAGCTCCTATTTATAACCAGCCAATCACACTCATATACATGTCCAACCCGCGTTTGAAACAATCGAGGGACCCCCACCTCCACCACGTTACGCGGTAATTGGTTCCACAAATCAACAACCCTGTTACCGAACCAGTATTTACCCAAGTCTTTCCTAAATCTAAACTTGTCTACAAATTGTTGCAAAAGGACTAAGAAGGGGAGAAGAAAAAGAGAAGCAGAAGATGAGGAGAAGCAGAAGATGAGGAGAAGCAGAAGATGAGGAGAAGCAGAAGATGAGGAGAAGCAGAAGATATGTCTCTATTATCTATATTCGGGCACTATTTATTATATCATTTAGCCTCAATTCTTACGTCAGTTCACCGTCAGTTCAGACCCATAGGTCACCGCCTCGTAGGGGCGGGGCCTCGTAGCCTGGTGGATAGCGCGCAGGACTCGTAATTCTGTGGCGCGGGTTCGATTCCCGCACGAGGCAGAAACAAATGGGCAAAGTTTCTTTCACCCTGAATGCCCCTGTTACCTAGCAGTAAATAGGTACCTGGGTGTTAGTCAGCTGTCACGGGCTGCTTCCTGGGGGTGGAGGCCTGGTCGAGGACCGGGCCGCGGGGACACTAAAGCCCCGAAATCATCTCAAGATAACCTCAAGATAACCGCAGTCTGAATATTATCCTAACTGACCTACATGTCCAGCTTGGTGCCTCCGTGACCTACAGAGGTCCTCAACCTCCTATTCTTACCTAACTACAAGGTAAGACAGAAATGGGTTACCTTTCGCCAGCCTTCCTCCTGCCTCTTCCCTTCACGACTCTCTCTGCGTCACCAGTTACCGTCTCTTAACTAACACGCCTCATTTTGTACGTAATGGTCCTCCAACGTACAAATTACAAAATACAATGAAAAGTAACAATTCACAAATATCCAATCTTTCTTTGCATCGGTAAAATAGGTTAGGTGGGTTGCTTGGGGTCGTGTGTTGCTGGATTGGTTATTACGTTGTATTTTGAACGTTGGGGCAAATCAAAAGAATGGGCTCAATAATTGACCTTTGTCTCCTCATCTCCATTACCGTATATAACTTCATCCGTTCGTTCCTCCCCTTGTTATCATGATTTGATTGCATTCCAGGTCTT
Organism: Procambarus clarkii; assembly: GCF_040958095.1. Lineage (NCBI taxonomy): Eukaryota > Metazoa > Arthropoda > Malacostraca > Decapoda > Cambaridae > Procambarus > Procambarus clarkii. The sequence goes on along the minus strand of NC_091151.1, from coordinate 46,772,523 downwards.
TGACAGCTGAAAAAATTCTTTTCAGTTTCTACATTGAAGTGGTTCGTTAACTTTCTATTTTCTCCACCCTTTCCTCTCGGCCCGCTAGTTTCCTCTTCGTTTCCTTGATCTCTATCTTTCCATTTCTCTATATCCTTCCTACCTTCCTCTTCCTTGTCTTCGGTGGCTTTTATAATCGGTCATACTGTAAACTGTAAACCAGTTTACTTTCCACCTTTTCACACAGCGTTATGCCCAATCAGGTAACTCTCGTAATCCTCACAATCAGCTGCAAGTTAGCTTTTTGGCCATTCAGCTAAATAGGTTAGCCAATCACGATTCATATATAAAGTCTTGAGTTTACAAGCTAGCCCTTCAGGTATCGAGCCAGTCAGCCGGTATACCAGTTAACCATTCAGATATCGAGTCAGTCTGCCAGTCAGGACGGCCAACGATGGACACAGCCGGCGTGTTGTTGCGGCCAAATTGACGATTATGGAGTTAGGCGAGTCAGCTGGGAGGGAATAATAACGTTTGTAAACGTTTTTTTTTTTTTTTTGGTCACGCCTGGTTTGTCACTTGCAGGTGTCTATGTCCCACTGGTCAGTGTGACTTTGGGTCTGCCACTGTTTAGTGTTTTTCTTTGTATCTTCCACTTTTTAGTGTCTTTCACTGGTTACTGTGTCTTTGTGTCTTCCACTGTTTAGTGTCTTTCTTTGTGTCTTTCACTGGTTACTGTGTCTTTGTGTCTTCCACTGTTTAGTGTCTTTCTTTGTGTCTTTCACTGGTTACTGTGTCTTTGTGTCTTCCACTGTTTAGTGTCTTTCATTGTGTCTTCCACTGTTTAGTGTCTTTCTTTGTGTCTTTCACTGTCTTTGCGCATGTCACGTGCCTGTGTCTATGTTTCACTCTGTTCAGTGCTCTCATATGTATATATATATATATATATATATATATATATATATATATATATATATATATATATATATATATATATATATATATATATGTTCACATATATAAATCAAATGAATTAGTTGTTAGAAGAATTCTCGCCGTAGTAATTACCGTCTAATATTATTGCTTTTACATGTTGACAGAAAAAGAATAATTGAGCCTTTCATGTCTCGAAAATTACTTATCTTCATTGCAAGTTGAATTGTTAAAAAAAAAAGAAATAGGCAAGACCCTTCTTCAACTAAAAGTGTTTTTGTCGAATTTTGTTGCTATTTCCCTAAAAGCTTCTAGAATATAGAGTTAGAATGGTTCATGTGGGTACTCGCTTGGCTGTGCATGGAAGGTTGAGTACCAGCTCCCAGCCCCGCCTTCCGAACTTTTTAAATTTAATACAATGACCCAATTCTCCCCTTTCTTCCTTGTCATATTTACATTTAACGTTATCGAGTTTGCTTCATATTATTCTTCGTTTAACTCTTTTTAACCATCGAATGCTGGTGCGTGGGGAGTCTAAGGACTCGCGGGTTCGATCCCAATGCAGTGGCCTGAATATTTTCTCAAAGATACATCACAATGTTGTGACTTAATTGTATATGCCTACCAGCTTTGCTCTCCAGATTTTGTACCGTTTAGATCCGCTGATATCCAGTCAATTTGTCCTTGATTGAAGTCTCCCATTATTAGGAGTTTTACTATCACTCTGAGTGATGTTTCAGCCACAGCCATGGTGGTGACTTAGATACCTCAGTTTGCATTCTTGAATTCTTGTCTTAGGTCTTTTGTGGTTCTCTGAGGGTTATAAATTGTGGTATGTGTGTGTGAGAGAGAGAGAGAGAGAGAGAGAGAGAGAGAGAGAGAGAGAGAGAGAGAGAGAGAGAGAGAGAGAGAGAGAGAGAGAGAGATAGAGAGAGATAGAGAGAGATAGAGAGAGAGAGATAGAAAGAGAGAGAGAGAGAGAGAGAGATAGAGAGAGAGAGAGAGAGAGAGAGAGAGAGAGAGAGAGAGAGAGAGAGAGCGAGAGAGAGAGAGAGAGAGAGAGAGAGAGAGAGAGAGAGAGAGAGAGAGAGAGAGAGAGAGAGAGAGAGAGAGAGAGAGAGACTAAATTCTCATTAATTTCTCATCATATTCATATCTTCCTCATCATCAGCTTCCAAATGTTTTTATTATTGACTTTCTCATAAGCTCGTGACAGTAAAGAGACGGAGGAGGTGGAAGGGGCGAGCAGGAGAGATTAAGATAGTGAGAGGTGAAGATAAGAGGAGAAGAAAAGAGGAAAAGACAAGTGGGAGTCGGAAAAAGTGCAAAAAAACAAGAGATCTCAAAAAGGAAGGAAAGATGAGCGGGAGGAGAAAAGGATAAAGAAGGAAAGTTAACGAAGGGATAGGGAGAAGGAAGGAAGGGAAAAAGAGGGAGAGAGAAAGGAAAGATGAACGTGGGTGAGGTAGAAAAGGTAAATGAGGCATAGAGAGGGAGAAGTAGAAAACAGAAGGGAGGAGAGGGTGATGAGGGAAAGAGGTTTAAAGGAAAGTGGAATATTGAAAAATGGAGTGAAAAGCAAGGAAGAGAGGCGACGAGGAAGAGAACAAGGGAGAAATGTCACAGATAAAAAAACAAAACAAAAGGCCCACCATGTAACTGAAACCAAACAAATGGTACAATGGTTTAGTGTTGCCGCTTCCATTCACACCGCCATCATGAGGCCATTCCCACCGCCAGTGGTGCCACAACGAGCCTCAATGGTGTCATGAAAACATTTAATGGTGCCTTTATATCATTACGATCTCCAGTAGTCCCCCCAGGAACTCCCATGGTGCCATGGGTTATAATAAAACCAACAGAACTCCACAGTAGTTCCACTAGGGGCTACCATGGTATTATGGTTACTTTAAATGGTGACATAACGACACTATCGCGACTGCTAGTGGTGCTCCCAGCAGCTATGGTACCATGGTGACCTTCCTAGAGGCCTTCATGGTTTCAGCCAAATAATCCTCTTCTTGAGTCTTCTTGAGATGATTTCGGGGCTTTTTTAGTGTCCCCGCGGCCCGGTCCTCGACCAGGCCTCCACCCCCAGGAAGCAGCCCGTGACAGCTGACTAACACCCAGGTACCTATTTTACTGCTAGGTAACAGGGGCATAGGGTGAAAGAAACTCTGCCCATTGTTTCTCGCCGGCGCCTGGGATCGAACCCAGAACCACAGGCTCACAAGTCCCGCGTGCTGTCCGCTCGGCCGACCGGCTCCCTTAGCATAATTATGGTACCATGACGCTCGTTCATAATTAAAATGCTCAAACTGCTCTTTATCGTGGCAGTTTTACGTCTAAGGAACTATTGAGATGTCTTTACAGCTCAGTATGGCGTTCTCTCATACTGTTATAACATCCACTTATAGTATAAATTTAATTAACAAATACATTTTCAAATGCAGCCAATTTTCTATACTTTTCTATTCATAAGTAGTAAGTAACAAATATATATATCACTTACTACCCAGAAACAAACTGTGCTACATTGTGTAATGGTTCCTTTTAGATCCTCTATGGCACCATCATAGACTCTATGGTACACCATAATTGCATCATAGCCACACATGATATTATTTTAACGTTTAAGAAAATTTACTCCCAGCGGGTAGTAAGAGGGAAAGGGGGTTGGTTGTTCTCTGGGGAAAGATGGATGACACTGGTTGTTCTCTGGGGAAAGATGGATGACACTGGTTGTTCTCTGGGGAAAGAGGTGGCGAGTTTTCCTGGCCACCTCGACACTGGTGGCGAGGCATTTCTCTTTCATTTCCATTTTTAAACTCTACAAGGGTTAATTTTCTCCTCATGTTTCTCTTCCAATGATAACTGCTCCTATAAATTACCGAATATAAACATCCAATTAACACGAAAACGACATCGACCCTATTACTCACAAAGATGTTTTAAATACAAGCACTTGCAAACTGGCCGCAAGAATGTTCGCTTCCTGTGAATTATCTACATTCGATGCCTAGATTCGATGGCGAAAATCTCCCCAGAATTACAATTTGTTTCCTTTCTTATTCCGAAAGAGGAAAGTTCACGCTCTTGGCCGTAACCGCTCACACAAATGACCTCCATCCGACATGAATCGCTCGGATGCTTGCGGACAATTTGCACTACAGGCATCGTCCCTTGGTAAATGGAAACTGACTTGAACTCAAAGTCGGTAGGACCTCGGGGAGAGAGAGAGAGAGAGAGAGAGAGAGAGAGAGAGAGAGAGAGAGAGAGAGAGAGAGAGAGAGAGAGAGAGAGAGAGAGAGAGAGAGAGAGAGAGAGAGAGTGAGAGGAGAGAGACAGAGGAAGCGATGTCAAGGAGATAGCGAGAGACAGAGTGAGAGAAGCTGAGCCAAGGATATGAAGAAAGTTTTAAGATGCGAAGCTACCAAAGTTTGAGGCAATCTTGTCGGGAAATCTCTGTGAATACATTAGCAAAGTAACCCCTGCCAACGTTTTTGGAAGATATCTACGAATATGTTAAAAAGTAATTTTGCACAAATCATTTCGATATAATCCCAACACACCCTTTGCTGGAGTAATTTTGCGAACATAAATAATTGCTCTGCATCAATCTTCTTCCGGGTATCGTTGCACCCTTATGAAACACATATTGCGAAATTCTTCCGAGATATCTAAGCGTATATTACTGGAGTCTTCTGACGGACTGCCAATATACCCCAACAAATATATTCTAGAAAATGAGCTGGTGAAACTAGGTACGAGTAGAGATCTACACGTTTCGATGTGTTCTGAACAGAGTCTCTGGGTGTTGGTGAATGAGAGTTGAACAATGAGAGTTGAACAATGAGAGTTGAACAAAACAGCTTTGTCTTTCCCAGCAGGAAGTTTCGCAGGTCTAAAAACCCAATGAACGCGAACAAATGATCAACCATGTACGAAATGTTATTACTCAAGAGCCTCCAGTTCAAACTCACAAGATCAGCCAAAATCTGGCTGTCTGGCAACGTTCTCGATTTCGAAAAGTCGTTCTTCTTTCTTTAAGGACGTCCTTCAGTGCCTCAGAAAGAAGGATGGGGAAATCAGAGCCATCGCCGTGGGCAATTACATCCGGTGCCTCGTCGCTGAGGCTGCAGCCAGCACAGTCAGCCAGGAAGCAGCCGACATGCCGAAATCAAAACAACTTGTGCTTGGAGTTTCCCAGGGTTGTGGAGCGGAAGCTTATGCTACTCGAGCATTACATGGCTAACATTACAGGCGATAGCACCTAGATCAAACTCGATTTCGAAAATATTTTAAACTTTGTAAGAAGGTACTTAGTACTCCATGTTGTTTAATACTGTTTCTCTCCCACTTTATTGCCCAACCACTTGGGCTGGACGGTAGTACGACGGTCTCACCTCATGCAGGTCTGCGTTCAATCTCCGACCGTCAAAGTGACTGGGTACCATTCCTTCCCCCCCGTCCCATCCCAAATTGGTATCCTGACCACTTCCAAGTGCTATATAGTCGTGATGGCTTGGCGTTTTCCCCAGACAGTTCTCTTCCCCTTTCCCCCTTTATTTATTTCTATACTTGTGGTAAAATGAGGACTCAGACCTACTATTTGGCGAAAATAAAATGATCTCATAAGAAGGTTTCCAGCAGGGTCACCCTCTTTGATCATCTCCTTTTCTACACATATCTTGAGGTTATCTTGAGATGATTTCGGGGCTTTAGTGTCCCCGCGGCCCGGTCCTCGACCAGGCCTCCACTCCCAGGAAGCAGCCCGTGACAGCTGACTAACTCCCAGGTACCTATTTACTGCTAGGTAACAGGGGCATTTAGGGTGAAAGAAACTTTGCCCATTTGTTTCTGCCTCGTGCGGGAATCGAACCCGCGCCACAGAATTACGAGTCCTGCGCGCTATCCACCAGGCTACGAGGCCCCTACACATACTGATGTCACAAGTATAATCGACAGACATTAGATATTAGCACACTCACATACAAGAAGGATATGGAGGTGTATATCTGTGTCTTGAAGCCCACATCAAAAGGATATTATCAGCGACAAATACGAGGATGTCCGGCATGAGAACAGAACTCTCTTTAGAAATCTGTGTAAGAATCGTTCTTAACCTTGTATATCATGTATGTCAGACGGATCCTGGAGTATGCGGCTCCAGCGTGGAGTTCATATATATATCTAGTCTCACACAAAACAAAGTTGGAACAAGTTCAAAGATATGCCACCAGACTAGTTCCAGAACCAGAGTCGGTACCAAAGAGCCGAAGCTCGAATCCCACAAGCACAATTAGGTGATTAGGTGACTACACACACACACACACTATATATATATATATATATATATATATATATATATATATATATATATATATATATATATATATATATATATATAAATGAACTTTAGATACAGCAATGCAACAGCTGTAATAAACTAAACGAAATATGCACAATACATAAAATGTAACACAATACATAAACAGTAGGACAATATATAAAAAATAGCCAGAATGCTGTCCAATCCACATAATGGTCAAGAGATAACGGTCACACAGAATAACAGCTTCATACCAGAAGAGGCGGCGCTGGGCCTTTAGTGAACTAAATGAGCTGTTGTTGTTGTTAAAGATTCGCTACCTGGATCAGAGTTCCAAGTAGCACGGGCTATGGTGAGCCCGTATTATATGCAATAAATGATCTTCAGTGGAGATGGATTACAGCGGTTTAACTCCAACCTCTACGTCTGCCGTTTCATCTGTACAGCTGTTTATACTACTTAGAGCTCTGGAAATGCTACGATGACTACTTCCCCTCACTGCTACTCTCACTGTCTCTGCTGCTAATGCTTCAGTTCGGTCACTACGTCGGCCAGAGTGATGAACATGGCCGGAAAACAACATTCTCTTTTACTTGTTATTTTGTAATTTTTTTGCAAAAGAGGGAGAGAGAGAGACAGAGGAAGCGATTGGTTATAGTTCCGTGTGGTATTCAAAGCGTATGAACAATTACCGCTCTCTCTCTCTACAGATTTAATAACAGCTCTGACTCTTTCTCACTTCCTACAGAGCCCCGCGCGCGGAGATCGCTGTCTGATAAGAGCTCTAACTCTCACTCACTCTCTCTACAGAGCCCTGCGCGGTGATCACTGCCGGAAGAGAGCTCTACATTGACCGTGGCTCGACTCTACGGCTCACCTGTCTAGTTCGGGATGCTCCAACGCCTTCCGATTTCCTGCTCTGGTACCACGAGCAAAAGGTGAGAGAGAGAGAGAGAGAGAGAGAGAGAGAGAGAGAGAGAGAGAGAGAGAGAGAGAGAGAGAGAGAGAGAGAGAGAGAGAGAGAGAGAGCGAGAGAGAGAGAGAGAGAGAGAGAGAGAGAGAGAGAGAGAGAGAGAGAGAGAGAGAGAGAGAGAGAGAGAGAGAGCGAGAGAGAGAGAGAGAGAGAGAGAGAGAGAGAGAGAGAGAGAGAGAGAGAGAGAGAGAGAGAGAGAGAGAGAGAGAGAGAGAGAGAGAGAGCGATGGCAACAAAATTCTTCAGCAAACCATTATCTTCTGCTTTATGTTTCACCTCAAAATGAGTTAATAAATAACATAAAATTGCAGTATTTACTTTTTGCACTTTATATTAATGTCGTTTCCTCTGCCTTTCTGCGTGTTTCTTTATCTTTTAATCTATTTCCCTTGCTTTCGTGTTTGTCTCTATGCTCTTCTGTATCTCTGTATGCTCTTCTATGTCTCTGTCTTCGTGGATTATTCTGGCTGTTCCCTATTTACTGTCAATCTTTTCTTTATTTCATTCTGGTTGTCTGCACTCTTCGTCTGATTACAGGAGTGTGTGTGTGTGTGTGTATGTGTGTGTGTGTGTGTGTGTGTGTGTGTGTGTGTGTGTGTGTGTGTGTGTGTGTGTGTGTGTGTGTGTGTGTGTGTGTGTGCCACTCACCCACGACAAACATCGCTTGTTTTTCTTTGCTTGGCCAACGTGGACTCGATTCTCTTGACTTGTGTTTTTTTTTGCCAGTTGCGAGTGTTAGGTACACACGCCTCACGTCCCAAGCTACACACCCTTAGGTGTGCACTCAGAAGGCGTGTGCATCTTCAGGTATACGCACACGCCGTTGAACACACACCCTTACGTACACATATCCTCTTGTACATTCTCACACACACACACACACGTCCTCAAGTGAGCATTCACGTAAGTACACACAAACTCAGATATACACAGACTCAGATATGCACATATACTCAGGTACATACAAACCATTCATATATATTCACACATATATATTCAGTAAGTGCTACATATACAAACAACTTTCCCTATCTGTAAGTTTCCAATTACCTTCATCGTCATACTGAGTGTCTAACCAGCTCCTCATCTCCTCCTCAGGTGGCCAACTACGAGGTAGAGAAGGTCCAGGTGACGGTGAGTCTTGAGAACGGAACCACAGTGAGCAGCCTCACCTTGGGGGACGCCCAGGTGTACAACTCTGGCCAGTACACCTGTAGTCCCTCCAACGCCAAACCTGCCTCCATCCGTGTACATGTGCTCAGTGGTGAGTACACTGTGTGTGTGTGTGTGTGTGTGTGTGTGTGTGTGTGTGTGTGTGTGTGTGTGTGTGTGTGTGTATAGAAATGAGACAAATGAGACAAAAAATGAGACAGTAAATGAGTCAAAAGGGTGACCTTAAAAATATATTCTCATATACGAAGGTATTAGAGCCAGAGGATGCGATCAGTCAAGAGAGAGAAAACATCATGTGGATTATGATGTTTCATATATACGACTATATATATAAATATATATATATATATATATATATATATATATATATATATATATATATATATATATATATATATATATATATATATATATATATATATATATATGGAGAGACCAGGAGCAGTTCCAAAGGGTTCAAAGCCACTTGAAAAAATCCTTAAGTTCTTTAATTTCCAGCTCCGCGATCGTTGGGTGGTGAGGGGTCCTGATTTTGGACCCTGGTTCGAGCCCTCTTGTCTGGCTCACGCGCCGGTGGCAAACTTTGTATATAAACATTCTACACAAAACAAGTGATGGAAAAAAATATGAAAATAAAATGTGAAATGTGTGTTCCATTCAGAAATATTTCTTGTGTGTGAGAGAGAGAGAGAGAGAGAGAGAGAGAGAGAGAGAGAGAGAGAGAGAGAGAGAGAGAGAGAGAGAGAGAGAGAGAGAGAGAGAGAGAGAGAGAGAGAGATTCCGTAAACGTGCCAGGCAAATCCGACAGCAAATAGTGAGTAAGGAAAGACGATACATAATTACAAGGACGAATTTGCTATTGAAGACACTGAATAATCGTCGTGATAAAGCCGCTTAGCACTAAGATATAAGTTAATGTCTGTGGCGAGGAGTGTTTATGGCTATAGTGGAGAAGAGGATTTCATATATACGACTTTTGGTCAGAGAATTCAATCTCTTTCTCCGAAAAATATGAAGGAATGCCGGTGAACGCCATTCGAAATTTTTATGTGAGTCCCTCCCCCCCCCACGTGTGTGTGTGTGTGTGTACGTGTGTATGTGTGTGTGTGTGTGAGTGTGTGTTTGTGTGTGTGTGTAGCGGTGCAGATATCACTCCGTGTGTAGCCGACCAGCCTCTACAGACGTATAAAAATCCACTTTGGCTCATGTGCACATCACAATAACAAAACATTTGTTTGTGAATGCTCGACACGTGTTCTATTTTGAATGCTATACGAATGACGGCACACAGACGCGCACACGTTTATTTTTACAACAATTTTGTAAAAGAATTGTTAAGAAACTGACCGATTTGAGATATATATATATATATATATATATATATATATATATATATATATATATATATATATATATATATATATATATATATATATATATATATTATACATCTATTATAAACAAAAATGAAACACCAGATTCAAGAAAATACAAAACCCCGCAACCAGTCAAGTTTAACTCTGATGAAGATAAAATAAACATTAAAAATCACCACTATCAGCAACAAGATAACCAAGATAACCCATCCTCCTGTTTAGATAGTACCTATTATGACGATCCTCAATAGTCACGAATTTGTACGTACTTTAGATAATAGTACTGACTCGTAAGGAATTCTTTAAAAAAAATGAAGCTTAAAAACTAACTTGAATATTTCTAGCCCTAGTATAACACACATCTATACTATATTAGGCCTCTGATATCGTGTATTAAGGCTAGGAAGGTTAGGTTAGGTTAGGTTAGGTTAGGTTAGGTTAGGTTAGTTTGTCTTTGCAACTCGAGTAGAAAAAAATAGTTTTCCGGTTTGTCCAACTCACTAGTGCCGATTTCTACTTTCTAATGTCGTTGTAAGTCAGAATATATAATATAGTCCTCATCGTTACTATAAGTACTAATAAAACAGGAGAATGGGCTGAACAAAAAGACAATGATATATACTTTACTGAGGCAATATACACAAGGATACGTAAGGTGCGTTTGTATGCCCTTGGCATCCTCAAATTAAAATTCACTTTTATAGAGAAAATGCTGTCATTCGAGACCCTCCTCCGCAAGACTTTTAAATTTACATCTCAACATAAAATCCCTCAACTTACGATCACAGCGCCCGCATAAACAAACACAATTTGGGTATGGAAATTCACTAAAGAATCTGAATAATTTGTATGAAATATGAAAGAAATATTAATATGGTAACTTGCCAAAGAGTCAGTAAACAGCTGATCTATCCTTGAGCTTCCCCATAGCAAACACCGATATATTGAACCCTGATCGAGCATATATAGTGACTGTAGAGTATATAGAGTGTATATTCATATAGTGATTGTAGGGGTACTCAGTCTCCCAAATGAGTCACAGGGACGTTAGAAAGAACTTTTTCAGTGTCAGATTAGTTAACAGGTGGAATGCATTTGGCAGTGATGTGGTGGAGGCTGACTCCATACACAGCTTCAAGTGTAGATATGATAGAGCCCAGTAGGATCAGGAATCTGTATATCAGTTGATTGACAGTTGAGAGGCGGGACCAAAGAGCCAGAGCTCAACCCCCGCAAACACAAGTAGGTGAGTCCACTAAGTACACACACACACACACACACACAAAGAGCCAGAGCTCAACCAAAGAACCTTAGCTCATGTGCGTGTGTGTGTGTGTGTGTGTGTGTGTGTGTGTGTGTGTGTGTGTGTGTGTGTGTGTGTGTGTGTATGTCTGTGTGTGTCTGTGTATGTGTGAGAGAGGAAGGAAAAGATAGATATATACCCTCCTTAATATGAATCTCCATTAAAAGTCTGGAAAGTAGTAATTTCAATAAAACTTTTACGTTCCCCTCCGCTGAATTATTGAGTGAACATTATTGTCATCTCCTCATCTTCTGGTGTGTGATTTAGTCTTTATATCTTCAGCCACGTTATTGTGACTCATCATCTGCACTTGAGTGAATAATTTCATTCTACTTAATATTACTCCCTATACTCCTACTTAACCTTATTGACTTATCTCTCTCTCTCTCTCTCTCATCAAGGCTCTCAGCCACTTCGCAGGGCAGCATTCAGAGCCCCTGGCAAACAGCGCTGGGTGATTATGTATGCCCTGAGAAGATTAGGTCAAGAGAATAGTTTATAGGTCCTTCGATCACCGCACTGAATGGAACTTTGGTGCTGGGATCATGGGGAAGGGAAGGGAGGGGGGGGGGAGATAGAGTAGGGGGAGGGGAGGTGAGAATGGGGGGAGAAGGGGGGACGTGCATAAGGGGAAACGATGCGAGGGGGATTCACGAATTATTAATATTACATCCATAAATCAAGTAACTTTATGATTGTATTTCTTGTAAGATGATGTTGTATATGTGTCTTGCTCTTAGTCAGTGGATATGTTTTGTGGGTTTCGTGGGTTCTTCAATTAGTTTGACATGGATACATACGTGCACACACGTACACACACGAACACGTGCACGTACACACACTCATACACACACACACACACACGTATACACACACACACACACACGTATACACACACACACGTACACACACACACACATTCACACACCAGCTCTGTGCCAAACGTATAATGGTGAGAAAGGCATAATTTCTCACATTTTTGTCCATCTGCGTAAATTTGTACTCGGACAATAGATTTCTGAAGAATCTTTGTTGGCGAAGGAATTTTTGGCAGACACCAGCAGCAGTAGAGAGTAATTGATGTGCTGGCCACGATTTTTGTGTCTGTCTCTGTATCTGGGTGAGACTTTATGTCTGTCTCTCACCCTCTCCCCTTCCACCTTTCCTTCTCACAAATAATACAAATTTTCAGCATCACTTTAGTTCCTTTATCATACATTACATATCAATCATGTGAGGCTACAGAGGCTACAGAGGCACATAGTGGGCTTAGGAGCTAAAATCCTTCATTCGCTTAGCTAAACAAGTTACAGCAACGATGGCGCTAGTTACAGAATTTGTTAAACATATACTTTAACGGTTTATTCATTGTCTGGTTAGTTTGAACTTGTGTACATAAATGCTACAGTGGTTGGTAGTTGGATCCAGCAACTGAGCCCCACTATTCTGTCAACCGAGTCTCTCAATTTGCCAGAACGTACAAATTCCATCGTCTTAACCTAACTAAAGAAGCACGGACATCAGGCACCTCCCACCCTTCCTAACCTAACCAACCGGTAAACAGATAACTTAGATTTTTGTGTAAACTTGCGTGGCTATCTTCAACAGGTAAACTTGGGATAGCTGGATATCATTTTGTGTAATAAATGATCCCTGGCGTTTCTTGAATACTGGTGATAGAGTTGTTTCTAAACTCTTCAACAATTATCTTCACATTCAATGACATATAGTGTCCTCATGTATGTAAATATTTATACTAACAAAGTTCACAATTGGTGAGATCTAATTCAGCAGGTATTTCCGTCTCCCAGAGATACTTTGTAGACCTCCCAACGCCCCTTATCTCTTGCAAAAGCAACGCCGCCATTTATTACATCATAAATTAAATCACGGATGGCACTATAAATTACAATGAGTATCGCATCACTAATGGCACCGCCATTGTTGGCACCAGCCACGGTCCCAAGCATGTATTGCGCAATCCTTGGCAGCCACCATTTTTAATACTGTCATTCACAGTGCTGTTCATGGCATCAATTATAAAACCATCCGTGGTACCATTTGAAGAAACCATAAACTAACGGTGCCATTATCTAAGAAACCATTCGCAGTACCATTGAAATAATCATCTTTGCTACCATTCAAGACACCATCTGTGGCACCTCTTGTGAAGGTTATCAGTTTGGCACGATTTCCCGTGCCTCAGCTTGTTATGCAAATCGGTGTTGCAAGTAGCATAACTGCAAGCCATAAATTATACAGAATGAGTATGCTGTGAGAGCGAATCAAATCTGGCTAAAAACCGGCCTCGTGTATGCATGCAAAATTCATCTGCTCCTGGAGTATATCAAGTATACATAAATTCATAAACAGAAACTATATATAAAGCAACTTTTGCAAGGAGTATCATGTATAACTCGAACATTTCTCAACGCCAAAATAAGTTTTACTGAGGGTGACTGTGTATACATACCTACAGGAACACTACAGGCCAGGGGTACTAGTACAAATACAGCTACAATCACTATTTACCGAACAAATGCAAACAAGCATCCATCCTACCTACGATCTCGCTTCATGCAGGTCAGCGTTCAATCCCCGACCGTCCAAGTCGTTGGATACTATTCCTCCCTTCCCCCCCCCCCCACCCCCCCGGGTCTCATCATTAAATCCTTATCCTGACCTCTTCCCAGTGCTATATATAGTCGTAACGGCTTGTCGCTTTCTCCTGATAGTTCCCCTCCCTGCTCTATAAAAGTAAACAAACCCAAGAACCTCCCCAAAGAAAAAAAGTAATATTGAAGGAGGTGAAACAAAGATAGCATAATCACCTCTTACTCTGCCTTCGGAGCAATCACGTCACTTGCATCGCGAGTGCAGAGTTGTGAAGCTGTTCGAGCGAGTCAAAACAAACGGCCATACCGGGCTAACGTAAATATCCAATATCTCCAGCTGCCACGGAGTCTGGCCGTGACAGGTATATCCACATGACGGGGCTGAGGCAGACGCCGGAGTGAAGTTGATCCACGGGAGTGTGTTTCTCAATAGCCAAAAATGATCTAAGGTAGAAAAGTGAGGGGGCAGGGGGGGGTAGGGGAGGGGAGGGGGAAGGGAAGTGGGGAGGGTAGGGGAGGGGGGTGGGAGGGGAGGGGGTGGGAGGGGAGGGGGGGGGAAGGGGGGAAGGGGGGGGGGGAGAGGAGGGGTTGTGAAGGCATATCCGAAGGTTGGACGAATCATGGTGAAAATTGGTTATTCGGAAGATGTTGAAAACAAATTATATGTATATGTGTGTGTGAGCGAGAGCGCGCGAGTGTGTGGTATTCATGTGGATCTCATTCCTTCAAATCCAGATGTCTGGCGGGCCAAAGGCCCTGAGAACTTAGATGCCTGTACGTAAATATTTTAACGTGTTTCAGACGTTTCATTCTCTTCAATCCTACGCCTTACCACCTTGTTGTCGGAGAGAGCGAGCGAGAGAGAGAGAGAGAGAGAGAGAGAGAGAGAGAGAGAGAGAGAGAGAGAGAGAGAGAGAGAGAGAGAGAGAGAGAGAGAGAGAGAGAGAGAGAGAGAGAGAGGCCTACATAGATACTGAATAGTTTCAAGCTAAGCACCCCTTATCATCAGTAATTATAAGTACTCAGTGTAACGATTCAAACTAACCACACACACACTTCCGTGTTTACAGGTGAGCACCCAGCAGCCATGCAGACCAACACAGCCCCTCCCTGCCTGCTGTGTGGCGGGGGCGCTACCACCTACAGGTCGTCTCCGTCCCTCTACACCAGCATCTGCTCCAGCATCACCTTCACCCACCTCCTCACCCCTCCGTCTCTCTTACCACTGACCCTCTCCACCGCCACCACTGCTCTATGCTTCAGATCGCTGCAGCGGACGCCCTGGGTGATGCTTATGGTCACTGCGGCGCTTCAGGTGCTCAGGGTGTTCCTACAGGTATCTTGATTATCCTCATGAGTGAAACCTTTTTTCTCCTCTCCCGAAGTTGTTCTGAGTGATAATGTGTTGCAGGCTTCTGTTATGGGGGATCTCTGTACGACTCTCCTCGTGTATATGAACCAATTTTGTATTGATAAAACAAAATCTTGTATTCAACGATTATCTTACTTGTCGTGTGTGTGGGTCCGAGGTTCGGATGATGCGTCCAGAGCTTAAATGATGTTTCCTGGGCTATAATGGCATGACCAAAGCTCGAATGATGAGAACAAGGCTCGGATGATGTGTTTGAAACGCGGATGATTCGCCTCAGCACCTGCCATGTAAGTTTTCCAAGCTACACGATTAGGCCCCGGCAAAGCTGCTGAGATCTTAAGCTTCTCTTTCGCCAGGAGATGGGATGAGAGCGAGGACATGTCTCACGTCTCAGATATGAATAGTTTTAAATGCTGCCAAGTGTATTTTTTCAGAAAGCTTCTGAGACCTTTGAGGATCTTGAAGGGTTCCAGAGGAGAATACCATGAAATGTTCGTGTTTATGATTCGCTTGGAGGTGTTTCTCAGCTCCTCAGTGTCCACCCATATACATTTGAAGTGTTTGGATAATACACATGATCTCAATTTATTTTTGGGAATTTCTCCGTGAGACGTCTGAGCCCTTCGAGGTGAACGAAAGAGAACTCGAGTATATAATATTAGTCCTTCTTTGAAGCTCCAGGCTCTCAGTGATATCAATGCTGTTCACGTATTCATAGGAACTCTTAAACGATATTCCTTCCAGGAAAATGTTGATCTCGGAATCATCTTAATATTGCTACACCTTCAGTCAAGATATCACGTGAAGCCAAGTTTCCAGGCATCACCGTAATAAGACTCTCCTCCAAGTTCCACTGAAGACTCTAAGATGTTTGTGACAGAGCATATCCATCTGATTTTAGTATTTTTAATGTTAATGATTATTCCAGAGAATAAATGTCTATCTTAGTTTATTAAGCTGATAGACAGAAGACAATCATCAACTCATCCTCCACATAAAAGATGATTATATATATATATATATATATATATATATATATATATATATATATATATATATATATATATATATATGTATATATATATATATATATATATATATATATATATATATATATATATATTCACCTGCATAACGCGTAAAATATAAAATTGAAAACGTCTATCACTGTACGATAACTTTTGTTTTACTCAATATAAATGCAACTTGTAAATAGTGTAAATCTTGTAAATAGAACGTCCTGAGTGGGGTTTTGCACATGGATGGTATCTCCTCAAAGATAATGTTAAGTTAACATCAATTAAGTGCCTGATAAATATATTTAACCATATACGTACATATATTGATGTATTGCTATCTAACAGCATGTGACCTAAGGTTCTCTGGTGTATGTGAAAAGTAAAGGCATATGTTATGTTTGTGGGCAATTAAACAACTAGTGAAATATGAAAAGAATTAGTGTATCAAATAATGGTGAATTTAATTTTTGAGGGAATTAGCTAATGAAAAAAATAATAATGCTTTGAGATAAAGTTCATTGCAAATAGAAAATGTGTACAGCGGTCTAATCTCTTAAAAGTTAACAATTAAAAATAAATTTAATATAACCTGAAGAAATTATTTGTTATTCAATTACTTGTAAAACGTAAAAATATTTTGTATTATGCAATATGTAAACTGCAAATCATTTAACCTGATGTATTATTCAGAATACATCTGGTATATATATATATATATATATATATATATATATATATATATATATATATATATATATATATATATATATATATATATATATATATATATATATATATATTATTCCAAATGCGATATATTAATGTATATTTTCATAAATATAGAATTTCCTGAGCTTTGTGACGGTCAATAAGTTATTGAGTTACATGTAAGAAAGGAATTTATCATTATGACCAAAACTTTGTGTTGTTATAATAGACCAACTTCAATACGTTGTGATACACCGCAGGCGGAGTTTCTGTAATGAAGAATACTAGCTTATGAATAAAGGATAATGGTTTAATGCACCGGTTACCATAATAAAACTTAAAAATTTCGAGAGACATTTATATGAAGTAACAAATGGCCCAATGGCAAGTGTGTGTGGCACCGTGTCTCACAGTGGCAAGGGCCATGTGGGTGCACCCTACGTCACCTGGCAAGTGCCATATTGAAGTGCTGAAGTTTGTAGCCATACATCATAGTAAAGTTTTTGCCATTGGAGACCCGTGTGGCCAGGGTTTACTCTTCATATCAAAGAAAGTTTTTGCCATAATAGACCTATGTTTCTAAAACTGTTGAAATAACTACAGTTGGCTGCTATGCTTTATGCCATAAATTGCCATTAAAAAAATTAAAGGCTTTAACTGCAATTTTCACGGTTTGTTTAATTTGATGTTAATAATCCAGACAAAATATTTTTGGAATTTGAACAGATTTTTGCATATAATTATCACAATGTTTATAATAATTTCTCACTGGGAATGATATAATTTAATGCCTTGATAATTATAGGGTATTTGCAAAGTTAAAAACCTCATTGATCTATATCATTGACACTGTGCAGTTGGTATTAAATACTATAATTTGCATACTCCACGTTGCTTTTTTTTTTACCGCTCGTGTAGGTGGTATGAGAGACAGACAGACAGGCAGACAGAGATAAGCTTATGAAAGTCAGGAGCATAACTCATATGACTGCCAATGCATCCTTCTCTTCGCATAACTTGAGGGTTACCTTCGTCTGTTATGTGTCTGAATACCAAGTCCAACACAGTAATAACATCACTGTAAACTACTTTTGGGGCAACTTAAATGGTCACTATCCATTTGAAAATAATTTTTCACTATAATTGTTATTTTTTTAAATTATAATAATTGTCATCATAATAAATGTATCATTCTAATTATTATTACTCTTATTATCATTATATATATATATATATATATATATATATATATATATATATATATATATATATATATATATATTTATTTATTTATTTATTTATTTATTTATTTATTTATTTATTTATTTATTCCTTTAATTTGTGAGGAAATCAGTTGGAGCAGTGAGGGGGATTTGAACCAGCGTCTTGGTGAATACCATATGCACTCTTTAACTCTCTAGGTCATGACAGGACAAAAGGTATTCAACCTATAACGTCTGGCATTCATCACGGCGCTGATTCCAATCCCGGCACTTCTCCAACGGATTTTCCCCTTAATATTTCACTCCACTGTGAAATCTCTACGTTATTTTAATTATTTTTAATAGTGTTATTAGTTGATAATAATTAATTTCTTGTCATACAAATGACTAATAAATGTTGTAATGAAAATAAACTAATAATCTTATTATGAGTTTACAATTAATATTTAATTATTATCAATATCATTAGCATTAATAGCTAGAGCTCAATTACATTCAGGTTTCTTATAGAAATATCCACAACAACCTTCTTTTTGTAATGTTTCTGAATTCAGTTATGGTCACTGTGTATACACATATGTGAGTTTTCCCAGCTCTCTTGTACACACATGGGGGGGGAGGGAGGTTGTGAGTACATATGTGTGTGTGGAGGGGGGGATGGGGGGGGGATGGGGGGGGATGGGGGAGTGTGAGCGAGGTAGCTATGTTTTAAGCTTGGTGCAAACTGTTCTTATATATACATATAGACATGTGTATATATATTTACATAAATATATATATATAAATATTATAATGTTTTGAAAAAATAAAAGTTATACAAGATTTTTGGTATTTTTTTACCCTTCAAGATTCATAAGTAAATACGTTGTAAATCACTTATCAATACTAGTTAGACAGACAGACAAAGATAGAGACAGACAACCCAGACAGACATACAGACACAAAGACGGGCAGGCAGACGGACCGACCGACAGACAGAAACCACGTGAATGGGTTCTGAGGCGAGTGGACATCACATATAGCAACATAGTGCCCAATAAAACTGACAATTCAAATTATATTGAACTTCCATAATAATAATAATAATTGAAATAATAACCAGCAGCAGAATGAACACTAATAAATATGAATACAATATAATGACAATAGGTAACATTTACAGTAATATAGCAAATATTAGACCTAACCCTCCACCCCATATCTAATGCAATAGTCTCTTTAATATTATAGAATTACCATGAGGCCTAGTAAAGCCTTAGCACCAGCCTACCTGCCGTGTTTAGAATAGCGATTCAGCTTTAAAAATATCTGTATTCGCAGCCTACTTCCTCAGAAGGAAGGTAAACCAAACCTACTCCCCTTAAATTATATTACTTGTAGCGTTTGGCCTGCACCCCATACCCATCGCGTCTTTGCGTAGCCAAGATTCCAAAATTTGCTTATTGTAGGTGCAGCCTGCACATGACTGCAAAGTTGCCGTTCAATTGAGTTGGTGTGCAGCAAGACTAGTAACTGTGTTGTTGGTCACAGAGAAAGTTCATGTTTTGTGCTTTAATTTTTATAGTGGTCATGAAGAAAAGCTAAAACGAAAATTAAACATTCTAATGCAGAGTATAGCACAAATATATAATATTTTAGGCCTTATATAGCGTATATTAGGCCTACGATTGCTTGGACAGGTTAGGTTAGGTTCTTTGGTTTCATTTCCAACTTTCTAGAATGGCATTTGGACTAATTCAATAATACAAACTTTAACTTTTTTCTTGGGTGTCCAACGATACATATCGGTACGTTTAGTGCTACAAGTACTATCATTTTAGGAGGATAGCTTGGGTGAACATTGCAGATCACTTAACTATGCTATAACCATCCAGAGAGGTCTATAGCCGTACCATAACCATCAGAATGGCACTAAAACTACTAGAGCTACCCCAGAAGGGTACCTGAACAGCATACGAACAACCCATAAGTGCCCCAGAAGGGTACCTTAACTGCCCAGAAATTCACCAACCCTACCTAGAAATCCTCCTGAAACCACCAGAACCCACCCACAAGTGCACCAAAACTTACAAGAACCACATAGAAGGGCCCCTGAACTATTCAGAAGGGCACCGGAACCAACCAGAATCACCCAGAAGTACACCCGAACTCCCCAGAACTGTTCCAGAATGGCATCTGAACCCCCCAGAACCATTCAGAGGGGCACCTGAACCCACCTGAACCCACCAGGCCCACCCAGAGGGGCACGTAAATCTTCAAAAACCTCACCAGATACATATAAACATCTGGCCAATAACTTTTTGACTTATCGTTACGAACTTTGCACTAAAGTTATAGGGTTAAACTTGTTATGCACGAACCAGGTTATTGGACAGTAAATGTTAGTTAAATAAAGGCTATTGGGAGGATATTGGCCATATGTGCGTATTTTTTTTACACGTATACACATGTGACTCCGTGTCAAAATCATGCATGCTTGTATTTCCTTGATAATGTGGTGAAACATTAATTATATATCAGCAGACCTATAGACCCCTTACTAAGCCTACTCATCAATCACCAAGAGCCTAACCAAACTATAGGCCAGGAGGGGGGGCAGTAGTCACACACACACACACACACACACACACACACACACACACACACACACACATACACACGCACTAGGGGAATACAACAAGGTGAGCACACACACACACACACGCATCCGAGTTTGCGTGCAAGAGATGAACCTTAATCTCTATAACTACTAAAAGCCCGAAGCCTAATTGTATTTACATATTAATCTTCTCGTGCCTGCCTATTGGCCTCCCCGAGCTTGATGGCTCAGTAACGTATCGTAAGCTGAGTATTTTACTGATCCCAAACTTAAATATGACCACATCTTTACTTTTTCCCGTGGCTTAATGGCCGTCAGTTCCGCTTCAGTCTCTTCTAGCTCGACATTAATGTGATTTTAATAGTTAAATCCTGACAACCTTGACAATTACTGTTTAATTACGCAGCCGTTAGCGAAAATGAGCAATTTTTTTGGTAAAGGTGTACGTTAATTTTGAGTTATAGCTCTGGAAAGAGGGGGAATATATAGTAGGATTAGGAGGCTTTTCACTCGTCTTTCACACAGGAAGACCTGGTATGTCTCGATAGTGTTACCGTGAGTATATTTGTGTTATTAATTCCTATGGACCTGATCAGTTGAACAGCCAGAAAAATAGCTTGTGATGGAATATGACCGATTAGCGGTGCTAAAAGTATGTTTTACAGAGAGCGATTAGGTGAATTAATATAATATATTACATATATATTCTATTGGAGGGGACCTACATTCCCTCTAATGCGTTATGTGTGGTTTTCTCCGAGGCTATGGGTCCCCCTTCTTCCAGCCAGAGGTGGTACTCTTGAAATATAAATATATATATATATATTATATATATATATATATATATATATATATATATAATATATATATATTATATATATATATAATATATATATATATATATATATATATATATATATATATATATATATATATATATATATATATATATATATATATATATATATATATATGCTCGCATAACGAAAAGCTGTTTGGTTTTTAGCATAAGTTTTGTGGACTTTTTTTTCATCATGCACTCAACGATATAGGACTATTAATTAGCCGAGCCGTTTAAGGGTTAAACAAGAATATTTTAGCTATTAATGTTTTAAGATAACGGGGTAAAAAAAAAGAAAACAAGGTTCAGTGCACATTTCGACGTTTCGGCAAAGTTTGGAGCTGTTGTTACGCATTCGTGTAATTTCCATTATACGGAAAATCAGCAACATTAAGTTATTTGATAAAAAAATGGCGATTTTTCCGACAGTTTAATTGTACAGATTACAGCGGTAGTCCTGTCATTCAAATTCTCGTTACGTGAAGTTAAACCCAAAAATTGGCTTCATAAATTTTTTTCGCGGATTTTCATATATTTGGATATTCATGTGAATCTTTCCCAATTTTATTTTATTCGCGTTTGTATAATATTTAATATATCTTGATCATTATTATTATTGGTGGTATCCCTCATGGTGGGAGGGAGCCGGTGGCTGAGCGGACAGAACACTGGACGCGTGATCCTGTGGTCCCGGGTTCGATCCCGGGCGCTAGCGAGAAACAATGGGGCAGAGTTTCTTTTACCCCTGATGCTCCTGTTACCTAGCAGTAAATAGGTACCTGGGAGTTAGTCAGCTGTCACGGGCTGCTTCCTGGGGGTGGAAGCGTGGTCGAGGACCGGGCCGCGGGGACACTAAGCCCCGAAATCATCTCAAGATAACCTCAAAATATATAACCTCATAACTTCCATTACTATGATTATTATGGAAATTATTAATCAACACAGCCGTCAGCTACCAATCAACACGGCCGCTAGGTGCCAACCAAATTTGACGAGAGAACAAAAAATTACGAATATCTTATTAAAACCAGTTTGAGTTACTTGAATTATAAATTCTCTGTATGGATGGATCTGGGCAAAGCTAAATGTAACAGCACAAAGCTGTGTGAACCTGCGCAAAGCTGGAAGAATCTGCACCTTGTTAAGACCCAAAATACCATCCGAAAAACACTAAGGAGAACACACACTGTTACAGGGCGCCGGTGGCTGTGTGGACAGCACGCTGTACACGTAATCTTATGGCCCGAGTTCCGGCGCTGGCGAGAAACAAAAATGGGCAGAGTTTCTTTCACCCTGATGCTCCTGTTACTTAGCAGTAAATAGGTACCTGGGAGTTAGACAGCTGTTACCGGCTGCTTCCTGTGTGTGTGTGTGTGTGTGTGTGTGTGTGTGTGTGTGTGTGTGTGTGTGTGTGTGTGTGTGTGTGTGTGTGTGTGTGTGTGTGTGTGTGTATGTGTGTGTGTGTGTGTGAACATTTTTTTTAGTTACTAGTTAGTAACAGTTGATTGATTAACAGTTGAGTGGCGGGCCGAAAGAGCAGAGCTCAACCCCCGCAAGAACAACTAAGTGAATACAACTAGGTGAATACACAGGCGTCCGAAACATACAACAGTCATCTCAAAACCTCAAATACCGTGTAAATGAATTATTAATAACATTTTATGTTATTGTTAAAGCGACGCAGAGACAGAGACAGAGATACAGAGACAGAAACACAGATAACAGGGACACAGAGAGAGAGAGAGAGAGAGGGAGAGAGAGAGAGAGAGAGAGAGAGAGAGAGAGAGAGAGAGAGAGAGAGAGAGAGAGAGAGAGAGAGAGAGAGAGAGAGAGAGAGAGAGAGAGAGAGAGAGATATCCGACCTTCTCAAGATAACACTGTAAATATAGCAGTTCCAACTTGCAACAATCAAGCATTTGCATACAAAACAAACGTTGCTAAATAAGAATAACAAGAAAAGAAAGGACAAAGAATCTAATAATCATAACGAAGCAGAAAGATTCAACAGATGGAGGAAGAGAGAATAAAGAAGAAAAGCATAAGAACGAGAGAATGTCAGACTCGCTGATAATGAAGGAGACAGCAAGAAATTTTACGATAGAAATATATTAGCGAAAGGGAATTGGAAAACGGATTACGTATTCTGGAATAAAAATTGATGAGAGGAAGAGAAGGGGATAATTTTAGACGAGGGAGAGTGAAAATGAGGCGAGTGAGAGAGAGTGAAGGACACTGAGAGCATAAGGGAGTGAGAGTGACGGTGTGTGTGAGAGAGGGAGAGCGAGAGAGCAAGTGAGAGTGAACCGGTAAGAGAGCGTAAGAGATATATGAGAGCGAGAATAATTAAAAACTAAGGAAGAAAGAGCGTTTTTGAGGATTGGTCGATTCCGTAATAAATGTGACGTATGAGAAAATGTTTATTATATAACCAGTAACTATATCAGAAGTACAATTCTGTTATGTAACAAGAACATGCTTTACAGGGCCTATTAGCCTCGCGTGGGCCAATAGGCCTTTTGCTGTTTCCTTAAATCCTCTGCAACTAACCCAGGGGATGTTAAAAATGTAACATATATATGTATATAGTTGAGTTATTGGCATAATTGCTGTCATTGGTAATGGCACCCAGTGTGGTAGAGAGAGAGCGAGAGAGAGAGAGAGAGAGAGAGAGAGAGAGAGAGAGAGAGAGAGAGAGAGAGAGAGAGAGAGAGAGAGAGAGACCCACAGATATAATTAGCCAAATCATTAATAATCTCAAACGTGTTCACGAGTCAAGAGGCATCTCAGATAACACTTCAGATGACGAACGAGACCTCAGGAGAGGCCAACGACACCATTCCACAAATAGCATCCCTACCTAGGCAACAAATAATTAAAATAAGTTACTAAAACGTTATAGATAAGAAAAAATACAAACCACTTGCATTAATTACATTGGCTAATAGCCTCTATATTCCCCCCCCCTCACTTCTCCAGCAGAAATCAATTCCCCTCTCTGATGGGGAAAGCGGTTTATATATGTCCTTAATTATCTACCTGTTTACCTGTAGGCTTACCTTATAGTGCACGTGTTAGCAAGACGGCAGAGGAGACTGCAGCGTCACACACAAGAGTCAATGCTCGATCCTGCAGACACAACTAGGTGAGTACACAGGCTGAAAATAGTCTCCGTGGTGTAGTGGTAAGACACTCGCCTGACGTTCCGCGAGCGCTATGTCATGGGTTCGTATCCTGGCCGGGGAGGATTTACTGGGCGCAAATCCTTAACTGTAGCCTCTGTTTAACGCAACAGTAAAATGTGTACTTGGATGTAACAACGATTCTTCGCGGCAGGGGATCGTATTCCAGGGACCATAGGGTTAAGGACTTGCCCGAAACGCTACGCGTACTAGTGGCTGTACAAGAATGTAATAACTCTTGTATATATCTCTTGTATATATGAATGTAATATATCTTGTATATATGTATATATCTCTTGTATATATGAATGTAATATATCTTGTATATATGTATATATCTCTTGTATATATGAATGTAATATATCTTGTATATATGTATATATCTAGTGAACATTACACCAACCCCACACGAGTTAAACATATCACCTTAGCCACTCCCCTTAAAGGAAATGCTTTTGTCATCAATTTATCTCTCTGCAAGTCATTGTTTTATTGATAACTATAATGTTGACCAGACCACACACTAGAAGGTGAAGGGACGACGACGTTTCGGTCCGTCCTGGACTATTCTCAAGTCGATATCGACTTGAGAATGGTCCAGGACGGACCGAAACGTCGTCGTCCCTTCACCTTCTAGTGTGTGGTCTGGTCAACATACTTTAGCCACGTTATTGTGACTCATCGCTTGATAACTATAATTTTTATTGATAACGAGAATTTTATTGATAACTAGAATTGGTATTGATAACTAAAATAACTATGATAGCAATTATTGATAACTATAATAGTCTTTGGTTGCTATAATTCCTGTTGCTGCTCCTATAATTATAATAATACTGATAGTAATATGAAATAAAACAATTATTATTATTATTATTTTATTTGTAATTCCTATACGTTGAGATTAATAAAGCACACCAGCGCACGCGAGACAGACAGACAGACAGACAGACAGACAGACAGACAGACAGAGAAAAAAAGACAGAAACGCTATGACACAATAAAGACAACAGATGGTGTGTGATCATAAGGTGCAAAGAATAGGGGAGATCACACCACATAACAACACAGGCAACAACACACCACATAAGAACACAGGCAACAACACACACCACATAAGAACACAGGCAGCAACACACACCACATAAGAACACAGGCAGCAACACACACCACATAAGAACACAGGCAGCAACACACCACATAAGAACACAGGCAGCAACACACACCACATAAGAACACAGGCAACAACACACCACATAAGAACACAGGCAACAACACACCACATAAGAACACAGGCAGCAACACACCACATAAGAACACAGGCAGCAACACACACCACATAAGAACACAGGCAGCAACACACACCACATAAGAACACAGGCAGCAACACACCACGTAAGAACACAGGCAGCAACACCCCACGTAAGAACACAGGCAGCAACACACACCACGTAAGAACACAGGCAGCAACACACACCACATAAGAACACAGGCAGCAACACACACCATAAGAACACAGGCAGCAACACACACCACATAAGAACACAGGCAGCAACACACACCACATAAGAACACAGGCAACAACACACCACATAAGAACAGAGGCAACAACACACACCACATAAGAACACAGGCAGCAACACACCACATAAGAACACAGGCAGCAACACACACCACATAAGAACACAGGCAACACACACACCACATAAGAACACAGGCAGCAACACACACCACATAAGAACACAGGCAGCAACACACACCATAAGAACACAGGCAGCAACACACACCACATAAGAACACAGGCAGCAACACACCACGTAAGAACACAGGCAGCAACACACATATTACAACATGTTCTTCGTGCCAGTAATCATGAGGTTCCTCACACCACGAGTAACGGGACCAAAAGAAAAGAAAACAGGATCAGGATGATCCTGGAAACAGGAAGATGGGAAATATGAGGAAAAGAGAAGAGAAGGAGGAGACGAAGGAACGGAGGAGGTCGAATAAGAGTTGAAAAATGAAGTAGAGGAAGAGAAGTAAGAATAGAATCAGGGAGAGGAGGAGAAGTAAGGGTTAGAAGAAGAGGGAGATGCAAGAGAATAATAAAAAAATACCGGATAGAGAAAATGAAGGAACAGGAACGGAAGGAGGAAGAGCAGGAGAGGAAAGGATAAAAACAACCCCCAAACAAAAACAATAAACAAACAAATCCAAAAGATAATTTTCTTTCAAATTCCACAAGCAAGCGAGAGCAGAACAGGAAAAGACACTCAGAAAAAACAGACCAAGACCCAAAGACAAAAAAATGTCTGTGCAGAATAGCCTGGGCGAGACAACGAGGCATATTTGCCGGAGACTGCGAGGCATAGTGTGCATAGCGAGCGAGGCATATTGGAACGAAAATGGGTCCTGGGGGCTGGAGGCATAAACCCATCATCGGCATCTTGACCCAGGACAACGTCGACGGATATTATGGCAAGTTTTGCAACAAGTATATTTTTGTTTGTTTACCGGTAACTGCTGCTGAGGGCATGTGGTGGTGGTAGTAGTTCCTGGCAGATATGATGGTGATACAGTCAAGAGGACAGCACCAGCTGGGGTGGTAACGGGGTAGCTCCAGCACCAGCTGGGGTGGTAACGGGGTAGCTCCAGCACCAGCTGGGGTGGTAACGGGGTAGCTCCAGCACCAGCTGGGGTGGTAACGGGGTAGCTCCAGCACCAGCTGGGGTGGTAACGGGGTAGCTCCAGCACCAGCTGGGGGTGGTAACGGGGTAGCTCCAGCACCAGCTGGGGTGGTAACGGGGTAGCTCCAGCACCAGCTGGGGGTGGTAACGGGGTAGCTCCAGCACCTCTGTCTTGTTGAGATTCACAATTTTTTTTCTCGAGTTTCTTAGTTTAACTAAGACCATTAATACCATTCCTAAAGAATATTATTCTCAGGTGTGTTTGTCTGTGTGTGTGACAGAGAGAGAGAGAGAGAGAGAGAGAGAGAGAGAGAGAGAGAGAGAGAGAGAGAGAGAGAGAGAGAGAGAGAGAGAGAGAGAAAGAGAGAGAGAGGGTCCAAGGAACACCAACGTCACATTACCATACAAGAAAAGTTAGGCCAAAAAGCATAAATTTTTCAAGATTACCAGCTTCGTGTTTTTCTGTCCTTCAGAATAACTAATGCAACAATAATAACAAGAACAAGAACAGCAACAACAAAACAACAACAACACCATTAACAGAAAAATACAATACAAAGCATTATACAACTACAACCACAAACAACAAACCACTGTCACTACATTGCAATATTTGCAGAACCAAAGGCCAATGACATGAGTAGAGTCATATTAAGTCCCTTTATGGCTGCTCCTTGCCAGACAATACCGACCCCAGGAAGATAACACGAAGATGTAGAGAGAGAGAGAGAGAGAGAGAGAGAGAGAGAGAGAGAGAGAGAGAGAGAGAGAGAGAGAGATAGAGAGAGATAGAGAGAGATAAAGACATAAGCCATTTACAGTGATTCAAACGTGTATTTTTCCCTCATGCCTTACCCACCGTGAACAATTTTAATTGCACGTTATTGTAGGTTAATGTAGTGGTCAGTGACAGTGTAGTGATTAATGTAGTTTTCAGTTAAGATTAGTTAAGAAGACAGCATATTTTAGCCGGATATGGATCAGTGAGAGTTAATTGTCGTTGTTAGTGTAAGGTAATGTAGTAGTCAGTGTAATAATCAGTACAGTGGCCTTTGCAGTAAGCAGTATAAACTAGTGCAGTAGTCAGTGTAGGGTTGAGGTAAATTGTGTAGAGTTAACTTATAAGTCAGTGAAGGTAACAGTGTAGTGATTTGCAGAGTTAGTAACAGCGTTTACGAAGATATTGGCTATTGTCTGTGATCAGTGTAGGCTTAAAGTATATAACCAATTCAGGTTACTGGAGGTCAGTGAAGATCATTATAAGTTGCTGTCAACCAGTATAAGTAAACAAAACTAATCAGTATAAACTAGTGCAGAGCCATGTACATCAGTGTAGGCCATTACCGACCACTATAGATCATTATATATCTCAATTAGTCAATATAGTCCAAGAACTTCACGTCTCTATGGTTCTGTGCTAATCAAAGGCATCCACTTAGGCGTCAGAATACCCTGTCAGCAACCCATGTTGCGGTGCCTCCCTCGTGTGTGCATATGTGAAGAAAGGCATGAATGAGAGCGTACTACCGCCCAGCTGTGACTACAACCCTACGACGCCTCTCGCTCGTCCCATTCATGCGGATGGGCCCATTCATTCACGACAATGACTGGGATGGGAAACTCTGGGGATATTCCCTGCAGCCCTGAAACGCGGCTGGCACGAAACTCCAGTAATGTATGCCGGCAACAGATGGCGTTGTTCGGGTGAATATGTCGAAGATACAAACCCTGAGAATAAATATGGCTTATTTGGAATTTTTCGTATTCAATGAACTTGAATAGATAACAAGAGGTTTGATAAATAATTTAAAAAGGAGGAAGAAATAAAACTTTATATTATTTCTAAGAGAGAGAGAGAGAGAGAGAGAGAGAGAGAGAGAGAGAGAGAGAGAGAGAGAGAGAGAGAGAGAGAGAGAGAGAGGGAGGAGTTACTGTTAAAAAAACACCACATCAAATGCCAGATTTTCTCATTCTCACTTGGCAATATATGCCCAACTGGCCACCGTCGGGATAGTCTTAAGGAAGGTGCACAAAGGAGCCACCCGAATGCTATATACAACCTACGTGAGACTCACTTTAGAGTCTGCAGCCCTGGATAGAAGCTCTCACCAGAAAAATCAGTGCAAACAAAATAAAAGTAAAAATTTATGTAACAAGGCCCTTTCCTAAGCTGATTGGCTGAGCTACGAGAAAAGAGTGAGCTAACTGGATCTCAGGACACCAATGGAAAGACGAAACTTGGGGGACATGATAACGACATGTATGATTCTAAGGGGAAATGACAAAGTAGTCAGAGAATCAATGTTCAAAGTAAAGAGACACAAATATGAGCCAGAGAGATGTCAAGGAAAACCTCTTTCCCGGAGAGTTTTGAGAGAAATGCATTAGATGAAATAGTTAAAGATTATATTACCAATTATGAATGGAGTAAACACAATAATAGAAACGTTTTGGACATTAATATTTCAATTACTAATAGATGAGTAAACGAGGCTTAAGAGCTGACCCCTTGATCCTGCAAGAACATCTAGGAACTAGCATCTAGTTTAGTACACAGAGCAAACAAGCCATATAGTTAGGGTAGTGCTTTAGCAGTGCTTCCACTACACATAAGGGGCATAACTGGCCGACCCTCACAGTGTTCAAGAGAGAACTATCAACATCAGAGGCCCGAGACTGTTCAACACGCTTCCACTACACATAAGGGGCATAACTGGCCGACCCCTCATAGTGTTCAAGAGAGAACTGGATAAGCATCTCCAAAGGATACCTGATCAACCAGGCTGTGACTCATACGTCAGGCTGCGAGCAGCCGCGTCCAACAGCCTGGTTGATCAGTCCGGCAACCAGGAGGCCTGGTCGACGACCGGGCCGCGGGGACGCTTAGCCCCGGAAGCACCTCAAGGTAACCTCAAGGTCAAGGTAAGGGTAGTTAATAAATGGAATGCATTAGGCAGTGATGTGATGGAGGCAGACTCCATACACAGTGCCAAATGTAGATATAATAGAGCCTAACAGGAACGGGATTCTGTACACCTGTTGATAGACAGTTGAGAGGCGAGACCAAAGAGCCAAAGCTCAACCCTCACAAGCACAACTAGATGAATACATCCACCGTGCCGACTACATCCTTCACACGCACAAATCACGCACGTGCGCCACGCACACATCAGACGCACACGCCTCTTCTACATCCACGACACACTCAACCCACCCCCACACGCAACCACCCCCTCTACACCCACCACACACCCTTCATATCCCCCTCTCGCAATAACCTTCCCTGACGGACCAAGATGTCCCAATCCAGCTTTGAGGGCGAAGTTTGGCGTGGCGTGAGTGTGTACGGCACAGCAACGCAGGATGTATGATGCAACTTGTGTTGTTGACGAAGCTCTTGCTGTGTCTCTCTTCCTTCTCCTCTCCCTCAGATTCTCTTGTTATACTTTCTCTTCATCCACCTTCTCTTCTCCCGGCATTGCAACCTTCCGTTTCTGTCACCTGTACCATCTAATACTGTCTATTACTCTAAAAATTATATGGGTAGTTAGATAATCTGTGTGAATGGTTCCACCCCAAGACCTTCAAGCATCACAACCATTGCCACCACCGCCAACACCACCATTATTAGGGGCCATTGTCACCACCACCGTCCCATTATCGCCATCCCCCTCCACAACCACCATCCATCAGTCAAGCAGAACGAAATTAACACGCATTTTTATTGCACAGTGATACACGATACCCAGGAGAACTCATTACCCCACACATTGCACCCTTCCTTTTACCCCCCTTCCTCCTCCACACACTCCTTTCCTGTTTCACAATCTACTTCCTCTTCCTCCTACTGTCCCTCTGTATCTTTCCCTTCCTACACCTGTCCACTCCTATCACGTTCCGACCTCTGAGTACCAGATCAAGGACTATATCAGTCCTTTCATCTTAACAGAACAGTGAACGGAAAGAGGAAGGTGTTGTTGAGAGGATCGGAAGTGAAGCGTCCGAGATCCACTCGGTAATCGCATTGGTCAAGAGTGACTGAAAGAAATACTGTCAAGAGGTCTAATGCTCAGTTCTCTGGGTCTTAGTGCATTGGGCTGTGAACATACCTGGCTACGGACCAGACCAGAC
The DNA here is from genome assembly GCF_040958095.1 of Procambarus clarkii. Classification (NCBI taxonomy): domain Eukaryota; kingdom Metazoa; phylum Arthropoda; class Malacostraca; order Decapoda; family Cambaridae; genus Procambarus; species Procambarus clarkii. The sequence goes on along the minus strand of NC_091151.1, from coordinate 46,741,080 downwards.
TCTCCGGTCTGGGTCATCGCGTCGCCCCATTGGCAAGCATTTCCCAGCACGATTAGGGGTCCTGTCCAGCAGTAAACAGGAGGTCCGTAGTATTCACGCACACGAGAGGGAGCCCCACCCACCATTAAGGAAGGCCTCAGAGTTAGTTTCATATATATATATATATATATGTATATATATATATATATATATATATATATATATATATATATATATATATATATATATATACTTTATTCCTCGTGTAAGGACTAGTTGGTGATTTAAAAGAAATAGTTCAGGTGTTCCCTGCCAATAGAGAACGGACCAACACAACAGACAGCTATACGAGACATCATGACCTTTACCGTCATCTCTAGCGCTCGTATACACATTTTCAGTACAACACTTCTGACCTGAGAGCTCCTTTGGCTGCCAGACGCCAGATAGTAACATTAAATAAACCCTCCGAGGAAAAATTGGACATATATACATAAGAGGATTCCATAACCTGTTTTATGGTCATCCATCTTCACTACCGAGCGACAGACTTCTCTCAGGTGAGCTCTGATGACGCCCGGCTCTCACAGTTAGGGTCCTTCAGAAGTAGCTACTAAGGGGTGGGGGGGGGAGGGTCTGAGAGGCACTAGCAAGGGGTCCGTAAAGGAAGACGAAGATTCACCAAACGAGGCTCTTACGCCCGGGAATGTAAACACAACACTCGTCTCTTCGTAAATACTAACTTCCTTACACACGCTGGTAAATCAGGATGATTTCCCGGTTGCAATTCTTTTTAACCATGTCGTAGCTCAGTCGATTAAGAAACCTCTCGGAAGTAGGTTCGTACCCTCGTCACGGCCCTTGTGGATTTGTTCATATTAACGTCCCCTTCCCCTCCCCTTCCATAGCCGTAAGTACGTAACGGAAAAGAAAATATCCGTTCCCCATGGAGACCAGGTATTGGATTTCTCAGACCAGTTCCTTGACATCCTTTTGCAGCTTTCTTATCAGTCATGCTACTGGTGTCTCACCCATATGACCGGCCACTCTTGATGCAACATCCAGCAACACATCAGATACTGCAGCATCAAAACAGGTAATCGTAACAGGCGTCACACAGGAGATATAAGGAGATACAAGTTGTGATGTTCTCAAAAGAAGGAACTAAATCCTCGACGAAGTCTAGATGAAAATTCTCTAACAGTTGAAAACGAAAGAGATCAACACCAGCTATCTTCAACACAGAAAAAGAAAGCAATATTGAAGATTAAAGGAAAGAAGAGACCATGGAATGAACAGAAGACAGAAGAATTCTTGAGTAATGCTAAGCCTTATGGACAAGGAACGCTAAACTTCCTGTCCCTGGTAACGGAACAGATCCTATCTGGACAGGATAGAATCTGTTCCGTTTCCTGTTTCCAGCAGCAAAACATCTTTTCTGGACAGATGAGTCCAAGGAAGAATAGCAGGAGGCTTTCCTGGAAATGTATAAATGGGAAGTTTCGACTACACATTTTCAGATTACCAAATATCGTGAATTATCGGGGCAGAAACTTTAACCATTTCAATTACATGCATTCCCACTGCCGTCAACCACACCCACTAACAATACCATTCGTCAAAACTATTCGTCAGAATGTTTGCAAGTATGTGTATGCCAGTGTGTTTATACCTATATGTTCCATTATATCCGGGTCAATACGTGCCTATAGCCTATATTTTGAAGCTTAAAGTGTCGAGGTTAGTCATTAGACGGTGACTCGCTGATGAGTGTGCTGGTGTTGAGGTCATTTAGTACCAACTAAATGGCACTAAATGACCTTTCAAATTTAAATTTTTTTGAGTATTTCTCAGGTTCGATTTGCCTGCCTGTCTGTGTCTACTTGAATTCCTGTCTGTGTCTACCTGAATTCCTGTCTGTGTCTACCTGAATACCTGTCTGTGTCTACCTGAATTCCTGTCTGTGTCTACCTGAATGCCTGTCTGTGTCTACCTGAATGCCTGTCTGTGTCTACCTGAATGCCTGTCTGTGTCTACCTGAATGCCTGTCTGCCCGTCTGTATGAATGTATGCTTACATATCCGTGTGCTTGTCTGTCAACCCGTTTGCATACCGGTTCAATGTTTGCTTGAGTCTCTCTCTCTCTCTCTCTCTCTCTCTCTCTCTCTCTCTCTCTCTCTCTCTCTCTCTCTCTCTCTCTCTCTCTGCAACAACATTATGCTGCTCTACAATGGCTCCATCACAAAATTGCACTGCAGTACACAAAACTGAACCCCTCCAAGGTTTTAATCATGAGTACAATGGAACCATCATTGGCTTCTATTCAAGCTGAAAATTGAGGCATCTGTCTGTGTAATCAATTGCTTAAAAATGATTGACGTGACCCCCGAATGCAAGAGAAAGCATGGAAAACGTGTCAAAAGAGTTTTAGTAATGGCATATACCATAGTGATGGTGATGATGTTGATGGTGATGACAATGGTGATGGTGACAGTTGAAGTTGAACTCTTCTACACCATCCGAGAGAACTCAGTTTCACCACGTTAGAGGAAAGAAGAAATATGTATGTTAGAAGAACTGAGAGAGCAGAGAGAGATGCCACCTTTTCAACATGACAGGGTAGGACTAGAGGCATCGGGTGGAAGCTGGAGACACAGGAGGAGAGATGACGGGGAAGAACTACTTAGCGAAGAGGAAGGGACGTGCAGGAAGGAGAGATAGTAGAGACGAAGTCAATAAACAGCTTATAGAATAATATCCTTATAAACATGGGAAATAAAAGACAGTGAAATCATTAGCGTGATGTATCAGTGAGAAAAACAGTAGGAGCCATGAAGAGGATCCAAACCAGCACTCTGGCTACTCCCAAGCACATGCCTGAAACCACTGGACCATGATACGCTACAAAAGTAATGTATCCTGGGATTCAACTGAATCCCCTTAGGGGTCCTGAAGTCTTAACGTGATACCAAATCAAGGCCTCACACCAGGTACACTCTTGTGTGGTACGGGAGTTCTAACATCAACGCTCACTTCAAATGCACAAAGAAATCACATCCGCACCAGAATGTATGAGAGTAATGAGTGAAACTTTGATTTGGTATCAGGTTGACACATCAGGATCCTTAGAGGATTCAGTTGAATCACAGGTTACATTAATTTTTAGCGTATTGTGGTCCAGTGGTTTAAAGTTCAAGTTCATTTATGTCTATTGAGACAAGAAAGAATTACATCTTAAAGGGATAGAGTAGCTTAGGCTATTTCTAGCCCCCCCCCCTCCTTAAGGTTTAAAGTTTGCACTAGGGAGTACTCAGGTTGCAAGTTCGAACCCTACTTATGGCTTCAATTGATCTTCGCATAAAAGACATTGCAATAATTTACCAGAAGCTGGAAAGGCAGAGCTTAAAAGCTAGTGCTTGATCCTACATCCTGTATGGCCATCAAATTGAGTTAAAAAATACACGTATACATATGGACACACACACAAGTAGGGGAGTACACACACACACACACACACACACACACACACACACACACACACACACACACACACACACACACACACACACACACACAAACCTCACACGAAAACAAAACTCATCAAATGTCATTCACTCATGTCGATACTAAAAGAACCCTCAAAGTAATATAATGAAACCGTTCACATTTACTTCTCTTGGTCACCCAGAGCGCTTGGCCATGCAGATGTTACCTCAAAAAAAAAAAAAAAAACTATGTATTCGATGTCATTTGACTTTATGCAAGATCTGTGATGTAGCATTTTGCCTCGCATATGTTTTGCTATATTGCAAATTCCTGTCATATTCAGTACAGGAACATGTCATATCACACTGCGGGCTTCAAGTCATAATATTACGAAATAAACATGCTGGGGAACTTTAGGATAAATGTCGTGTTATTAAATGGTTTCATGTCAAGTCATATTATGGATACATGTAATATCATTTGTGCTATATTTTACTTGGATGTCACACAATGGATTCACTTCATATAGCCAGCGCGTTTCAGTTCATGTTTGTCATCCGAATTCAGGTCACATTATCTCATTGATTTATATCATTAGACGTATATCAAGTAATATCATCCTACGAACCTCCTCTCATGTCAGCATACAAATTCACGTCATACCATACAGATTCACGTCATATAATCTTACGTACTTTGTCATGTCATTCTAAGAAGGATCATGGGAGAATATGTTCCAGCATATTCATGTGTTCTCTTTCTATGAATTTCATGTCGTAAGATGCAGTATTTTATATCATATCTTACTTCATGTGCATTGTATAGATACATAAGTTTTATGTCATAGCTTTCATTAACAGTTTTAATTGTATAGTAACTCGATTCTGTCTAACTGCTTCTATTTTGGTCTGTATATCTGTGTGTTTTACGTGGTTTTCCGTCTCTGTATATTTCAGTGTCTTGAATATCTGTCTGTCTGTCTCCTAGTCTTTCTGTGTTTCTCTCTCTTTCTCTTACTAGACAAAACGTCCACAACAGCATACGAGATAAAAGAATAAAAAATTCTCTACTAAGAATAGCACATATTCCTTCTTCTTGACCCAAGACTCAAGCCCTGGGTCACGATCTGGTCTATCTGGGCTGCATTATCGGGCTCGACAATTTACCCACAGAGAGTATACAACAATTAAATGCCCAATGTGGGATCCTCAACGCAAAACCCCAAAGCAATCAGGTTTCTCTAATAATAAAACGATCGCTATTTTACTTTTCCTAACATGAAAATGCCTTAAAAAATATAAAAATTGTATATCTGGTAGAGGAGAATGGACATTTAACTTTAGTCAGAAAGGCGGAAAATTAATTTCCATTTGACGAAAAAATCGACAGAATGTGAAATTTTTTCAAAATACAACGCTTGAAAAGAACTGAAAAAAAGAACATGGCTTTTGCGTTTCGGTGACGCAAGAGAGTCGATGCACGTTAGAATTGCAAAGTAAAAAAAAAAACGTTTTGAACATAGCTATTTGTGAATAAATATTTGAACATTAGCGCTAGAAAGTGAACGTTTGCACATGACATTTGTACTTTAACATTCACACATACAACCTTCCACATGAACATTCATATATGAAATTATTGTATATATATTCATGTAAAAACACATTTTTTCACGTTTGTAACACTAATGTTTGCGCGTAAACGAATGTAAAAAAACACATATATAGAGAGGCACTCGTACATTAACACCTCTACATATAAACACCAGTACATAAAATTTCGTGCAAAAACAATTGTATATTAAAACTTTCACAGCAATTAATCAAATGTATTAAAAACTATGGTAAATATTACCACTAATAATAAAACTATTATTATTAAAATAATAAAAACATTTCTATGAAACACGTCGAGTTTACAGAAAAATACAGTGCTAAAAAAGTGATGAAAACGTCAAAATAACATTACTCGACTTGTAAAAAATACGGCTTCCCGTATTTATCAATTACTGGGAGTTTCTTTGCAATAAAAGGCCATCAAAGCCAAGGAATTACGTCTGAATTTTGGGTTAATTGGACACAAAAAAATATCTAGTGATTAAATGGTTAGCGCATTCGCCATGGTGTCATGTGAATTGACACCTTGTGACGCGTGTGGCTGTCATGGCTGGCGTGTCAAGTGTGGCTGCCAAGGCTGACAGGTGATGAGTGTGACTGTCAAGTGACGAGTGAGGCTATGGTATAAATACCAATGATACATACTTTTCATTTTAATTTTCTGTATTTTTATTTTTGCTTTGATGATGCTCTTCCTTCCTTTCTTTTATATTTCTCTTTTTATTATCTCCTTGCTATCTTTCTTCTTAGTCCTCCTTATCTTCCTCCTCCTCCTGCTTTTCATTCCTCTCCTCTCGTCCTTCTCCTGCTGTTACTTCTCTTCCTCATTCTCCTTAAATTCTCTTCCTCTGATTTCAGGAGACAGAATGACGTATTCCGGTGTTAAAGAGGAGAAGATAACCTTTAAAGTAGCTTTGATAAATTTCCAAGAAAAGTTATAAACACGTGACGAAAGTAAAATGGATTTTTAGATAGATAGATAGATAGATAGAGAGAGAGAGAGAGAGAGAGAGAGAGAGAGAGAGAGAGAGAGAGAGAGAGAGAGAGAGAGAGAGACAGAGAGAGAGAGAATATATCTTAACTGATATTTTAAATTATACAGCACTACAGTTTTATATATTATTATATATTGTGAGGAAGAACAAGTGTGTGTGTGTGTGTGTGTGTGTGTGTGTGTGTGTGTGTGTGTGTGTGTGTGTGTGTGTGTGTGTGTGTGTGTGTGTGTGTTTCTCATCTCCCTCATGGGCATCAATTCAACAACTTATCCATTTTTCTATTTAAAATTTCTCTCATTCATATCAATTCATTATTTCTTCCATTTACCTAATCCACACACTCTGCTTCTATTCCAGACACTGCCTCTATACCTGACACACTGCCTCTATTCCTGACATACCCTACTCTTAGCCTTCTTTCAGTCTGCTAAATCACTTTTGATACACACTTCCTTTCCTTAAACAAACCTAACGCAGACTTTACCCCATACCCCCTCAATCGACCCATGACTGACATAACTAAGTACCCTCTATTCCACCTGACACAATCTATCCAATCTAACGACCCATCTCTATCCCTTTTGGAGCCCCCTCTGTCCCACCTGGCTTCCACTCTATCCCACCTGTTGTACCCCGTATTCCACCTGTCACTCACCCCCCTCTATCCCACCTGAAGCCCCTTCCCCTTCTATCCAACCTGTCGCACTTTCTATCCTATCTGGTGCCTTCTCTATTCCACCTGTCGCCGCCCCTTTCTGCCCTCCCTCCAAGGAAACCATTACCTGAGTCTGATAACTCAAGCTGGTGGCCACACGTTACCTGGACACTCAACATTCCTCTCCCTCCCTCCTGCTGATCCACCTCCTGTGTGGTTTATGCCTTCACTGGATTTGCATTTGTGGTGTATATTTTTAGTGTTTACTCTCCTTTGTTCTATGTCTTTCTCTCTGTCTGTCTCACTATCTCTCTCTCTCTCATGGTTACACTCACTAAACACAACACAGATCACTTCACTACTGGTGTGAAAGCCTCTGCCGTACAGCCAGACTAAAGGTCACTTATCCCAAATCTAATCAAATCACTAAATTTCTAAATCATCCAACAATGCTACAAATCTAGTGGCGTAACTAAAGCTAACCAAACCTAACCAAACTTGACCAGTCTTGAAGACTAACCAGGGGCTCTTAATCACGAATCTAGTAACTTATTTCATCAAATCCTGGGATTCCAGGGAATAGTTTGTTGACGTTTTGGAATGAAATGAGCAGCCATAATACAATTTAATCAACAAGAGATATAGTTCATCGCGAGGTGTACTTCGCTTCTCGGCGTATATACAGTGAGAGGTGTACACAGAGTAGTCACACTATTGTGATGTATCAATGAGAAAATCCGTAAGAGTTTTGACCATGTCGAAGTTTAGTTGTCTAAAGCGTGTGCCTTTGAACACCGGGTGCATAGGTTCAAACCTCATCACGGCTCTTACGGATTTTCTGAGAGGAGTTGACCAAACCACACACTAGAAAGCGAAGGGACGACGATGTTCCGGTCCGTCCTGGACCATTCTCAAGTCGATTGTGAGAATGGACTTGAGAATGGTCCAGGACGGACCGAAACGTCGTCGTCCCTTCACTTTCTAGTGTGTGGTTTGGTCAACATTGTGACTCCTCGTCTGCTTTCTGAGAGCTGTACCTCACTTCTCGGTGTATGTACTAACCTTGGAATATGTCCAGGACTAGCCCTTGCTACATGAACATTTCGTTCTGAGTAGCTAAATCTAAAACAACATTTCCTGGATAGTTACAGCCCCGCTCCTGTGCCAGGTAAGTCCACGACGGGCTCACCATAGCCTGTGCTACTTGCAACTCTTTGTTCCGAGTGGCTGAACCTAAAACCACTACATGTCCAGGACTAAAATATACTTGCTGATTGGTCAGTAACCAAGTGTGATGGCCTTTCCAATCCTCCGGAGGTTGAATGACCTTTAGCCCAACACACAAACCACACCTTTGTCCCCCTCTCAGCCAAGCAAGACGACTCTCATGATTTACAACATGTATATTCATAAAATATTTACAGCACGATTATTTATCTAGAATTTACATGTATATTTATTTAGAATTTACATGTATATCATCTAGGATTTACAGCTATATTCCTCTAGAAGTTACATGTACATTTATCTGTGAGTTATATGTATATTCATCTGAGATTTACATGTATATGCATCTAGAATTTAAAACAAGTATATTCATCACTGTAAAGTCGAATAAATACAAGATCTGTAATATGTAATGCATCAGATTCAGAATCGAGAGAAAAGACCATATTTTTTTCAGAAAGATTAAGAAACAGATGGAGCCTGAAAGCTCTGTTAGATTACTGTTTAAGGAGCAGGGAACTTGTGAAATAATATTGGTTTCCTTCTCAAAAGTCATTCCGAGCATAGAGGAAAGTAGATGATTACAGATTCGGCCGACCATTGATAGGCTGAATGGAGGCAGAGGCAGGGGCTAAGATATTCATGGGGGAATGGAATAGAACTATCAGGAGAAAGCGCTAAGACAATAGACTATACAGCACTGGGAAAGGGGTCAGGATAAAGATTTGGGATGGGAGGTGGGTAAGGAATGGTGCCCAACCACTTGGACGGTCGGAAACTGAACGCCGATTTGCATGAAGCGAGACCGTCGCTCTACCATCCATCCCAAGTGGTTGGCTATATTCATGGGGTGTAAATACCCCATGGAGGACTGTAAAGGACTGTAAAAGGACTGTCTGGTCTGATGGCTAAGATGTAGAGTGATGTAGAATTGCTATAAGTTGTATAAATTTACGTGTAGGAATGTGAAGTGGTGTGGAAAGGCGTGTAGTGATGGAGAGTGGTGTATAGTGATGGAGAGTGGTGTATAGTGATGGAGAGTGGTTTATAGTGACGGAGAGTAGTGCGAAGGCATGTAGAGTGCTGGCGGATTAATAGATATAAATGCAGGTTCACCAGCATTGCAAATACGTCCCCCTGTGTAGACCTCAGACAGCTTTGCAAATTCGTCTCCCTGTGTTGATTTCTCTTGCCTTCCCCATGAAAAACATTTCCTACATGCGACTGAAAACACTACAAAAATAGACCTCACGTTCCATAACGACGTTCACTCTCTTATCGCAGCATTTTTTCCCTTCAATTTATAGCTACAAATTATCCAGTAAACAAAAGAATTAACTTAACCAATGAGATATAAGCATTAAGACTAAGAGATACGCAATAAGAATAAGAGATATGTCTTAAGAATAAGATATAAGCATTATGAATAAGAGCATTAAGAATAAGACATAAGCATTAACAATAAGAAATAACCAATAACAAGAAATATATACGTGAGAATAAGGAATACAAAATTAGCAGACAGCAGGAGGGAGAATTAAGAAGTAATTTGGAAATAGACAACGAGAATAAGAAATAATTAAGAAGTAAGAACAAGAGACTAAGAAGTAAGAATGTCACAAACGAAGCTGTACTAGTAAGCTCTAGCAGCAAGCTATTAATATTACAAGACAATGACCCACAGAGACCTCCCAAAAAACCTCCTCGTTAACTACCAGTTAATTAACAAAAATACATGAACGTTACCAGTCTCATAAATAATTTAAACGATAACAAACAGGTCAGCTTGAACTATAAAAAGTTTGGCTGTTTTTTTATCCGTGTTTTTTCTTTCTAATTAGCCGTCATCGGCAAAGCCTTTGTCTGAAAACTATGTTATTTCTTCACAACTCTTCCTGTTGGAATGAAGCTGAAGTTTTGTTTGAAATATTTCTAAAGATAAATATTGGAATTAATTGTGAATTATTTTGTGTCATGTACTTTTTTATAACTAGCAACGCTAATTTGATGATACATAATACAGTTCTCTGTATTATTTATCACCCTGATCACCTGACAAGGAGCTTGTAAGGCGTTCAGAGCATGTCAAGTGGTTTGGATTAGTTGATAGACGCCAGACAGTTGCTAAATATATATTAGCACATAATTTGTATAATACTTTGTAATGACTTTAACAAGTGTTCATTGGTAATTTAAAGCATTACTATAAATTATTATAACAATGTGTTGAAAATGCACAAATAAGTCGTAGAGTTTTAAATAATGATTTTAATTACATCATTTTGTGAGCATTTGTAATTTAACGTTTTTTTTTTTTTTTACAAATGGAAATGTATTTAAATGACAACAATTTAATAAGTTTGTATATCGCATGTTGAAACTAATATTTTTTATTAAAATAATATAATTTAATTTTAAGAACAAAAGAACAAGGTAACTGCAGAAGGCCTATTGGCCCATACGAGGCAGCTCCTATTTGTAACCATCCGATCCCACTCATATACATGTCCAACCCACGCTTGAAACAATAGAGGGATCCCCACCTCCACCACGTTACGCGGTAATTGGTTCCACAAATCAACAACCCTGTTACCGAACCAGTATTTACCCATTTTAATGCAACGAAGAGAGGCAACGACCCGCACGAAAGATCAACAATATTACAATCATACAGGGTGAGAGGGTCCCTGTGAGCCGTTCCTTTAACACAGGAACTGTGTATGTGTGTAGATAGAGAGGAGTGGGGATTATATATATATATATATATATATATATATATATATATATATATATATATATATATATATATATATATATATATATATATATATATATATAATATATTAATTACTATGGTTGCAACAACAGGTATCATGTAAAGAACTGGAAAGTCAACAACAAAACCAACGAAATAGCAATTCCAGAATACAGAAACAATCTGAACTTTGTCCTACGAGGAAATGGGTGAATTGTGAGAGGTGAAATTGTGGGAGAGGAAAGGAAGGGGAGGGAGAGGAGAGAGAGAGAGAGAGAGAGAGAGAGAGAGAGAGAGAGAGAGAGAGAGAGAGAGAGAGAGAGAGAGAGAGAGAGAGAGAGAGAGAGAGAGAGAGAGAAGAGTTACAAGGAAGAGTGGGGGAGAGGGTAGGTGAGAGGAAGGAGTTTGGAAGAAGGGGATTAATTGGTTGATTGGTAATTAGTTTCGGTGTAAACACATTACAAATCCAACCTCTGGACGAGTGACACGCACTGCTGCTCAGTGCGCAGGAAAAGAGTCTATAGAAAGAGTGAACAGAGGCGTCACTAACAGCACCACAGGTCTTTTACGCATGGCATAGAACAGAGAAGAGAGAGAGAGAGAGAGAGAGAGAGAGAGAGAGAGAGAGAGAGAGAGAGAGAGAGAGAGAGAGAGAGAGAGAGAGAGAGAGAGAGAGAACTGAATCACAAAGAATAGTGAAAGGGTAAGTGAGTGAAAGCAAAATATATACAAAAGGGGAGACGGATTGTGAAAGAGATTGTGTGAAGCAGAATAGGGGAAGGAGAGTGATAGAGGGAAAAGAAATGGAAGATCAGTCAGGGGAACTTTAAGCAGGAGAGGAAGGGATGAGTAAGAGGTGAAAAGTAAAGGAAGGAAGGAGAGGGGGAATGAGGAATCAACTGCAGGAAAGAAGTTCCAGTGGAGGAACTTGTGGGAAGCTTGAGAAAAAGTTGACGAAAGTGGTTGGGGAGATGGTGGTGGAAGTGGTGGTGATTATGGTGCGATGGTGGTGGTATTAAGGATAGTTGTGGTGAAAGTAACAATTGTAGTGGTTGCGGTGAATGTGGTGAGAATGATAGTGAACGGTGGTGATTGTGATATAGGTGGTGGTTGTGATGATGGTGGTCGTGATAGTGGGAGGTAGTGATGGTAGTTGTCGCGGTGATAGTGGTGGCAACGGGTTATGATGGTGGTAGAGATGAGTAGGGGAAAATTGTGGTGGTAAAAATTCCTCCCAACCGCACCCTCACAACTGCCTCATATTGACTCGCAGCCTCATCAAACAACCCATAACACAACATTTACCTTATCAACAAAATAACAAAAAATCACAACTGCAAATCCCCGTATGAATTTCACTTTCACTAAAATAAACAACACACAGGTGTATTAATTAATGGAACGCCACAGAACCAGATGAAGAAAGAAAGGTCACAGGCACACTGTCGCGGTGGGGACAGAGAAGAGGATCAAGCACTAATCGGAATACCCAAAATTGTGGGCCTGGTTCGAATCCCACCGCGGGTATGATAGGCTCTGGGAGGGAAGGAATGAAACATAAAATGGATCCATATTCATACGCTGAGGGAATGAAAGTGGAGACAACATCTGCTTCTCTGATCAACTGCACCTCTGTATCTATATGTTATTTTTTAGATAATTTGTGGATTTGAGTCATCCTCGTTATCGGGGACGTCATACTTCGGTTTATCGAGGTCCTCCTAGGCCAACTACTGTCCTTCCCGAGGATGCAGCACACAACAGTTCTCTAACTCCCGGGTACCAATATAGCTGCTTGGTTAATAGAAGCATCAGCTGAAAAGAAGCCCGAAACGCTATGCGTACTAGTTGCTTTACAAGAATGTAAGAACTCCTGTATATATCAATAAATATGACAAACATACATTATTGTCTGCCTGGGATTGAACCTGAGTCCCTCGTTGTGAATCCAGAATGTAGACCAATGAGCTCCACTCCACCCAAACTCCATTTATAATTTTAAAAGTAGATATGATTGGGAAATAAACCAGGAGTCTTTAAACAACCGACGGCTAGACATGCGGGGTCCAAGAGCTAATACTCGATCCTGCAGGCACAATAGGTGAGGACACACACGCACGAACACACACACACACACACACACACACACACACACACACACACACACACACACACACACACACACACACACGCAGAAAACACACACACACACACACACACGCAGAAAACACACACACACACACTTCCAAAAGGTGGAAGTGATGTGGTGGAGGCTGACTCCATACACAGTTTCAAATGTAGATATGATAGAGCCCAGTAGGCTCAGGAATCTGTACACCAGTTGATTGACGGTTGAGAGGCGGGACCAAAGAGCCAAAGCTCAACCCCCCGCAAGCACAATTAGGTGAGTACGCACACACACACACACACACACACACACACACACACACGCACACAATACAACCTTTTATTTCCTCATAATTGCCTTTTTAAGTCAAAGACTTCTTCCACTGTATTCAGTGTTGCCACAACTCCCGATAATATTTTCCTTGTAGTTTGAAGGAAACAACGAACAAATAAATTACCGCTTACACACATTAGCATAATGGTTTCTTTTTGTTAGTCTACGACCATTTTGGCTTTGTTCTGTGTCCAGAGAGATTATACGGACGCGCGCACACAACAACCCACACAGCTGATTGGCAGTTGCGAGGCGGGACCAAAGAGCCAGTGCTCAACCCCCGCAAGCACAACTAGGTATGTATACACAAACACACACATAATATACACTCGAACCTAGATTATTTAATTCTTCCGTAAACAGTACGCTTCAGTCCTACCTTTCTATTTTCTATTATCAATCATGCTATCTATTATCTATTTCCTGTTGATAAAAATGACATTTAAAGTTGAACAGAAAACGGGAGATGCTCTTTATTTTACACAAATTGTTCTTCCCATTTTGACGGTTCTTCACATTTCTCCTTATTATTCCCTACTCCCTTTAACTCGTCTGTTTTATTTGATTAGTCCTCTTTAGCAGCTTCAATAGAAAGAGCAAAATTAAATGTGGCTATTATGTACCCCGTCACATTAACATACTGCTCGGCTGGGTTAGTAAAACTCCACAGCAGAACCTGATTCCCACGCTCGTCTGTCGATTCCCACGCTCGTCTGTCGATTCCCACGCTCGTCTGTTGGTTCCAACGCTCGTCTGTTGATTCCCACGCTCGTCTGTTGGTTCCCACGCTCGTCTGTTGATTCCCACGCTCGTCTGTTGATTCCCACGCTCGTCTGTTGATTCCCACGCTCGTCTGTTGGTTCCCACGCTCGTCTGTTGATTCCCACGCTCGTCTGTTGGTTCCCACGCTCGTCTGTTGATTCCCACGCTCGTCTGTCGATTCCCACGCTCGTCTGTTGATTCCAACGCTCGTCTGTTGGTTCCAACGCTCGTCTGTTGATTCCCACGCTCGTCTGTTGATTCCCACGCTCGTCTGTTGGTTCCCACGCTCGTCTGTTGATTCCCACGCTCGTCTGTTGGTTCCCACGCTCGTCTGTTGATTCCCACGCTCGTATTTATATTCCCACGCTCGTGTTTATATTCCCACGCTCGTGTTTATATTCCCACGCTCGTGTTTATATTCCCACGCTCGTGTTTATATTCCCACGCTCGTGTTTATATTCCCACGCTCGTGTTTCAGTTCCCAACTCACTCGTCTCACATCACTATAATTACATTACAAAAAAAGCATAATTAAAAGGGGGAAAGACTAATTCACATCATCCACGTTTTACTGGATGTGGTATTCACCTGTGTGTGTTGGTTTGTCTGATTACCTACAGCGATGATTATGTCACCATTTTTTATTTTTTTGGTGTTAGTAGAAAGCGACTAATGACAAAAAAATATATTTTTGGTTCTGCGAAATGATGATTTATTTGCAATTTTTTTTTCATATTTTCTACTCTCTGTATGTTGTACATTTTGTTTTCATATGAAATGCAAAATCTCACGTGCAAAATATCATATCAAGTTCCTTGCCTCTTACCTTTTTTTTTTGTCTGTGTATATATATAGCTGGTTGTATCTGTCTGTCTCTCTCTCTCCACTAAGCAACAGTCTCAGTCTTCCTTCGTTAAGACTTACAACAACTTAGAAAGCAACGACTCCAAAGTCTCAGAAGTCCCGATGGAGGAGGTGATCCGGAAGGAACTGGCTCCCTTGAGTTATACCTCGAGGGACACCTTAAAGTCTCTAAGTGTCATCCGTAAAACGCATGTAACCCTCGTTCATCTACATAGGTCAAGGTTTAGTTACAATTTTAGAACCGGGTCAAAATTAAGGATGAACTCGAGTACAACGTTCAAGTCAAACTCAAGACTAAGATCTATGCAAGATTTAGGTCAAGTTCAAGATTAAATTCTAGCTTCTGGACAAATTTAAGCTTCAAATAAACCTTAAATTTAAGATTCAGATGAAGTTCACTCTCAAAATCAAAGGTTTAGGTCCACCTTAAGGTTTGTGGCTTCTGTTTTAGTGGCTTTTATTGCAAGTTCAAGCCAGAAATGTTCCATTATAATGACAATAAAATAGTGTAATTTCACTACAATTTTACTGCTTTATAAACGCGAAAAAATTATGAAACAAATTTAGACCAGCGAACGACTATTGGCGATAGGTGACAGAACGATGATAGACGACTGAACGATAGACAGCAGAACGACGATAGACGATTGAACAACAGTGGATGACTGAACGACAATAGATGACTGAATGATGATGGACAATTTACGACGACAGACGACAAAGCTACTATAGACGACTGAACGCCGATAGGCGACTGAACAACGATATACAATTGAACGACGGCTGACGACTGAACGACGATTGGCGACTGAACGCCAATATACGACTGACCTACGACAGTATGGCGATAGACCAACTGAACGACGACAAACAACAAAACGACGATAGTTATCAAAACGACAATAAATATGATAAAAATACACAATGATTTTCGCTTCTTGAAAGAATCTTTTACGGGAGTACAGGAATATTGTGTTGCGGTCAACAGTTGGACGAAGAAGTCACGTCCAAGTGACTTCTACGTCCAACTGGTTTCATTTTATCAGAACACTGAACTGAATTAGAGGGGCTGAGGAGCTGGAGCTCAACCTTTGGTTGGCGACCTCACTTAGCTCCCTAGGTGAGAATACACCAACGCATGCACTCATTTTATCAATCCACTAAAAGGCTTCCTCACGACCGATTTGCCTCCTTTAACTACAAGAAAACTTATATGCTCTGTTTAAAATTAATCTCGGAATGTACTCTGATATAATTAATCCGAAGTTAAACATAAAATGCTGTTTATATCCTACTAACATTAAATCGTAAAAATTTTATCGTAATAAGCCAAAAATTCAACAACAGATCCAACTGAGAGATCTGCACGGCGCTGGATGCGTTTGGATGAAACTGAGCACGTGTTATTGTTATTGTTATGGTGGCCATCAGCTGATTCTCTGGAAATGACGTCACTACTGAGTTGCCAACACTTCCCAGGAGATATTGTAATTAAATGAACAAATCCACAAGGGCCGTGACGAGGATTTGAACATGCGTCCGGGAGCATCCCAAACACTGCCTTAATCGACTGAGCTACGACAGGGTTAAAAGGGTTGAAACAGCGTCTGGGATGCTCCCGGACGCAGGTTCGAATCCTCGTCACGGCCCTTGTGGATTTGTTCATTTGATGCATCACGTTAGTGTGATCTCTGTGTGTGACATTGTAATTAAAGTTTTCTATATAACTGTCCGTTATAGTCACTATCCAGATGGATGACCACTGAAGTGAGTATATAAGCTTCTGTAGCCCTTTTACTATCATTAATAATAATAATAATATAATAATATAATTAATAACAGTGAGCAAATCCGTAGGAGCCGTGATGAGGGTTCGAACCAATGCACTGGGTGTCCCCAGGCACACGCTCTAGACAACTTGGTCACGACATGGTCAAAACAATTGTAGCCTGGGGTACTACTGCACCCTCTAGGATTCCCGAGGCTTCCACTGAAGCCGAACGAGAATTACACACAATCCCCCCCCCATGCACTCTGGTTCCGTCATCTAGGAATGTTCTACCTCTGATGCTGCTCTTTTTAATACACTTTAGATTTCATTTAATTTCAATGCAATACAAACATTCGAATCCTCATCACGGCTCCTACGGATTTGCTCAGTGATGCATCACGATAGTGTGTTTACTCTGTGTAATAATAATAATAATAATAATGATAATAATAAGGAAAATGGAAACTATAATAAAATGACAATAAAATAATGTAATTTCTGAAATATTTGTTTCAGTAACAATGAAGTTATTCAATAATAAACTGTAGTAATAAGTCAACAAATACTTGCACAACAATATAGTTTATACACATGTTTACATCCACTAGGAAAATGAAACGTAAATACTGAACGTTTTCGTTTTTACCAACCACTTGGGCTGGACGGTAGATCAACGGTCTCGCTTCATGCAGGTCGAGGTTCAATCCCCGACCGTCCATAAGTGGTTGGGCACCATTCCTTCCCCCGTCCCATCCCAAATCCTTATCCTGACCCCTTCCAAGTGCTATATAGTCATAGTGTCATGGCGCTTCCCCCCTCCCCCCTGATAGTTCCCTTCGTTTCATTTTCCTAGTGGGTGCTTACTCATACACGAATAACTTGTTTGTTGTGAGATATTATATATATATATATATATATATATATATATATATATATATATATATATATATATATATATATATATATATATATATATATATATGTCGTACCTAGTAGCCAGAACTCACTTCTCAGCCTACAATGCAAGGCCCGATTTGCCTAATAAGCCAAGTTTTCCTGAATTAATATATTTTCACTAATTTTTTTCTTATGAAATGATAAAGCTACCCATTTCATTATGTATGAGGTCAATTTTTTTTTATTGGAGTTAAAATTAACGTAGTTATATGACTGAACCTAACCAACCCTACCTAACCTAACCTAACCTATCTTTATAGGTTAGGTTTGGTTAGGTAGCCGAAAAAGTTAGGTTAGGTTAGGTTAGGTAGGTTAGGTAGTCGAAAAACAAATAATTCATGAAAACTTGGCTTATTAGGCAAATTTGGCCTTGCATAGTAGGCTGAGAAGTGCGTTCTGGCTACTAGGTACGACATATATATATATATATACACTCGCGAATACATGCGTGCATGCGGGTGTTCATGCATGCGCACGAGTAAAGTACTCTCTCCTTCCCCTAGCTGCCAAACTGGGAAAAAATGTGGAATAAATCGAATGCTATTTTTTTCAACTCTCCCTGAAAACTCCTGGGGAATTCGTACTAAAACCACCTTCCATTTACTGTGGCTTAGAGTGCGTATTGTTTGGCAGAGATAGAGATAAATGGACTGTTGGAGAGAGAGAGAGAGAGAGAGAGAGAGACAGAGAGAGAGAGAGAGAGAGAGAGAGAGAGAGAGAGTCTGAAAGTGAGATAATCATCGCTATAGATACTACCCGAGAAGTAGATGGTGTGAATCTCTCTTAATCTAATTTTTAATTTTAGAATTTTTCAATCTAAATGACTTTTTATACAAAAATATCATTAAATTCAATTTTAGGATTACCAAGATGCTATTCAGTTACTAGGTGATCATGCGTAAATAGAGAGCGACTTTCTGGTTCCTGAATGGTTTTGAGTTACGGTAGAATTTAGACATTAATGCTAGCGACACGGTCTTTGATTGACAGATTAAAGGGTTGAGGTACACCATTAAACATATCAGGAACAAATAATATTTACAGAAGGCCTAATATCGAAAATTGCTGACATTCATGTCTGTAATATATATATATATATATATATATATATATATATATATATATATATATATATATATATATATATATATATATATATATATATAAAATATATATATATATATAATACGAACAAGCTTGAATGGTCCCCAAGCCAATATGCAACTGAATATATATATATATATATATATATATATATATATATATATATATATATATATATATATATATATATATATATATATATATATATAATGTATATATAAAACCTACGCTTGAAACAAATCATCCAACCCCGGTCTATTAAATTATCCAGTAATTACTTCCATAAATCAACAAATCCTGTTTCCAAGGCAATATTTCACCAGATCTTCCTAACTATAAGCTTATCCAATTTATACAATTGTTTCGTGGTCTAGTCATATATTTAAAATCATATTTATATTTCTTCTGTTATACTCTATCATCCAATTATATACTTAAATTAAGTATATCATTTTCTCATTTCTAGATCAAGGAAATTTTCTAGATCAAGAAGGCTGTAGATTGACTGTCAGTATGCGGCTGGTGACTGTCAGTATGCGGCTGGTGACTGTCAGTATGCGGCTGGTGACTGTCAGTATGCGGCTGGGGACTGTCAGTATGCGGCTGGTGACTGTCAGTATGCGGCTGGTGACTGTCAGTATGCGGCTGGTGACTGTCAGTATGTGGCTGGCGACTGTCAGTATGCGGCAGGCGACTGTCAGTATGCGGCTGGCGACTGTCAGTATGCGGCTGGCGACTGTCAGATTGCGGCTGGTGACTGTCAGTATGCGGCTGGTGACTGTCAGTATGCGACTGGTGACTGTCAGATTGCGGCTGGTGACTGTCAGTATGCGGCTGGTGACTGTCAGTATGCGGCAGGTGACTGTCAGTATGCGGCTGGTGACTGTCAGTATGCGGCAGGTGACTGTCAGATTGCGGCTGGTGACTGTCAGTATGCGGCTGGTGACTGTCAGTATGCGGCAGGTGACTGTCAGATTGCGGCTGGTGACTGTCAGTATGCGGCAGGTGACTGTCAGATTGCGGCTGGTGACTGTCAGTATGCGGCTGGTGACTGTCAGTATGCGGCAGGTGACTGTCAGATTGCGGCTGGTGACTGTCAGTATGCGGCTGGTGACTGTCAGTATGCGGCTGGTGACTGTCAGTATGCGGCAGGTGACTGTCAGTATGCGACTGGTGACTGTCAGTATGCGGCAGGTGACTGTCAGTATGCGGCTGGTGACTGTCAGTATGCGGCTGGTGACTGTCAGTATGCGGCAGGTGACTGTCAGTATGCGGCTGGTGACTGTCAGTATGCGGCAGGTGACTGTCAGTATGCGGCAGGTGACTGTCAGATCAAGTGAGACAGCCAGGTCGGGGCAGGTCTGGGGTGCTGCTCCTGGCTGAACTCTGGTGATATTGATCTCGAAGTCTTGTTTGGTGTTGCACTTAAGGCCTATCAACCTCTGGAGAGTTATTAAGGCCGCCAATTATCCGAATAGCTTTGAGGAATCAAAATAGCAGAGCAACTTAATATGGTTATATATATATGTGTTTACTAGTTGTGTTTTTGCGGGGGTTGAGCTTTGCTCTTTCGGCCCGCCTCTCAACTGTCAATCAACTGTTTACTAACTACTTTTTTTTTTTTCACACCACACACACACACACACACCCCAGGAAGCAGCCCGTGACAGCTGACTAACTCCCAGGTACCTATTTACTGCTAGGTATCAGGGGCACTTAGGGTGAAAGAAACTTTGCCCATTTGTTTCTGCCTCGTGCGGGAATCGAACCCGCGCCACAGAATTACGAGTCCTGCGCGCTATCCACCAGGCTACGAGGCCCCGTAGTGTTTGTGAGTGTGTTTGTGTGTCTGTGAGTGTGTGTGTGTGTCTGTGAGTGTCTGTGACCCCACTCTCGAGTATGTCGGCTCGGCTTGGCATACTGGAAAAAAAACAAAATAAATCCACGGAAAGTAATGAGATATGCAAATAAATCTCAACGCACTGGGAGACGTAAAAAGTGATGGGGAACATGACAAAATGTAAGACTCTAAAGAACTTCAACAAAGTGGACGAGGTAGCAATGTTGAAAAGTGGGAAAGAGTGAAACGATGAAACGGCATTGAAATTGGTTGCGCAAATAGGGACGTCAGAAACGTATTTTTCAGCGTGACTGTTGACATATTCCTCTTCTTCAGAAGTACGATAAGACAGATGCAGAAATGAGAAGCTGCACATAAACACTCTCCAGGAAATTGCTTGAGATACTACGTGTGCAACTCTTTTTTTTTATAACGAAAAATATCCAAGTGTACGTACACGCGCGCGCGCCCGTAAGCGTACACACACACACACACACACACACACACACACACACACACACACACACACACACACACACACACACACACACACACACACACACACGTATAACCAAACTTGAATAAAACCCTACGAATCGCTTTCGTAATTCGTGTCGAAACAAGCTCGTTCTGTTTAACTTGACTCATCGTGAAACTTCTGTGTTTATATTTGAGAGAGAGAGAGAGAGAGAGAGAGAGAGAGAGAGAGAGAGAGAGAGAGAGAGAGAGAGAGAGAGAGAGAGAGAGAGAGAGAGAGAGAGAGAGAGAGAGGGAGGGGATGGAGAGAGAGTAAAAGAGAGTCAGAGAGACAGAGACACCTAAAGCGATGGAAAGCAAACGAGAAACATAAAACAAAACTTAAAAGAAAATGAGAGATAAAGAGACATGTATAAAATAATTTAACGTTTTCCCAGACGGAAGTCATCTATTCCCCTCTGACCTCACTTGAACTCTGACCTTTCATAAAATGTCAAGAAAGTTACCTGCCCCAAACCACTGAGGTAATTTTTAGTAAGAATTCCCAAGGTTGATGAAAAAATATCTAAATGGGAAGGGAATGAAACAGTCCAAGAAGTCGTCCCACTATTCACGGTATTTTTTATTTTTTGGAGGTTCCTTAGAAATCCTTTTAAGTTTGTTCAAAAAAATGTAATATCATTATTATCACATATCTCGGTATTACATAATATTTGAGAGGTTATTCTGTAATCTTACGGTTAACGGGATTATCCGGGTTCGAATCCTGGTGAGATGGCTTGGCACTGTGCCTACAACGATATTCATGGATGGCACGAGTGCCCCTCCGGTCCTATACTTCCGGGAAGGGTCACTACCGGAAGAGTGGGAAGAATTGGACACCTTAACTCCTGGTAGAAGGTCGAACGATGGGGCACTTCTCCTTCACTTAAGGGAAAAGCGAGACAATTGGGATTCGAAATACGTCAATTAATTAAAGCTCTTACATGAACCATCAAAATTAACACAACCAACTAATGCTATTCTAAATATCAATAACATTAATGATCTTACAATCATTAATTAATGTCATGAAATGATCAAAATAATCTTGGTTTGATTCAGTATGACACAATCATCTTACAATCATTAATACGTCATGAAATGATCAAAATAATCTTGGTTTGATTCAGTATGACACAATCATCTTACAATCATTAATACGTCATGAAATGATCAAAATAATCTTGGTTTGATTCAGTATGACACAATCATCTTACAATCATTATATTAATACGTCATGAAATGATCAAAATAATTTTGGTTTGATTCAGTATGACACAATCATCTTACAATCATTATATTATTACGTCATGAAATGATCAAAATAATCTTGGTTTGATTCAGTATGACACAATCATCTTACAATCATTAATACGTCATGAAATGATCAAAATAATTTTGGTTTGATTCAGTATGACACAATGGAAATGCAGAAAAGGAAGTTGTTTAAAGTTAAATATTTCACCTCGGGTTCACGTGGATAGGAAACGAATACAATACAAAAGAAAACGAGCACAATGCAAAAGAGAGCTTAGACTATTTTGGGCAACGGAGCGTTGTGCTTTGGTTTCAAGTCCGTCGTGGAAACAATTCATCTTATTTGATTTTGTTGAAAGGAAGAAAGAAAAGGAGAAACTAAGATGTATTTATATATATATATATATATATATATATATATATATATATATATATATATATATATATATATATATATATATATATATATATATATATATAGAGAGAGAGAGAGAGAGAGAAGGGAGTACCACCTCTGGCTGGAAGAAGGGGAACCCATAGCCTCGGAGGAAACCACACATAAAGTGGATGTGGATATATATATATATATATATATATATATATATATATATATATATATATATATATATATATATATATATATATTTATTTATATTTATATATATATTCAGTGTATATATTTTCAATTTAACACTTGGAGTATGATATGTATTTTGCATATTTTGAACTAAAGCTAACTTAGCAGCCTCACCTAACCCTAAATAGGCCGAAAACTTGGAAGGAATAGATCAATTTATCAAAACTTAAAGTTTTCTGGCCCTCCACAGTGTTGCCATCATCCTCTATTCTCAACTCGCCTTCTCTCTCTGCGATGCATCATTGCCACAGCCGCTGCTAAGTATGTTTCTGTTTTGTTCTCACTGACTTATTATTGCTAACAGAATCAGTCACTTTGACTCAGTAATTACGCCAAACGGTACAAAAATAAACCGGTTAGAAGTAATACCAACTTTCAAACTCATCTGCCTGGAAATTCTCGGATTTGTTGAGGGAGAAATTCATGGATATTTTTGTGGTGGTACTGCGGGTTGGGTGGTGATGGCGGTGATGGTGGTGGCTGCAAGAGTGTTGGTTGTTATTAGCGGTGATGGCGATGGTGATGGTTGTAGTGGTTGAGGCTGCGATGGTGGTGGTTGAGGCTGCGATGGTGGTGGTTGTGGCGCCGATGGTGGTGGTTGTGGCGCCGATGGTGGTGGTTGTGGCGCCGATGGTGGTGGTTGTGGCGCCGATGGTGGTGGTTGTGGCGCCGATGGTGGTGGTTGTGGCGCCGATGGTGGTGGTTGTGGCGCCGATGGTGGTGGTTGTGGCGCCGATGGTGGTGGTTGTGGCGCCGATGGTGGTGGTTGTGGCGCCGATGGTGGTGGTTGTAGATACAACAAAGACAAGAATGACAGAAGACTCAGAAGCAAAGATTAAAGAAAAAAAAATAAGTAAGGTAAGAGAGTAAGACAAATAAATAAGGTAAGAGAGTGAGGTGAGAGGAGAGGAGCAGGCAAGACAAGAAGGTAAGAATAGGATGAAAAGAAAAAAAGATGAAGGTATGAATGGGATGAAGGTAAGAATAAGAGGAAGAAGGTAAGAGGAGAGGTGAGAAAAAGAAAAGAAATAAGAATTTCTATTTCTCCTCTGAGGCAAGGTCTCCTTACCTTATCCCTGCCCCTTTCCCGACTCTCCTTTCTCTTCCCCCTTAACTCGCCTCCTTCCCCACTCACCACCTGGAACAGTCCTTCCTTCCGTGTATCCATTCTACTGAATGCCCTTCCCTATCTCCCCCACGCCGCTGCCCTCCTATCTCGTTCAAACAAATACTTCCCTCTCTCTCTCTCTAACTTTTACCAACTCCCCTTAACGATCGTTAGCTCCATCCTGCTCAAACCTCTCTAACCCAATAACCTTTCTGCCTTTATCCCCACTTCCCTCTCCCCCACAATCCACGACTACTTCCCCCCCTCTTCTCCCCCCCCCCCGCCTTCCACAACACGCACCAGTAAGAGGGTTGGACACGCGGACTGATCCTCAGGGCTCAAGCCCCATGATTGCACTTATTCCATCAAGGTCTCTAAGGTAAGAAGCAGATTGATCAAAAGAGCAGAACGTGGCGGATTGGGAGGTCACGAGAGGGTAGTGTGAGTAGGGAACCCGGGAGGTGGAGGAAAGGAAAGTGAAAGATGAGGAACGGTAGTAGTTGAATAGTTGAAGGAAGAGGAGGATGTGTGAGAAAAGGGGAAGGAGGAAAAGTAGCAAACAAGAGAAAGCACAAGGTTGTGGGGCCATAGTGCACCTGAAGGACAGGAAGCGATGAAGAAGAAAGAGGAGAAAGCAGAGGAGAGAGAGCAGGAATGAGGGGAAAAGGGAAAGGAGATTGGTAAGAAGCCTTGTCATCTATAAGAACTGTCACCCCCTCACCCCCTCCACTCCATATGGAGGGGGTGGACAAGTAAAGATGACTCCAACGAAGCAAGGGAGATATGTCTTCTGGTCCCATTTTCACTTTCATCTTCCAAGATCATATACCGCTAAGTGAAGCTATTTATCTCCTCACTGCGAACTCATTCCGAACCTTTCTCATCCTTGCAAATGAAACAGATAATTAATATTTTCCAATAACTATAATCTCATTTTCTCTCTCTCTCTCTCTCTCTCTCTCTCTCTCTCTCTCTCTCTCTCTCTCGGGGAAGACTCAGGGAGATGGCAAGATATAAGGAAGCTGGAGCACCAAATGTAAGAACTGAGATAATAAGTAGAGAAATGAAGAAAACTAAAAGCCAGCAAAGGTTATAGAGACACAAATTAAATAAGTAGACTAAACAAAATAAAACAATGAATTTACCAGAGAAATTCAGAAGAAAATGAAAACACTGGATAGAGAGAAGAATGACACAGATGAAGAAAACACAGATGTCCAGGTAAAATGAAGAAGATAGATTGAATGATGTTATAGATACAGATGAACCATTTTCATACCTGACGCTGGATAATCCACCAAACTATTTGGTTTAGAGGTAGCAAGGATTAAGAAAGTCGCAAATACAGGTTACCACATCGGGAGGGAAATAGAAAGGAAGGGACTCGAGAGAGGTAAGAAACCCAGTAAGTTGAGAGGAGAAAGAGAGAAGCATTAACACGGCCTGAAAGAGCCGAATAACACCTTTCAACGTAGTATTAGAACGTTGGAAGGCTTTAATACACTACGTATAAATGACACGAGGTGAAGCCAAAGAGCCAGGGGGCCAGATTCACGAAGCAGTTACGCAAGCACTTACGAACGTGTACATCTTTCTTCAACCTTTGACGGCTTTGGTTACATTTATTTACCAGTTTACAAGCATGAAAACATCCAATCAACTGTTTAATAACTGTAAACAAAGCCTCCAAAGATTGAGGAAAGATGGACAGGTTCGTAAGAGCTTGCTTAACTGCTTCGTGAATCTGGCTCCAGATCTCGTTTCCAGTAGGAACAGTTAGGCATACAGTCACTTCATCTTGGTTGTTACCACACAATTCCGGCTAGAAAATTGCAACTGCCTCGCAACAGGGCCCCTTGAATATTGAAAATATGTTTACTCAGCTCAAACTACAAAGAGGATAAGGTATATATTGAAGATTAACTGAGCTGGAAGAGGATGCACGTTAAGATGCCAGACATTCTCGTTGTTTTGACATTATTGATGCGTTTTGATAGACCAAAGATCACACACAAGACTGCAGTGTTAATTCCATTTAATGCATGCAGTTGTTTCGTCTGTTTACGAGTCAACATTAAAGAGAGAGAGAGAGAGAGAGAGAGAGAGAGAGAGAGAGAGAGAGAGAGAGAGAGAGAGAGAGAGAGAGAGAGAGAGAGAGAGAGAGAGAGAGAGAGGAGAGAGAGAGAGAGGGGTATTGACATACAGATAGAGAGACAATCACACGGAGAGATAGACATACAGTCAAGCAAACTCTCAGACAGGAATAGAAAGAGAGACAACCAACATTTAGGAAAAAAAAGTCAACACAACTCTCAAACACTACACTAGTCCTAAGCTCAAATTCAACAATTGCTACAAAGGCACAATGCAGCCCTTGACGAGAACAAACAGACAGTTCTAGCAACAAACATGTTCCCCCTCCACAGAGCGACAACGTTAATCAAAGCTAAATTAAAGAATTTACTTATTTAAATATTTACAAGAATAAATAATAGGACTTGGAAGAAGCGTGGTGTGTAACTGGCACTTCCACACAACGTCTCTACAACACTTGACAATATCGTAAGATGTTTATTAGTGTTTATTATATTTTTAATACTGTTTTCGTGCATACAACTTATCCGATCTCAGCTAAGTTGCCCCTAAACATGTGTACTTGAGGTCGTTATATAATTAGCAAATGAGGAAAGAAAGATGTGGGTTTGCGTGTACCCTGATATTTCAACATTGTTAATTTATAAAACATTAAACATTTATATATTAATTAAATATCCTTGCTTGTAATTCTCCAGAGTATTAAAGTATTCTGACTTCCGAGAAATGTCAATCAGAAAGCCTTTGTCAGATATGAATGGCACCGAACCACTTGTTATAACTTAGCTTAGTGTTGTTTCCGTTCATGTTGATATTTAGTTTGCGTGTGTAATTACCTAAGAGTAGTTACAGGATGAGATTATTATTATTATTATTATTAACATCTTTATTGACAAAATTAATTACAATTTTGCCTAATCTGAGGATTTTGATTAGTCTTATTAAAGTGAGGATAATGCTGGTATTCACTGTCACGCAAGACAGAGGGTCATACATAAGACAATAGGTCTAAACTGTAGGCTGAAGCACATATATATCATGATTACAATCAATGTTTTAATGTATGGAGATGTGAAAACAACTTTCTACTGTGCACTGCCACACAAGGGCAGGGATGGGTTCATAAGTGATGCAGCTTAGGAGTAATATAAATAAAAATTGTTCTTCATTCTTTAAAATGGACAAGCGATGAGAGCTACGCTCGTGGTGTCCCGTCTTCCCAGCACTCTTTGTCATATAACCTGTAAGATGTGGGCGTGGGACTCTGGATTGCGAGGTTGCAGAAGACGCTCCCACAGCTGGGTTACGACGGCTTCTAAAAAAATGTTGTCTTAAAGTAAAAGGAAGGTGGTTAGTAACACGGGGTCGACCTGAGGACCGTCGTGACCCCAGCGGGTGACCCTACACACTGACCATGACTCTTCCTGGACAGTGTCCCTTTCTGGTATGTGCGTGTATTCACCTAGTTGTATTCACCTAGTTGTATTCACCTAGTTGTATTCACCTAGTTGTATTCACCTACTTGTATTCACCTAGTTGTATTCACCTAGTTGTATTCACCTAGTTGTGTTTGCGGGGGTTAAGCTTTGCTCTTTCGGCCCGCCTCTCAACTGTCAATCAACTGTTTACTAACTACTTTTTTTTTCTCCACACCACACACACACACACACACACACACACACACACACACACACCAGGAAACAGCCCGTAGCAGCCGTCTAACTCCCATGTACCTATTTACTGCTAGATGAACAGGTGCATCATGGTGAAATAAATTATACCCATTTGTTTCCTCCATCGCCGGGGGATCGATCCTGGGACCTTAGGATTACGTATACTGAGCGCTGTCCACTCAGCCACCAGGCCCCCTTGTGCGTGTGCGCGTGTGTGTGTAGATGGGGGGGGGGGAATGTGTGCGTCTAAGAGTACTCACACACCCAACTAGACCTCACCACCCTTGAAAAAAGAAGGACTAGATGATATGAGAACTAATGAAACATAATGGAAAGTGAACATAATTAAACAAAATACATTTCCCTAATATCAACAGAAATATTGGGAATAAATGGAAAGTGAAAACGCAAATATACCACAAGAAACAGAAGTCAACAAACACTTTTAAGATATAAACACATGGAATAGATTTTAAGATGACATTTTGAAGCATACTTAGTCCATAATACTTAAAGTTAATTTGTTAAGATGGGAGAAGAAAACGAATTACCTGATTCGCCAGATATATGGAAAGGCGGAGCTTAGGAGCCAGAGTTCGACCCAGTAAGACATCTCTAGATGAAGGTGTTAAGATGAGTACATACACTCCACAAGCTTCTCCATGGTCGTTCAAATTCACATCTTGTGACGAAAACCTTTCAAATATATTGGCCACGTGTTGAAGATCCCACGTCAGGATTTTTATGCTGTTCTCTCTCTCTCTTTCTCTCTCTCTTCCCCACTTTTCAACCCTGGTCATACTTATTCCTTCTCTCTACTGCTCTTCATGCTTTCCTCTTTCCGTTTTTCTACGACACCTCCCTTCTTCTTCTGTGTTTCTCACCTTTAATCTTATTTCCTGCTCACTATATTTTCATTATATGTTTTTCCTCAATCCCTGTTATCTACTTCCCTTGACCTCACTTTTCTTTTATTCCATTCTTGCCTCCTCTCTTCTTCACTTCTTTATTCCTTTCATTCCTCCCTTCTTTTCTCTTTCCTCTTTTTCACACCAGCTCCGTTTCCGTTTCTCGCATCTTTTTTCTTTCCCAGTTTTCCCCCTCTCTTTCCTTCCACTTTCCGCCCGATCAACTCCCCTCACGTCTCATTTCCTCTTATTATCCCCTCTTCCACTAGAAACAAGGTGCTTCGGCCTCGTTATAAACCCTTTTAAAAGGAGTCGATCTTGTAGCTGGGGATGAGATGAGAAGAGAAGAATTCCCAGCTTTAGTCTGGAGAGACAACAATGCATTCAGCTCAAAACATCTGACTGAGGTTCTGTCCGCCAGTCCTAGTAACTGTCAGGCTGTCTACGTTCACCTGGTTGTGTGTCTTGTTCGCCTCTGTCTGTCTGTCTGTCCATCTCACAGCATCATTGAGTCGAGTGCTGAGCAAAAGACGCTAACGAGGTTCATGCTTTACAGCTGCTCAATAATCGTGGTCAGCACGAGGGATGAACGGCGATGAACAGCACAGAGCTTTCACTAATTATCTTAGTAAATAAACCACTCTAATCAAATAATTTACTCAAGAATTTTAGAAGATAATTAAAATTAATCTCAATATAACTTTCAACAAATCATTTTTTTTCTCAGTTCGACGCACAAAAACAAACCACAACCCTCTAACATGAACGGCTCAATCGGAATGTTGAGCAAAATTTAATTTTAGGAAATCTCTCAGAGGATCAGGATAAGAATCATCAAAAGTCAAACATTGAAGAGTGTTTACTAAGAAGAACAATCCTACTGAGAATGCAGAGAGGGAGAGAGGGAAGGACGAAGGGAAGGAGAGAAGGAGAGAGAGAGAGGGAGGGAGGGGGGGGAGGAATGAAGGGATAGAGGGAGGGAAGAAAGGAGGATGGAAGAGGGCGGAAGGGAGTTGAAGAAGAGGGACATAACAATGCATAGCTGGTGAGGAGAGATGGAGAGGATGGTTAGAGAGAGGGAGATGTAGAGGGAGTGTGAAGAAGAGATGGATAAAGTGACGAGGGAGAGAGAGGAAGGGTTTTCTGGTGACATATATGAAAAGAGGGAGAGACGGAGGAATAGAGGAAGGGAGGTATGTACCCAGGAAAAGGATAGTGTGATGAATGAAGAGAGAGAGAGCTGGAGGATAAGGAGGAAAATAGAGTGACATGGAGACGGGAGGAATAGAGGGAGTCTATCAAAATAATTGAATAAATATACTTAGCATAATAGACAAAACTCAGGATGTAAGAAGATTACAAAATCTTGAAGCCGTTTATATAAAAGCCGAACAACCCACCATAAATACCCAAATAATGGAACTATTCACTCGACCCACCGTGAGAGTAAGAATAAGATCGGAACACTTAGAAGAATATAGATTTAAAATAATAAAGCATTAATAAGTAATTGAAAAATATGAATGCAAAAGGAAAAGACTAATTCGTATTTGCAGTTAAATTTATGAAAAATAATTTGGTATATTATATAGTGTGACTTTAAGGAAATACCTTATAAGGTCAAAGTTTGTGTGCCGTTAAGTGTTACAAAAAGAAAAAATTCTCACTGACCATTTCAAAGTCAAGTTTTTCACTGACAATGTCAAAGTCAAAGTTTCTCACTAACCAATACAATCTGACCCTCACAAGGTCAATATTCCAGACCCAACATTCGAAAAACTCAGAAAAATTTTGTTGATCTGACCTCGAGCCGCAGCTTAATAATCGATGCTGGAAATATTGAAGATCAAAAGGTGTTGTTCGGGGGAGACCATTGCGGAAATCCGTTTCAAAGGACGTCTAAAGAATTTAAAAATGCGACAGAAGGGCGTCCAGTTCATGGATTACCGATAGATTGCACAGTATTGCAAGTACAAGTTTTTTCGATTTGTATGAGTTTTTTCTTGAGCTTGTTTATTCTATTTGATCACTTATCAAATGAGAGAGAGAGAGAGAGAGAGAGAGAGAGAGAGAGAGAGAGAGAGAGAGAGAGAGAGAGAGAGAGAGAGAGAGAGAGAGAGAGAGAGAGAGAGAGAGAATGTTCCCAGCTCCCTCTCTCCCTCCCTTACTCTCTCCCACACTCCGGTTATGCTTAATTCCTTTAAGCTTCATATTATATATATATATAATATATATATTTAATATATATATATATATAAATATATATATATTATATATATATATATATATAAATATATAATATTTATATATTTATATATATATATATATATATATATATATATATATATATATATATATATATATATATATATATATATATATATATATATATAATGTTTACCTTTCTCTATTACCCACACAAAATTTATCCTTTATTCTATTTCACTAATGTTTCCCTTTCACCTCAGTTCCTCTATCAATTTTTGTTTGATAATTACCTTCTCCCTTTTCCTAACCCATTCTACTCTCTACTCTCTCTCTCTCTCTCTCTCTCTCTCTCTCTCTCTCTCTCTCTTAGCTTCCCTCCCAAATATATGGCTATGCACTTTGGCCACAATAATGATAAACACTAATAGAAAAATATTTGTAAAACCACTAGCTACGGTAAATAAAGAGGTGCTTCGAGTAGTCAACAAATGCTGGAAAACACAGCTGCCTGGAATTGGTCAACGACCGGCACACAACCACCTTGGAAGGGTTAACGACTTTATGGGGACTTCAAGGGTACACGACCACCTTTGAGTGGTCAAAGACTTCATTGGTATACAAAAACCTTGTTATGGGTAACGACATCAAACAAATACAGCAACTTTCGTGTGAACACCGACCTCAGGAGCCGACAGCCATGTATGTCTACGCACACATAACAAAGCCAACGGAATATGTATTACCACATCTAGAAATTTAGATCATAAATTGCGGTAATCAATACTTACTCCTCAATGCGTCAGTGATATCCCTCCTCGACTGTATAACCCTGATCCCTAATTACATGAATGATGAAGACTGACTGACGAGGGTACAGAGAAGAGACTTAACTAGCATCATCATTATGGTTTAACCCATCTTATGAAAGACTCAAATCACTCCAAATACTCTTTCTGAAGAAGCGTAGACTGCGAGGTGGCCTGATTTAACCCATTAAAGCCTTTTGATATTGTAGAAAGTGAATAATTAAGGGGAGATTCTAGCACGATCAATAACTGTTTAAAATTAGGGGACGTTCATTTAAGACAAACATGGAAAAGGGCCATAGAGTCATAAGGGTATTATGCCCGTAGTACCTTAGCTAATATACCTTTTTTCCACCTGTCATTAGTGTCAACAAGAGGGAGATGAAATTTGGGAGAGATCTTTCAGCGTTTTTATTTGATTTTTTTCATGTGTCCAGTTAGATAAATTAGAGCTTACAGTCTGTTTGCCTCTCTCTCTCTCTCCTCTCTCTCTCTCTCTCTCTCTCTCTCTCTCTCTCTCTCTCTCTCTCTCTCTCTCTCTCTCTCTCTCTTTCTCTCGTCTACGACTCGCACCTGGACCTGTCCACATTATGCATCCGATGATGCATTTGCCTCGTTACCAGGCTCATCATCGGCTCCGGAGCCACTTTATACGGCCATTACCTCACACCCGGCCTGGCCGGAAGCCGAGGAAGACACCAGCCGACCTTCGCAGACTCCGGCCGGGTTATCTCGGGTCCTCGTGGGGCATCTAAGTAATGCAGCAATATTACAATTTGAGAGTTTACACCGTGTTGTGTATGGCCTTCACTGGACACTCGAGGCCTAGGTGTGATTTTGTGTGCGAAGAGAGAGAGAGAGAGAGAGAGAGAGAGAGAGAGAGAGAGAGAGAGAGAGAGAGAGAGAGAGAGAGAGAGAGAGAGAGAGAGAGAGAGAGAGAGAGAGCGAGAGAGAGAGAGAGAGAGACAGAGACAGAGAAAGAGAGTAAATGCAACGAACTATAAGAAGCGAAACAGCAGACTGGCAGTGACTAAATTCAGCCCTCAGGAAGTGTACACGACAATTGAATACAAATCAAGGGTTGACAGGGGACCGAAGGCGGAGAGGTAGAGGGACGGGGTGATCCAATTAGCACACCACACACCAACGCACTCACAAGCTCCTCCCAAGCCACGAAACGGAACGAGGACAAACAGAATTAATAGAATACCAAATGAAGAGGAATACAAAATCTGGAGACTGTGTAGAGGTGGAGAGAGAGAGAGAGAGAGAGAGAGAGAGAGAGAGAGAGAGAGAGAGAGAGAGAGAGAGAGAGAGAGAGAGAGAGAGAGAGAGAGAGAGAGAGAGAGAAAGAGGATCAACTGGAGAGATATCCATCTGAGACAGCCTGCTGAGACAAGTACCTGGGGAAAAAGTCTTCAAAACCTCTGTCCTTCAATATTGTATCTCCTCTATCAAGTGGTTGGGCACCATTCCTTCCCCTCCGTCCCATCCCAAATCCTGACCCCTTCCAAGTGCTATATAGTCGTAATGGCTTGGCGCTTTCCCTGATAATTCCTCCTCCTCCTCCATCTAGTGTCACATTCGTTAATCATTACAATTCTTCCCTTTCTCCTCCCCACTTCTTCTCTTCTTCCAGCTCTACCCTCTCTTTCCTCTTTCCATTTCGTTCTTTCATGTTTATTCCCTCTTTATTACTTACATACTTCCTTTTATTTACCCCATGGTGCATGGTTCTATAACCTTTCTATTTATCCTTCCCTTCGTCTCTTCCTTCATTTCTAAATGGATCCTTTCATTCCTCGCCTCCCATATTCCCTCCATCCCACCACGCCCCTTCTGGGTGACAGGAGGAGGCGTGGTCCTCTCACCACCTCTCCTACTCTCTCTCCCTCCTTCTCCCTGCCCTTCCCTCCTATCCCTCACCCCTCCCTCACCCTACCCTCCGTCCCTCCCACCAGTACTCACCAACTACTCCCCCCTCCCTTCTTCCTGCCTTGCTATACTTCAACAATGCTTTTTATACCGGCTTTATTACTTCCCACATTCAATCTCCCTTCACTGTCCGCTTCACTGATGACAAATATTACTCGCAGAATCTCATCGCAAGTTGCTGATCTCTGAGAGTAAAACTTTGTAAATGGGAAGGGAGGAGAAGGAGGAGGAAGAGGAGTGGGAGACTGAACGAAGAGGATAATGAAGAGAATAAAGAGAGGAAGGTAAATAAAGATTACGTTGATGACAAAGAGGAGGAAAGCTAAACATGAAGAGGGGGGAAAAGGTTGAAAGGAACGAGTGGGAGGAATTAAACTGCTGACACATACTTAATCATGCACTCAAGGAGGTGAATCCAGACGCTTCACAAGCTGAACGTTGAGGCTTAACAAGCTGGCGTGTGGTACAGGAAGATCAGCTTGAAGCTTAACAGAAATGGTAGCGAAGAAAAGAAGGAGAGAGAGAGAAGAGTACTGCTCGAAAGGGACCGGAAAGTGAAGGAAAGAATGAGAACGAGAGAGAGAGAGAGAGAGAGAGAGAGAGAGAGAGAGAGAGAGAGAGAGAGAGAGAGAGAGAGAGAGTGAGAGAGAGAGAGAGAGAGAGAGAGAGAGAGAGAGAGAGAGAGAGAGAGAGAGAGAGAGAGCAAAAGAGACAAAGAGAAAGATATATGAAAAAAGGAGAAAAAGGGAAGTGAAGTCGAATCCGTCAAATAGACGAGGAGAGAAACACAGCCTTGTGACAGTGTTGGTTTTAGGAGACCTGACCTGAGAGACCCTTCCACTAAGCCAGGACGGGGCTGTTGCCGACCCAGTGCAACCATCACAGTAGGCGACATAAGCCCCTTTTGTGGTCCTCCCCAAGGGACCACGAGACCTCTAACGTCAGCCTAAGCTACTCTATCCCTATGAGATGTATTTTTTCTTGTCTCAATAATCATACTTGAACTTGAACTTGAACCACCGTAACGTGAGGTGACAGCAAGGCGAGGAAGGAAAACTTTAACGAATATGTGAACCTGAACTAATTACACGACGTTTCCAGCTGAACAGGCATTGTTTTGGTGGAAGGTATTTCGTGGCCAGGAGTCAGGAGCATTATATATAGCGAAAATCTAACAAAAGGTTGAGCTAAAAGGGCGACAGGAGTCCGGAAGTGGCTCGCAGAGATGAGTTTCAGGTGATTAACACCCCGACAAGCAGGTGACGTTACGACAAGCAGGTGACGTTACGACAAGCAGGTGACGTTACGACAAACAGGTGACTCTACGACAAGCAGGTTCAAGTTCAAGTTCAAATATGTTTATTGAGACAAAGAAATGCATCTCAAAGGGATAGAGTAGCTTAGGCTATTTCTACCCCCCTACAAGCAGGTGACACTACGACAAGCAGGTGGCGCTACGACAAGCAGGTGACGCTACGACAAGCAGGTGACGCTACGACAAGCAGGTGACGCTACGACAAGCAGGTGACGCTACGACAAGCAGGTGACGCTACGACAAACAGGTGACGCTACGACAAGCAGAGCGGGTAGTTGTGGCGAGTCGTCAGAGAATCGAGAGAACGAGGGGTGGAAAATTTCCCTCACAGTTGCCTACCAAGCAGATACTCTGAACATTTTTTCTCAATTAAAGCTTGAAGACATAACCTTCAAACTCCTTCATTCAAGCTCTCCCCGGCTAGGAGATCCCTTCCGCTTTCACCAACAGGAAAGTTTTGTGGCATTCAAAGCTGCTTTCTCGCCATTAGAAACTTTCTCTGGCACACACAGACTGAGGAAGGAGATGGAGTGGTAATATTGACTCATGCTTACGGCCAATTTTATTCTTGCCATGACAAAAATAAATAAAAAATACTCCTGATCTTCAGATCTGAAAGCCATATACATTCATATCTGAGTTTCAGTTTGTGTTCCTGAAACCTTTGAGGTTCTGTATCCAATTATGCAACCCATCCTCTTGTTTAGATAGTACCTATTGTGACTATCGCCAATAGTCGTGAATCTGTACATACTTAGCTTTTAGATAGTAGTATACTGACTAGTAATGATTTTTTTTTAAATGAAGCTAACAAACTTAAAGATTCTTAGGCCTAGTAAAGCACACATATGTACTATACTAGGCCTCAGATATCGTGTATTAAGCCTAGCAAGGTTAAGTGAGGTTAGTTTGTCTTTGCAACACAAGTAAAAAATAGTTTTTCGGTTTGTCCAACTCAATAGTTCAGTTTTCTACTTTCGTTGTAAGTCGGTATATATAATATAGTCCTCATCGTTACTATAAGTACTACCAAAACAGGAGGCTGGGCTGGATTATGACACCCCATGTTCACTTCCGAGGTTCTGTATATGATGAAGAAACGAAATGCTCCGAATAGGTATTGAAATCCTGTGTTTTGTCGGACACATAAAATAGGGCACTATCTTGAGGTTATCTTGAGGTTATCTTGAGATGATTTTGGGGCTTAGCGTCCCCGCGGCCCGGTCTTCGACCAGGCCTCCTTTTTGTTGCACACCCCCAGGAAGCAGCCCGTAGCAGCTGTCCGACTCCCATTTACGGTTAGGCGAACCTATTTACTGCTAGGCAAACAGTTGGCATCAGGGTGAAAGAAACTCTGTCCATTTGTTTCGCCTTCACCGGGAATCGAACCCGGAACCTCAGGACTACGAATCCGAAGCACT
This sequence comes from Procambarus clarkii, assembly GCF_040958095.1. Classification (NCBI taxonomy): domain Eukaryota; kingdom Metazoa; phylum Arthropoda; class Malacostraca; order Decapoda; family Cambaridae; genus Procambarus; species Procambarus clarkii. The sequence goes on along the minus strand of NC_091151.1, from coordinate 46,704,727 downwards.
GTCCTCTCACCTGATAGGCCCTGTTAGGTCCTTACAATTTAATAGAAACAAATGTTAACAGCTTGAATTCAATATATAAAATATCTGGGGATGGAAATATTCATATATCTTATAAGTAAACGAAACTCCACCCCCCCCCCCCCACACACACCCTAGTGGACGGGGGGATGGTAGGGGGAGGCGTTGGCCGGCCGGCAGGCCGTTTAACATGTTAATTACCAAGTTAAAGTGCTTGTTAACAACTCCCCGCGTATGATCGCTGCTTCGTTTCCAAAGGTTCGGGCCGCTGACTGAAGCCCTGAAACTGCTCGGCTCGCCCAGTGTGGCAGCCCATTCTCTCTCGAGTTGCCACTCGGTAAAAAATGAAAACTGTTTTGCCTAACGGGAAACATACGAACTCAAGCAACCCATCTAACATACCGAGGCCGAACCATCAAAGACGTCAATATTATCATGTATAAAATTATTGCTAATACGTCGCATCTTTGAACGGATTGGTTGATTCCGTATAAAAGCGACGTATTACGTGAAAAAATAACAGGTTGAGGAGTAACTCGTCTACGTTTAACGAGTGCCAGTCAACAGGAGATTCCAGAGAGTAAGATTCCAAGTGTCTCTGGAATCTATAGAAAGCAATACAGCAGTATGACCATATATCCCCTGGAAGGATATTAGAAGCTGGTATACGGTGACGGGATGAAGGGACTATATGCTCAACCACCTGGGCCATCGGGGATCGAGCAGATAGCCCGTAGGACACAAGGTCGTCACTCTAACGACCACTCCAAGATTACATAGAAAGATGTAGTTTTTAAGTTAGGAAGTATAACGCTTTCTCAAATAGGAAATGTTGATTAGAATCATCCTTGTTTAACGTCTTAATTACTTTGTAGTGCATCTTGTCCGCGACATTGTTAGGGGTCAGGCAGAAATTAACCCTTAAGGGGAGCAAGGTTTGGGACTCATAACTCATTCCACCTGTCCTCGCTGCTCACCACTACGGATGTTCTGATTTTAATTTAATTCATCAATTAACTATTCACTTTAACTATTCAACTCCGGTAATTCCATTAACGCTAGAAATAGCACCGTGAGGACTGCGTCTCAGGAAAATCAATGGTACGATTTGTATCATAAGACTGATGAGCACTCACTTGACACTGATGAGCACTAACGTGACACTGATGAGCACTAACGTGACACTGATGAGCACTTACGTGACACTGATGAGCACTCACTTGACACTGATGAGCACTAACGTGACACTGATGAGCACTAACGTGACACCGATGAGCACTAACGTGACACCGATGAGCACTCACTTGACACTGATGAGCACTAACGTGACACTGATGAGCACTAACGTGACACTGATGAGCACTTACGTGACACTGATGAGCACTCACTTGACACTGATGAGCACTAACGTGACACTGATGAGCACTAACGTGACACCGATGAGCACTAACGTGACACTGATGAGCACTCACTTGACACTGATGAGCACTAACGTGACACTGATGAGCACTAACGTGACACTGATGAGCACTAACGTGACACTGATGAGCACTAACGTGACACTGATGATATTTAACCCGTTGATGTTTACATCGGATTAAGTGTTATTAGCATGGTTGGGAAATACTGTTAAATTTCTGAGGCTCTCGATCAATCGAAATTATTAATTTAAACCGTGATGGATCAGGGTCCCCCACATGAATAAATTAGTCATGAAGCACTTTTGTGTGTGATTTTTCTGGTGCTGCAAGAGCACTGGCATAATTTTGTATGAATTTGAAAACTTTTAAAAAATTCGTTTTGATTGCAAAACAGCTGACAATAACGTTGCTAAAAATTTACACGCCCAGTCCGCAAATCTTTAAATCAAAGATTTTACGACTTTTCGGTCCATCCTGGCAGCATTATCAAGTCGTGTGATGATGGCTCACACTAACACACTCATCAAAAGAACAAATCCACAAGGGCCGTGACGAGGATTCAAACCTACGTCCGAGAGCATCGGACGCATTCATCAAAAACTTGATTAACAAGAGAGAGCAAGAAAATAAGACCCGAAAGCACTCATCAAAAACTTGATTATGGCTCAAGGGAGACCGAAACGTCGTCACTTCCTATATTTTCAGATATGTGGGATGGGAGTCCATTGATGATTATACACTGACAGCAGTGACATGTCTGCTGAAGGAGTTGCAATCTTGAGGCACAACAATAGGCAATGTAATTTCGATGTTTTCAATAGCACATCGAGACTAATGTCATCTGTATTTGTCTTAAATTGTGTTAGGCAGTAAAGGAGCAAACGTGTCTTGTTTCACCAGTCTGCAGATGTTATTTCAGAAACATAATCACACCTAATTCATATGATGATAACTTTATGGAGGCTTGAGGATTTACATTCTTGAGGATTTAAAATTGAGGTTTGCATTCTATTGACATCAGTCAATAAATTAGTGTTTGCATTCTATTGACATCAGTCAATAGAATGCAAACACTAATTTACCTATTACTTTAACTGGAGCGGAAAATGTAAATAATTTATCATATTAATTAGTGACCTGAATAAGTTTAAACACCTGCTGAACACTGAACTTAATAATATTCACATTCTAACAAATGTTTATTATTTGCAATACTATTCAATGAAACGAGCGCCATGACTCTTACCCTTGACATACGTCATATCTGTACTAGTTTGAGCTGGAGAAGAGAGCACATCACACAAAGAGATGAGGAGGGGGAAGCATACTCCATACGCAATACACAATTTCAATTACAGATATCCTATAGCCCAGTGGGCTCAAGCGGGACTCGATAGCCAATCTTCAACCCACCCACCCAAGCACAATTAGAAGAATACAGAACAGGAATAAGGTTTATGTAAGGTTGAAACGATTTTATAGGATTACTGAGAAATAAATGCATGGATGTTTTAGAGGCTGCTGGCTGTCTCACATCAGACGGAGCACAAGGGGAAAAAATATCACCAAACATTTAAGTGGTTTGAGAAAGATGATATTGTAGGATTAAAAGTTTCTGACAGCTTAACCAGAAATAAGTCTTTCAACTTTGTTGTTAAATAATATAATTTAAAACTTGTGCAAAAAAGTCATGAACGGCAAGGATGATACATGTGAATTCCTCTATATAACATTTTCGAGCAAAATATTTAACACTGAACAACAGTCCTGTGTACAGAACTAATGAGATACCACAGCTTTCAGTGTCACCTGTGTTCACCTTGACCCTAATGTTCAATACTTGCACACTTGTTTTCCTGTTGTGACTGAAAAATCTGAGATAGTACATAAACTGGAAACTCTAAATATGGGACAAAAAATTTATGTGTTTTTCAGACACTGTGCTTTTGAGATCATCTCTCGCATGCTATACGTATAAATAAAACTATTATTTTTAGACTAACACGACATTTAAGTATACGGACATGTATGCACCTATACATATGTATAAATATTCATAAGTATGAATACTTAAAAGGTAATCACAAACATAAAGGAACTCACAGATAAAAAAAATAATGAAAATCTGCTTAAATTACATAAATAACATTTACAGAAAAATTAAGTAGTCAGTAATATTTGTTGGGACCTTATAAGTTGTACTTAAGCGGAAACTCTGAGATGGTCTTAAGTAATATTTGTTGAGTCATAAAAGGAAAACACCTCCTTCCGTGTCGTGAGCGCTCGACACTATATTGCCAAATCTGCATAATCAAATTCTCTGGCAGTTGAATTTCTTGGAAGGCGGATGAAGGAGTTGATAAAGGGAACTGGTGAAGGAAACTGAAGAATAAATATGTGTGAGGGAGAGAATTGTAGAGAAGGAGAGTAATGGAAAACTAAACAGAGTATTGAAGAGTTGAAGAATAGGGTTGAGTGTGTGTGAGAGCACGAGGGGGGGGGGGGGAGTATTAGAGATATACAGTTTGAACAATTAAATGGAGGTTGAAGAAAGGAAGTAGCAGAGGTCACAAAACAATCGAATAGGGTGTGGGAGAGAATTGATGAACGGAAGGGGTGTAAAAGAATAATAACTGTCTTGAAGTATGGGTAACGTTGTGAGGACTGAAGAGGATTATGAGAAAGAAAATTACATATATATATATATATATATATATATATATATATATATATATATATATATATATATATATATATATATATATATATATATATATATATAAAATCCTCACTGAAGTTTGAGATTGGGCGAGGGTTAGGAAAATGTGTTGTGAGATAGGACAGAATGAAGAAAAAGATTGGGGGCGGGGAGAAGTAGAGTGAATTTGAATGAAAAATTGTAAAAGTGTAATGTAAGAGTAAGCAAAGTATTTATTTACTTATTTATATACCATTAGATACAATGGGTTGTTCAGGCACACATGTTGATGGTTGAGTAGTAGGCTTGTAAGGCCACTGGCTCATCATAGCGTTCCCTGCAGGTCCTTCAGCTAACAAATGAGCGCAATGAGAGGTACATTGTATCACAATTTGAATTCACATGATGACTACATCAGTATAAAGAGATAAAATGACATTATACTGATGCAGTTGCATTTCTACATTGTAATATACTGTCTAAGTGGGTAGTACCAGATACTGGGAGAGTTATTACCACAAGGTGAGCTACTTTAAAGATGAAGCTTCGTACCACATTTTTCTGCTTGTGAATAAAGTATACGTTGGACAATTTTTTTAATTCTTTAGGGAGCGAGTTCTACATATTGGGCCCTTTTATTTGCATGGTATGTTTGCATAGATTTATCCTGACTCTGGGAATATCGAAGATATATTTATTTCTTGTATGATGCTCATGGGTTCTATTACATCATGATTTCCAAAACAGGATTAGAATTAGAATTTAGGAATATGGTTTTGTAAGTGAAAGTAGCACAAGAGAATATGTGGAGTGAATGTTTAACATGTTTAGGGATTTAAAGAAAGGGGCTGTGTGTTGTCTGAAGATATAATTTGTTATTGTTCTGATAGTAGTAGTTGGCAGTGGTTGAACCTCATGCACAGATACCGTATGTTAAAATAGATTAGTGTAAAGAGAAAAGAGCCGAGTGAACATAATATCTAACTTATGAAGAGAATACTAATAATTTTAGAGACTTTATTGGCAATGTGCTGTATGCTAGAGTTGGAGCGATTAGGGGAAAACATGAGTGGAAGAGAAATGAAAGAGTCAAGAGAGTGGAGGAGGCTTAAAGAATCTATAGCAAATTTATAATCTCTCTCTTTGTCTCCACAAACAATAGATCTGCTCTCTTCCCGAAATAACTAAAACACTCTAAAGTTGAAAAATAAATATAACTCCCAATATTGCGTCTTTCCAAGAAAAATAATATAGAACTGTACCATCCTCTTCGTTCTCATTCAATACCTGAAGAATATGAGTAGGAAATATGCCACTTAAATATTTTCTGCCAGTTAAAAAATCCTGCATCAAGCTGCCCATCTATCATATCTCGCTTAATTCTCAGAACACTTTAAAAATTTATTGACGAAAACAAAACTTAAAGAAGAATTTTATCAGTCCATTTTATCAGTTGGATTCTCCGAGAGAGGTATGATCTTATCTTGTTTGTTTGCGTAATGGTGAGGGAGTCGGATATCTTTCCTCCTCTCTCTAACACTTTCTTGTTGGCTGGCTCGCCTAAAATGTTCATTCTGATAGTACTTCTTGCCTATTTACCTGTTTACCTACCTATTTTTTATCTTGATAAAAGGACAACATTTTCAAATCAAATATGAAACGCCTAGCAATTCCAGATACACAGACCAAACATAACTGAAACAGAAACATCAACAAGCAAAAAGCAACATGAAAATCACGTGAATCAACATGAATAAAAATCAAGGGCATTACAGGAACAATTACAGGAACATGAAAATAAATACTAAAACACTCAAGATAATTATTACATAGGAGTCTTGTAAGAAAATTCATGATACAAACGCCTCAACAATTCAAAACAATACACGAAACGCAGAATATGAAAAGAAAGGCCTACAAAGCAACAAGGGGCCAGATTCACGAAAGCACTTACGCAAGCACTTACGAACCTGTACATCTTTTCTCAATCTTTGGCGGCTTTGTTTCCAATTATTAAAGAGTTTACAAGCATGAAAACTTGCCAATCAACTGTTGTTATTGTTATAAACAGCCTCCTGGTGCTTCGGAGATCATTAACTGTTTAATAATTGAAAACAAAGCCGCCAAAGATTGAGAAAAGATGTACAGGTTCGTAAGTTCTTGCGTAAGTGCTTTCGTGAATCTGGCCCCAGGCTGGTACGCAACACACCCTAGCTGAGTACCAACAGCCAGACACAACACAATTGAAAATACAAACCAACTACTGGTACCATAAGCCTCCCTCGGTAGTGTCTCTTTAATCAGAAAAGTACCGGAAAGATGCCCTATGCAAGACAGAACACACAAGAACCACTGAGAATAAACAGTACCAGTCTTCGTGATGTAGTGGTAAGACACTCGCCTGGCGTTCCGCGAGCGCTTTGTCATGTGTTCGTATCCTGGAAGGGGAGGATTTACTGGGCACAAATCCTTAACTGTAGCCTCTGTTTAACTCAACAGTAAAATGGGTACTTGGTTGTAACAACGATTCTTCGCGGCGGGGATCGTATTCCAGGGACCTGCTCGAAACGCTACGCGTACTACTGGCTGTACAAGAATGTAACAACTCTTGTATATATCTCAAAAAAAATACATAACAAACAAACAAACCAATGCATTATGCTGTGCACTGGGTTGCACCTACAATACAATGCACAGCATACTACTACAAACTCCCTGGCACAGAGAATCACAATGTTCCCAAAAGAACCAAGACAAAACAGCGAACTACGCAAGGATCGTTTTACATAACAATCTAACTGCAAGCGGGGTGAGAATAGCTTGATCTTCCTCGTCCCTTTGTGTGTATTTATACCTCAATAAACTTATTTCAATTTCAATTCGAAATCTAACCGCTCGCTGGGACCCTTTAGTCATTCATATTGTCGCGTATATTACAAAGAAACAAATGAACACAGAAATATTATATATATATATATATATATATATATATATATATATATATATATATATATATATATATATATATATATATATATATATATATATATATATATGACAATGTCAGACCACGGAGGAAAAATGAAACAGGAATTTCCTTAAGTACTTTCGTATATTAAATACATCTTCAGAAGGTCCTTCTGAAGACCTTCTGAAGATGTATTTAATATACGAAAGTACTTAAGGAAATTCCTGTTTCATTTTTCCTCCGTGGTCTGACATTGTCACATTCTTAATCACGTGTTTATTTTCGTGATATACACACACACACATATATATATATATATATATATATATATATATATATATATATATATATATATATATATATATATTATTAAATATGACCGAAAAAGTAAGATTAATAATTCTAACACGAATTTTCTCAATCTTTCGTACATTTCGCTTCACTGTTGGAGGTAAATCAAAAATCAATTCTCCAAAATTCATTTTTATTTCTAGTCTGACGCGACACGAGCGCGTTTCGTAAAACTTATTACATTTTCAAAGACTTTAGTTCACAAATACACAACTGAATAGAACTTACGCATCTCCGATTTTATATCTACATTTGAGTGAGGTGGAAGGGGTGATGTGGCATTAACACAAGACAGAACAAAATGTGGTATTAATAGGGTATTAATTTCATCAACACAAGACAGAACAAGAGTATTAATAGGGTATTAATTTCATCAACACAAGACAGAACACGAAACAATGGATATTGAATAGAAGTGTTTGTAGAAAGCCTATTGGTCCATATTTCTTGATGCTTCTATATTGGAGCGGAGTCTTGAGGTGGGTAGACTCCGCTCCAATATAGAAGCATCAAGAAATATGGACCAATAGGCTTTCTACAAACACTTCTATTCAATATCCATTGTTTCGTGTTCTGTCTTGTGTTGATGAAATTAATACCCTATTAATACTCTTGTTCTGTCTTGTGTTGATGAAATTAATACCCTATTAATACCACATTTTGTTCTGTCTTGTGTTAATGCCACATCACCCCTTCCACCTCACTCAAATGTAGATATAAAATCGGAGATGCGTAAGTTCTATTCAGTTGTGTATTTGTGAACTAAAGTCTTTGAAAATGTAATAAGTTTTACGAAACGCGCTCGTGTCGCGTCAGACTAGAAATAAAAATGAATTTTGGAGAATTGATTTTTGATTTACCTCCAACAGTGAAGCGAAATGTACGAAAGATTGAGAAAATTCGTGTTAGAATTATTAATCTTACTTTTTCGGTCATATTTAATAATATATGTCTACAGGAAAGACTGCTACCAAAATATACTAATATATATATATATATATATATATATATATATATATATATATATATATATATATATATATATATATATGTTGTACCTAGTAGCCAGAACGCACTTCTCAGCCTACTACGCAAGGCCCGATTTGCCTAATAAGCCAAGTTTTCCTGAATTAATATATTTTATCTATTTTTTGTCTTATGAAATGATAAAGCTACCCGTTTCATTATGTATGAGGTCAATTTTTTTTTATTGGAGTTAAAATTAACGTAGATATATGACCGAACCTAACCAACCCTACCTAACCTAACCTAACCTATCTTTATAGGTTAGGTTAGGTTAGGTAGCTGAAAATGTTAGGTTAGGTTAGGTTAGGTAGGTTAGGTAGTCGAAAAACAATTAATTCATGAAAACTTGGCTTATTAGGCAAATCGGGCCTTGCATAGTAGGCAGAGAAGTGCGTTCTGGCTACTAGGTACGACATATATATATATATATATATATATATATATATATATATATATATATATATATATATATATATATATATATATATATATAATCAGAATGAAGTACACATAACATAAAACATTTCAACATTCGCCACCCCCCCCCCACGGACAACCAAGAAGCAAGTGAAGACGAAGTTACACCTAACACATTATCCCGCTCGTCATAAATGGGTCCTTTTCCCGTTTTTTTTACGGGCTCACCATAGCCCGTGCTACTTGGAACTTTTTGTTCCCAGTAGCTGAATCTATAACAACAGACAACAACCCGTAGTTTTTGTATGTCCGTAGAACCATTATCCCCAGAGGGCCGAGTTTCAACAGCCCCTTTTCAAACTTTTTAATCTAATATTCTCTCCCAATTGCTCTACTGTGGTCGTGTTCTACAACGCCTCCCCCCCCCCCTCCCACCTCGCGTTATCGTTTCTCAACTTTAGATCATCCACGCCCACTGGCTGCGCCATTTCCCGCTCGCGCAAGGTGCGCGACTCCTCGTTACCTTGTTACCATTCCTTTCCCCCGTCCCATCTCAAATCCTTATCCTGATCCCTTCCAAGTGCTATATAGTCGTATTGGCTTGGTGCTTTACCCTGATAGTTCTCTTCCCTTTTTCCCGGTGTTCGTCCACCTCAATCACAAGCTCAACTTGTTCACAAACTTGTAATTTTGCGTTTCTGTGCGTCATACATTTTCAATCAATGGTCTGTGTTAGTTTCTTAGAACCTTTTTTTTACATTTTTGCGCATGAATGATGATAAAAGGAATTTTCACCCGTCCCCTTACTTCGTCGATCAGACCTTGCATTAGTGCGCGTATTTGCCCTCTGCATAAACAAAGCAGTTTCATCCTCGGTTATGTGTCGATCATCGACATCCAGCGGACAATCCGTTCCATCGTCACGTCACCAGACGCAGCACCATCGTTAATTCAGCTCAGCACAGCTGCCGGGTCCGTGGCGTGGGCATCTACATGTCCTGGACTACCTCACCTTCACCGGGGGACAGACTACCTCACCTTCACCGGGGGACAGACTACCTCACCTTCACAGGGGGACAGACTACCTCACCTTCACCGGGGGACAGACTACCTCACCTTCACCGGGGGACAGACTACCTCACCTTCACCGGGGGGACAGACTACCTCACCTTCACAGGGGGACAGACTACCTCACCTTCACAGTGGGACAGACTACCTCACCTTCACCGGGGGACAGACTACCTCACCTTCACCGGGGGACAGACTACCTCACCTTCACAGGGGGACAGACTACCTCACCTTCACCGGGGGACAGACTACCTCACCTTCACAGGGGGACAGACTACCTCACCTTCACCGGGGGACAGACTACCTCACCTTCACCGGGGGACAGACTACCTCACCTTCACCGGGGGACAGACTACCTCAGGCAGACTTTACTGAACATTTTCCACGTCAAGGCTGACTCACATTCAGTCCCAAACTACCTAACCCACACAGCCCTGTACTCCTGCACTCGCACTGAACGAAACGGCCCGAGGCGTTTCCCTAACCAAAAAAGTCTTTGGCTTTACCATCCACACCGCAGCACGTACCTCGGTCTGTACCGGTTCAGGTACACTCTCCCCTGTACCGGTTCAGGTATACTCGTCCCGTACCGGTTCAAGGACACTCTCCCTTGTACCGGTTCAGGTACACTCTCCCCTGTACCGGTTCAGGTTCACTCTCCCCTGTACTCGTTCAAGAACACTCTCCCCTGTACCGGTTCAAGTACACTCTCCTCTGTACCGGTTCAGGTACACTCTCCCCTGTACCGGTTCAGGTTCACTCTTCCCTGTATCGGTTCAGGTACAATCTTCCCTGTTAACGGAGGGAAATCAGTTTCACTCAAAAGGTTAATACGCTCTGCTGCCTCCACTTGGCAACAGACCGTATTAACACTTGTCCACTTTTCCTTAGTGATCAAGTATGTTAACAACAGTCCCATTCAATATTTCACGGGCGCAACATACGAAGAAAGACTTGCTCAAATTGATCACTTGCACCAAACGTTTCACCACAAGACAAAGTGACAAAGCCATCGTCAATTACTTTCTCTCAAATTCCGAAAATGACACATTTTTGCCAGTTTCACCACCAGCCTTTTGCTGCGAAGCATTTAGAAGCCAACCTAGTCCACGGGCGTGATCTCTAACACATCAAAGATCGTCGGGCAGATCATAATCAATGCAAGAATAATATTTTAGTCTAACGGGCTCTGTCCGTCGTAATGGAGGTGTGTAGGAGTTCATAACGCCACGTACTACACCGTGTTAACGTGGAGTAAGTCAGAGGTGGAGTGGGCCGGCTGCAGGTAGCACCCAAACAAGCCGGCTGCAAGGTAGCACTCAAACAAGCCGGTCCAAGGCAGCACTCAAACAAGCCGGCTGCAAGGTAGCACCCAAATAAGCCGGCTGCAGGTAGCACTCAAACAAGCCGGCTGCTGGTAGCACCCAAACAAGCCGGCTCACTCGTTTAGAAAACGGCCGCCAGGAAGCTACCCCAGACACAAGTCTGCTTTCTCTGGTGATCCACATTACACGCCCACCTACCTATTTGCCTATCTACCTATCCACCTTCCTACCCACTTGCTTAACTGCCTACCCACCTGCCTATCTACTGACTTTCCTCTTTACAAAAATGGAAAAAGAAGAAAATGTTACGTACCACAAAATTTTTTCGTGGTTGCTGTTCTTCGAAGAGTTGAAATCTTTATTTACCTGTAAATGACATGAAAGCAAATTATTCACATGTGTAAAATACCTTTATACATTAAAATCCTCCTCCACAATGCATAATAAAATTACTAATAAATATCACATTGTAATCCAGATATATTGGGAACAATGTTTCTTGCAGACATATATATTTAAATATTGACGGAAAGGATGAGATCAACGATTCAAGCGCGAAGGAAAATATAGAAAATAGTCGCGGTAGAATCGCAGATAAAGTTGACAAATGAGGATCAAGATGTTCCTTACCTTATCATGATGGACGAGGTCGCAGTCGTCCCCACATATAATGCCGTTCAAGACTATAGCGGAGTGTCCTGAACAACCCAACGCCACTTATAATCACAATTTTCATATCAACACACGAGATAATGCAATATAAACTGATTGCCAACAATATCAGTATCCCGTCCCTAAAGCTCGTTGTGATCTAACACGACTCGGCGCACCCGACACAACACAACCACCACTAATAACGACCATAACGATCACAACAATCGGAAGAGGAGAATTTCGCATGAACCCGCTCACGACCGCACTCGGAGCCAGGTTCGGTGTCTCGTCACCCCCCCCCCCCCCAAAAAAAAACATTGGCTAAATGCTTCATTCACTTCCCGCGTTCTAAGCGCACGTCTTTGAAAGGCTCCACACTCCTACTGCTCAGGCTTAACTATACACAAAATCTTAATATATATAGGAAGTACATATTTTATATGTACAATGTACAATGGGGTTTACAGGCGCGTCTGTGGAAACGACCAAACTTTGTAGGGGGCATGACCTGTCTGTGGGTTGCCAAATGCTCGATAATCTGACGTTTGCTAGGTTGATTTTCCTAGGTGTTGGGCTCCATTAAGGCCTCTCAGCCCCCTTCGGGCTATTAAGACCACCACAATAATATGCTTATCAACCTACAAGTATACTCTTAGTGAATATACACGGAGAAATAAGGGTATACCTGTAGGTGTATAATGTAACATCCCATTTCCAACCATGTGTATATAACATCCAGGAGTAACTTAATTCAACGTTGAAATAACATTGATATCGTTTATTTAGCGTTAAATTATCGTCGATAACGTTGTTTTTAAATTGAAATAACATCGATAACGTTTATTTAGCGTTAAATTATCGTCGATAACGTTTTTTTAAATTGAAATAACATTGATAACGTATATTTAGCGTTAAATTATTGTCGATTACGTTGATTTAACTTTACTCAATTATGTTCTGCCCACAGGACTCGTGCTATAGGTTGTCCAGTATCAGGAGACGGTAAATCATTTATCACTAACGTTCAGAGCCCGCATCAATCAGAACCCTACATTTTCAACATTAAACTACATCAACCAATAGTCTTGAAGCTAATTGGAATTTTCTTCTGATTTTTATCTGTATGAAACAATCAGGTTTCAAAACTAGAAAGCCGGTATCAGGGTCAGCAAATGAGGATCAGAGCTAGTAAGCCGGTATGACTGCTAGCAAGCAAGCAAGCAAGAAAGCAAGCAAGCAAGCAAGCGTCCCTTACATCGCAAGATTCGTCGCATTAATCACCAGTATGCGAGTAATCTTCAACTTTGCCTACACGCTCTAGATATAATAATTTAAAAGCGTATAGATTTTTACTCCTGGTAATTGCATTCCTTCTAAAACCCTCGCATAATAACCTAAAATTTTTACTTGTGGCAGCAGTTAAAATAAGTTTCAAGCAGAAATACACAAATATCAACTAAATAGGCGTCTAAAAATAAAACAATTCTAAATATATATATATATAAGGGAGGAGTGATAGAAGACAATGTGTGATCGTTCGTAGATGGTCGCATGGCTTCTCAGGGTGCTGCATATCCTCCTCTTCCAGGCAGAGGGTCCCTGGAAACACAATAAAAGGTGGTGCATTATCTCCTCTCTTTCCCTTTCTCTCTTTTCAACTGGCTAGATGTAGTGGATATTTTCAACTGGCTGAATGTAGTGGATATTTTCAACTGGCCAAATGTAGTGGCCTTTTACAACTGGATAAATGTAGAGCCTTTTACAACTGGATAAATGTAGAGCCTTTTACAACTGGATAAATGTAGAGCCTTTTACAACTGGATAAATGTAGAGCCTTTTACAACTGGATAAATGTAGAGCCTTTTACAACTGGATAAATGTAGTGGACATCTTCAACTGACTAAATGTAGTGGATATACTCGCAACAAAAAAAAAAAACTTTGGTAATTAAACTACACCTTCATATGGATTCAGGAAAACTTTTAATAAACTGGAAAAACTCGTAGGAAAATGACGTAATTTCGTCATGGTGCGTCATAATATCACCCAAATGTTAGTTAACATTTTCAATGATGTTAGATGCATAAATGTTCATACATGATCACCGGTAACAATGCTTAATTATATACAAACAATTTGGCTAAACACTTAAGTGAAGTAATACAACACAAAAAAATGATAGCGTAAACATTCCAGATGTGATGTTTAAATAGTTGAGTTTCTTTATGCTGGTGTTGTAATCAACAGAATGTTAGGTGCATGAAGGTGTGCGTGTGTGTGTGTGTGTGTGTGTGTGTGTGTGTGTGTGTGCGTGTGTGTGTGTGTGTGTGTGTGTGTGTGTGTGTGTGTGTGTGTGTGTGTGTGTGTGTAAAAATGAGCGTGGGTGACATATGAAATAATGCCGGCAGTCAAATATGTTACAACAATAGTCAACAGACTATTGTTGTCACACGTGTGTGTGACAAAATCAGTCAACAGTCACATAAATGACAATGTCAGTCACAAGAGACACACACACACGAGAGGCTTGAAACATACGGAAGAACCGAACTCTGCCATTGGCACTGCGAGTGCCATCCAAACGTTTCCCCTTGCCATCCACACCTGGCACAAACGTCTCAACCAACGTTTGTGGGTCAAAATAATAGCCGGCCCGACAAAGGAGGAGAGATATAACAACAGCTCTCTGAGGCACCGTTATTACCCAGCTAGGACAAGCAGGCTATGATGGGACGGTGGAGAGGGTGGAGATGGGTGGAAGAGGTGGATGGTGAATATTATGGGATGGGAAAGGGTAATGGGTTGAGAATGATGAATGGGTATAGTGGGTATTGGGGGAGGTTAATGGATGTTTTTTTTTACGAGTTATGATGATTTTCACTATTCTATTTTCCGACTCGTCCTATTCCTTCCACTATGTCACTCTGCCATTTTCCTCTTTTTAACCCTTTAATCCTACCTTTCACTATTTCTGACGTTTCATGCATCTGTCTCCACCTGCCCCCCCCCCTCTCTCTCTCTCTCTCTCTCTCTCTCTCTCTCTCTCTCTCTCTCTCTCTCTCTCTCTCTCTCTCTCTCTCTCTCTCTCTCTCTCTCTCTCTCTCTCTCTCTCTTTTCCTGCCCCAAGACTACTTAATATGATCTTGGAAGGAGAAGGAAGCTCATTCAAGATAATCTTCACTGGCGCCCCTTAGATTACTGTTCTCCTGTCCTCGGGGTCGACCCTCGCATTGTGGGTCTGTGGGTTTATGGGTCTGTGGATCTGTGGGGTCTTTGGGTCAATGGGTTTACGTGTGTTTCACGAATTGGTTCCAGTCTGTATCTTGGGCCTGCTTGAGTTTTCCAGGATAACTGAACTTGTTCACGACCGGTTGATAGGATTATCTGGACCTGCCCTCTCCCAGCTTCACATGATATCTCGAGCTATCCTCTACCAGTTGACCTAGATATCTTGACCTTCCCTCCACCAGCTGTCCAGGATATCTGCGTTTGTCCCTAACCAGTTACTTTGGATAGCTCAGGCCATTCTCAAGCGGTGAACCAAAACGGGCCAATACCTTACCTTTACTGAGACAAATGTTACCACGTCGGTTCCTGCAGCTAGAGATACCCCTGTACTGGCACAGCACTAATTTCAGGGGATTACCTGTGCGTGTGTGTGTGTGTGTGTGTGTGTGTGTGTGTGTGTGTGTGTGTGTGTGTGTGTGTGTGTGTGTACTCACCTAATTGTGCTTGCGGGGGTTGAGCTTTGGCTCTTTGGTCCCGCCTCTCAACTGTCAATTAACTGGTGTACAGATTCCTGAGCCTACTGGGATCTATCATATCTACATTTGAAACTGTGTATGGAGTCAGCCTCCACCACATCACTTCCTAGTGCATTCCATTTATTAACTACTCTGACACTGAAAAAATTCTTTCTAACGTCTCTGTGGCTCATCTGGGTACTAAGTTTCCACCTGTGTCCCCTTGTTCGTGTCCCACCCGTGCTGAAGAGTTTGTCTTTGCCCACCCTGTCAATTCCCCTGAGAATTTTGTAGGTGGTTATCATGTCTCCCCTTACTCTTCTGTGTACTCACCTAGTTGTACTCACCTAGTTGTGTTTGCGGGGGTTGAGCTCTGGCTCTTTGGTCCCGCCTCTCAACCGTCAATCAACAGGTGTACAGATTCCTGAGCCTATCGGGCTCTGGTGTGTGTGTGTGTGTGTGTGTGTGTGTGTGTGTGTGTGTGTGTGTGTGTGTGTGTGTGTGTGTGTGTGTGTGTGTGTGTGTGTGTGTGTGTGTGTTCACCTAGTTTTGTTCACTTAATTGTGTTTTGCGGGGATTGAGCTTTACTCTTTCGGCCCGCCTCTCAACTGTCAATCAACTGTTTACTAACTGTTTTTTTTTGTGTGTGTGTGTGTGTGTTTACCTGCGTATCTTTGTGTATATCTGGTTAGCCACCTAGTTGTGATTACTAGGGATGAGCTATGCGCTCTTGAGTTATGTCCCTTAGTTTATAATTGACGGTTCTATAGTTCCCAGAGCCTATTAGGCTCTGTTATATCTTCGTTTGATGCTATGGATGGAGTCTGCTCCAACATTTTACCTTATAACGTATTCCATGTATTCATTATTCTTAAAATAACATTAAAATATTGTTAACGTCTCTGCGGGTCATTTGGGGTGCACGTTTCTATGTTAAATGGTCTGTTTTTGTTCGTTTCGTTCTGATCACATTAGAATTTTGTAGGTGGCGATCATGTCTCCTTTTTCTCTCTCTTTCAGTGCCGCGAGGTTTTACTTCTATGGTCTTTCTTCATAACTCAATTCTTACAGCTCTAGGACTAGTGTGATTGCATACCTTTGATCTTCCTCCAGAATTAGTTTTTACTGAAATAAGGAATCTACGCTGGTGCTGCAAATTCCAAAATTGGTCTGACGTATGTGGCATCCAAAGATCCTAAATGATTGTTTGTTCGGATTCTTAACTGAAGATAT
>NC_091151.1:46662805-46685305 GCF_040958095.1 Procambarus clarkii | reverse complement strand
CACATAAAGAGGGAGTGGCAAGCAGGAGACAGAATAGTGTGGGAAACCACCGGGCAATTACCGTAAATAGAGGAACTATCCGGTACAGAGATGGCGAAATTTGGAAGTTAATTAGACAACGGATAGAGGGGACCGGGAAAGAGTGATGAATAGGAGAGGTGAGAAATGATAATAAGAACCAAAATACTAAAAATTGGTAACCATAACACAAGACGGTTAATCCTTCTCATGCTGGCTTTGCTATTTGCATGAAATTCCCTTCATTAGCGATCATTCATTCCTAGGCAGACACGCATATGTATCATGTTCTCTCAACACGTAGATTCCTGTGAAATCACGCCAGTCGATCATCAGAAATCTCTATGGATCGCGGTTGGTGTCTGGTCAATGCTGTACCTGACACGGTTGTAACTCAGTATTAAATAAAGATTTTTCACGGTGAAAAACTAGCGAAAATTCGTTCAATAAATGAGTTTCTTGGTCAATACCATTCTTAGCGAGACATACTCTTAGTTGTGTGTGTGTGAGAAAGAGAGAGAGAGAGAGAGAGAGAGAGAGCGAGAGAGAGAGAGAGAGAGAGAGAGAGAGAGAGAGAGAGAGAGAGAGAGAGAGAGAGAGAGAGAGAGAGAGAGAGAGAGAGAGAGAGAGAGAGAGAGAGAGAGAGAGAGAGAGAGAGAGAGAGAGAGAGAGAGAGAGAGAGAGAGAGAGAGAGAGAGAGAGAGAGAGCACACACACATAAGACAAAACTCCCCATATTTTGTCTGGATTAGGTGCAGAAACGCCGGCCATATATTGTCTAAGTTTTAATTTTGTTATATCGTGAAAGCTTTTAATAACAACCCAGTTGTTATGAAGAAAGAAAAATAATAATAATACCAATCATAAATATTTCGAGTGATACCTCCGTCAACATCACACAATAGTGGAGTATTTCTCCATGTATTAACCATGGGCGATGTGTATGGTCATGTTGCCTGAGCACATGATGAAGAGGTATGGCTGATGTTGGGTCAGTAATCCCGCCCCGGCCATCACTTCGACGGTAATTGGCTCTTAATCCCCAAGCCGGAGATGAGGGCAACATTAGTGACGATTAAGGATGCAGCTGTAACGCTGAATGGGCACTTTGGATGGATATATATATATATATATATATATATATATATATATATATATATATATATATATATATATATATATATATATATATATATATATATATATATATATATATATATATCCATCCAAAGTGCCCATATATATATATATATATATATATATATATATATATATATATATATATATATATATATATATATATATATATATATATATATATATATATATATATATCACCCCTAAACGAACACTGTACCGTGACCACCGCACCATTGATCGTCTCGATCATTGTTCGTAAACGATCATTGGTGCGGTGGTCCCGGTAATGTGTATGTTTAGGGGTGATCCGGGACTGGCATGGGTTCGAATCCTGGTGGGTCAAATAGAGTTATTAATGATTTATGGCTTGTGCGTTCATGCAGCTTTTACTCACTCACACACACACACTTCCAGGGGTCTGGTAGATGAGTGGACAGCTTGCAGGTCTCGTTATTCTGTGGCCCGGGTTCGATTCCCAGACCAGGCAGAAACAAATGGACAAAGTTTCTTTCACCCTGAATGCCCCTGTTACCTAGCAGTAAATAGGTACCTGGGAGCTAGACAGCTGTTACGGAGCTGCTTCCTGGGTGTGTGTGTGTGAGTGAAAAAAAATTAGTTAGTAGTTAGTAACAGTTGATTGACAATTGTGAGGTGGGCCGAAGGAGCAGAGCTCAACCCCCGCAAGCACAACTAGGAGAATACATCTAGGTGAATACACACCTACACAACAGGTGCTGCTTCCCAAAAATCGCTCTGGAGCTGCACCGCATTTATGAATTCGCCTGCCAAGAAGGAGGCCATAAACACCGTGACAACATGAAGTACGAGTGTGTTCCAGCTTGCCATTACCCCGCCTCAGTACCCACCATTCTCCCTCTCCATGTCGCGAGATGCTACTCTCCCCCAACACATGTTTACTACCTCCAGCTAACTCAAAATATCTACATATCCCAGTTCCATTTTTTTCATGAGAATAAACGCTTAAATCATTTTTAAATACTGGATGCACTGTGATTTTTTTTTTATATTGCCTCAGTGATTTTATTATTTTATGTATTAATTCCATTTTCTTTTATTGTTGTTGAGGCTTTCTTCTGTTCTATTTTTATTTATATTTTTTCTTACGCCTTCCTGCTTCTCCTTTTTCATTTTACGCTTTCTGGTGGCGAACTAAAGGCTAGTTATTTACGGGCTCACCATAGCCTGTGCTACTTGGAACTTTTTGTTCCAAGTAGCGAATCTTAAACAACAACAACAACAAGGCTAGTTATATACTACACAGAGAAATCACATTACCTTGCTGTAACACTGAGAAAATCAGTAGGAGCCGTAACGAGGTAGAATGGAACCTATGCTCCGGGTACTCCCAAGTACACGCCTTAGACCACTAGACGTGGTCAAAAGGATTGCAACTTGGGATTCAACTAAATCCTCGAACGTTCCCGAGGCTTCCACTGAGGCCGAACCAGGGTTGCACACAATCCCCTCATGCACTCTGGCTCTGTTGTCCGGGAATTGTACCTCTATTTTTTCTGTTTATATACTTTTCAAAGTCTTATCAGCGATAAGCAAATCCTTCGGCACCTTCAGTGTCTTTCATGCAATGCAGTCAATCATTTTCTTTGTGGAGATGAGGCCTCGAGAGCTCTTTTACGCTGCAATTTTTCCTAGGGATTCCTTCATTTTCAGCTATTTCCATTTACAGTTTACTGGTTTACAGTAGAGGTTTACTTCAATCTCTACCTGTCTTGCCCTGGTAGATACTGATATTGGATATCAAATGTTATCCGTCATGGGTCGCTCGTTCCCAAGGGTATTTTATGTTCCCCGTCTGCCTCATTCTTCGTGGAGATCAGGTTTTGTTAATAGGTCATCACTATTTTCCGCATTTGATTCTTAAAGAAGTTCCTCTCTGCTGCCTCTATAAACATCTCCAAGTTTTCTTTCCACTCTGGATGTTTATTGCTTCCACGTGTCTTAATCCATGAATGAAGTCCCTCATTACTAGTAGCTTTGCCGCCATTTTTATTTTTTCATTAGCTGCACAGAGGATATATATAAATCCTGGTTTTATTTGTCTCAACATCATCCTGGCCGAGTCTCCTCTTGATTTACGGGAGTTGTTTGCGTCTCTGCATGCGTTTTATGTGTTCATAATTAAATATATTTAAAAATTATCCCATCCCAGAAAATATTACATGTGTTTATATGTATTATATCACATGTATATTATACACGATAAATACGCAACAATAAGTTAATTCAAGGTGTGTCTACTTGATTATACGCAGCTCCGGCGATGCGTAAAGGGACTGAGAGCACCACATGATTATCTGGAGGATTGCCTTGTTTGACCAGACCACACACTAGAAGTGGAAGGGACGACGACGTTTCGGTCCGTCCTGGACCATTCTCAAGTCGATTGTGCGAAACGTCGTCGTCCCTTCAACTTCTAGTGTGTGGTCTGGTCAACATACTTCAGCCACGTTATTGTGACTCATCGCCTGCATTGTCTTGTTTAGTTATATTCACACAATACATTACACACGTATAGTTTGATAATTGTTTACAATTGCTGAAGGTAAGGTGGTAACCCCTTAGCTCGAGTGGAGGTTAATACGGTCATTGGTTAATGGTGGTTGTTGATGGTGGTGGTATTGGTTGTTAGTGATGTTGGCTGGTTGTTTTGGCAGAGAGTAGTGTTGGTATATGCTGGTGTTAACTTCTGGTTGTATTGGTTGATGGCGATATTGGTCGGTGGTTGCATTGGTTGATGGCGATATTGGTCGGTGGTTGCATTGGTTGATGGCGATATTGGTCGGTGGTTGCATTGGTTGATGCTGGTATTATGTGCTGGCTGTCATGACTTATAACTTTCATCTTCACATATAAAAACACAGAAAAAAACGATTTAATCGATCAACGAACTAGAACCATAAACCTTTTCCATTCATTAAAAAAAATAATAATAATATTAATAATAATAATAATAATAATAATAAATGTTCATAGATCATTTATGCTCTCACATTCAGTTTTATGACAATTGTCTCAAACTCGAAAACACATTTTCCTGGTTTTTTTTTTTTTTGCTTTTTAAATAAAAACAAAGGTGTTTTTAACTGAAACCTGTAACTCTTCATGTCATTAATGATATTAAAATTCCAGAATATTTCAGTTATTTCACAATATATTTCTGGCAATCAGAGTGATGATTTTTTGATTTGCAAAAGTTAATTAATAAAGAAAAATGTAATTAGTAAAACGAGGGACATCAACTGTGCGAGATGCCTACTGGACTGTCAAATGTTAACTGGTACGTAATTAATATTTTGATGTAAAAGTGATCTTGAAAATTATCCTTTCATTTTTAGGTCATGTTATCAATAACAATATTTTTAGAAATTGTAGTTTTCAATACAAGATGACGACAGGTTTTTCACAGTAACTTGGTTTAATCTAAACAGACATGCTGGGGCTAAGCCTGTCATGTCAGTATTCACCTAGTTGTACTTGTTGGGGAATGGGGGAATTGAGTACCTCTGAGTACTCTGCACCTCTCAACTGCCAGTCAACTAGTGAACAGGTTTCTGAGCCTATCTGACTCTAGCATACCTACATTAGAAACTGTGCATGGAGTTTGCTTCACTTCTTAGTGCATGCTATTTGTTAACTACTCTGACTCTGAAACTAATTGTTTCTGATGTCTCTGTAGCTCATTGGGTTCTAAGTTTAAAATACTCTCCTTTTGTGCGAGTAACACCCTAGTTATATAATTTGTCTTTATCTACCCAGTCAATTCCTCTGAGAATTTTGTAGGTGGTAATCATGTGTCCTCTAATTCTTCTGTCTTCCACTGACGTGAAATTTAATCCCAGTAGCCTTTCCTCGTCGTTCATATCTCAAAGTTCCGGGACTAGTTTGGTGGCATACCTCCAAGATTCCTCTAATTTTGTCATGCGCTTGACTAGATATAGACTCACTCCACGTCTGAGCTGCATACTCTAGGATTTGCCTGACGTATGTGATAAATAATGTTCTCAATTACACAAGTTTCTAAAGGCAGCTCTAACGTTGGCAATTGTAATGTTGTCCTGCCATGTTAGCGCTACACCTGTCAAATCAGTTCCACATCTGTCATTCCAACAACACACCTATCATTCCAGGGGTCACACCTGTCAACAGCGACACACCCAGAGAAAACCAATTATAAAGACATCAAATTCCCAACGCTTTCATGTATTAAGAAAAAATAAAAAAAATAAAAACTGTATACCTTGAGAATGTATTAAATACACGAAAGCGTTCGAATATTATAAGTAATCTTAACCATGTAGTTATTTCATCATTCAGTAAATACATATTTGGACAAAATTGATTGAACTGAAAAACAAAACAAAATATAACACATCAATTAGGAATTATGTGGTCAGAACTCTTTTTTTTCATAGGACACTGAAGTACTCTGAAAAGCATTTCTGAGTATTTCTCTTTCTGTCTGAAATTCCATCAACTGTTGTGTGTACCGACACACTTCCAATATGCACTTCAGTTTTTGTTTGTTTCCAGTGTGTTCTGACGCACTGTAAAGTGGTTGAGGTCATGAGAGGGAGAGAGAGAGAGAGAGAGAGAGAGAGAGAGAGAGAGAGAGAGAGAGAGAGAGAGAGAGAGAGAGAGAGAGAGAGAGAGAGAGAGAGACAGAGACAGAGAAGAGAATGAAGTTATTCCCCTTAACGATTGCCAGCCAGTTAAGTTTGTTCCAGCACTTAGAACAACCGCTGATGCAATTACACATATCATTATATGAAAGAAAAATTAGATATAAAATCTTTTTCGAAATTAATTGTCCAAAACGAGCGATTTTTGTATAGACCTTATGATTGGTTTTAAGCTATTTATCCTACACACACACACACACACACACACACACACACACACACACACACACACACACACACACACACACACACACACACACACACACACACGCCGGTGGCAAAGCGGACAGCACGCTAGACACATAATCCTGTGGTCCCGGACTCGATCCCGGGCGCCGGCGAAAAACAATGGGCAGAGTTTCCTTCACCTTGATTATCCTGTTACCTAGCAGTAAATAGGTACCTGGGAGTTAGCCAGCTGTTACGGGCTGCTTCCTGGTGTGTGTGTGTGTGTGTACTCACCTAGTTGTACTCACCTAGTTGTGCTTGCGGGGATTGAGCTCTGGCTTTTTGGTCCCGCCTCTCAACCGTCAATCAACAGGTGTTCAGGTTCCTGAGCCTATTGGGCTCTATCATATCTACACTTGAAACTTGTGTGTGTGTGTGTGTGTGTGTGTGTGTGTGTGTGTGTGTGTGTGTGTGTGTGTGTGTGTGTGTGTGTGTGTGTGTGTGTGTGTGTGTGTGTCTATGTGTACTTGTACACGTGATGGCGTACTGGACGGACATTACTATAATGGTCACTTCTGGAATAATATTTCCGTGCCTGGATAATAGGCGATGTATCACTATGGGTAATATACATAAACAACCTGATCATTGATTACATTGTCAGGTACCTCAAAATATTACCTCGCTGGTTCGTAGTCCCTTTGGAGCCCTGGAACACAGCGCTTCTTCCGAAAGGTATTCGGTGTTCTGGAATGTTTTTCTCGCAGTTTATCAACGCTTGCAGGAGGGCCTAGAATAGGTCTACGACCTAGCCTAGTTCCTGAACCTTACGGAAATATTTAATCGTTTTAAAAATATATGTAATACAAGCTACAAATATTACAAATTATTATTCCAAGAATACTGGAAAGGGTTTATTTTTTGTTTATAAAGCTTTATACAGTAATATGGCTGTCGGCTGTATTCCTTGTGGCTATGAGTTGACGGTGTGTGTGTGTGTGTGTGTGTGTGTGTGTGTGTGTGTGTGTGTGTGTGTGTGTGTGTGTGTGTGTGTGTGTGTGTGTGTGTGTGTGTGCTAAATATATGTAGTATTAGATTTGAGAGAAAATTAGGTCATGAATCAGTACATTAGATAACCGACGTTGAGAAAGACTGGGATCCAAGAGCTAACAGCTCGATTCTGCAGACACAAACAGTAAATACCCGATGACACGTACTAATTAACAGGTATTCAAGTGACCCGAGAAAGGTGAGGGTGGGGGGGGGGAGGGGAAGGGGAAGGGGAGATATGAAGGTGATAGAGGTAGCAGAAACAACCTTCCTAACGTTCCACCTTAGGGAGGAATCACAGAAAAAAAGAAGAGAGCAACCCCGCAAGGCTAAACATGGTCTACATTCAGAGCAAGTTGGACATTGAGAGCATTGAGCATGGAATGCCAATGAGTGCCAGTGACCATCGTGTATTGGTCGCTGGTTACGCGGTTATGAGGTTGAGGCAAAAGGTCGAGAAGAAGGTAAGAGTGGAAGGTTAACTTTCCAAATTGAAGCGAGTATCGGTAGGTACTATATTCTCCCCAAGATCGGTAGGTACTATATTCTCCCCAAGATCGGTAGGTACTATATTCTCCCCAAGATCGGTAGGTACTGTATTCTCCCCAAGAGAATATAACAATAAACATGCATATGTATATATATATATCAACCTTTGTTCATTTTCTCGTAGAAAAACAACTTCAGTCCCAATACAGACATTTCCTGGAGTAATTTCCCTCCTTCTTTATTACATACAACAAACATTCCCCTTCTTTCACTACTCAGTGATTTGAATACAGATTGAATGCGTGATTGAATCTCTATTTAGGTCCAGCAGCTCCTCCCTCCTCCCCCAGAAGTTCTCAATTAGAGTTAAATTGGCCTGTTCAAGGGGACTAAACAAGCTAGCTTGTTAAGAAGATCATACAAGCTAGACACGACCATTGGTTTTGTGGGTATTAGAAAGAAAAGGGGGCGAAATTCTGAAAAGGAAGCGGTGAAAGAGAAAGTGGGAAAATAGAGTTAGATAGGAGGAAGAGAGAGACACAGAGAGACAGAGAGATAAAGAAAGAGAGGGAGAGAAAGAGAGAGACAAAGACAAATATATATTGTGAGAGAGAAACAGAGAGATAAAGAAAAAGTGAGATTGTGAGAGAGAAACAAAAGGAGAGAGTGAGAGACGCAAATTTTCGTGAGGTCAAGACATCCAACCATTTGAGTTAAACAAATTCACTCTCACTAGCTTAGATGAAACAAGAATGAAACTGACAAAAGGCGAAGGACAGAGTCATTCAATTAAGAGGAAAAGTGACAAAAGAACATCAGTGGAATCTAGACACACAAAGAAGTCAAATAACCCCCCTAATCATCCACTGAACTCTGGTCAACAGGTAAAATGTTTCGAAATAAAAGGACATTGAAACCACTCTCTATCCCAAGCTTCAATAGCAGACTTCAGAACTACTTAAAAGTCATGCACGTTAAAAGACCCACAAAATATCAAAGGTTAATAGGCGGAGTATAAAAGACCAAGACCTCACTCCCCTCGTAGTCTTTGATAGGTAAGCGACATAGGGAAGTAGGTAGATAACGGTAAGTCAGGCCTGAATCCACGAGACCTCATTGGCTATAATCCGATCATATGTGAATCAGTAAGACCTTAACTATGAAAACTGAAAAATAAACATGATCCACCCGCTCCATACCAAACAAGATGATAGCCCTGAACCCACATGACCAGATACACCCAGATTGTATGATAACAGGAAGCTACAAGCCCTAAAAAACACCCTAAATAGATGACAATCTAGACCAATGAGACCAGATACACCTTGACCGTACGATAGTGTAAAGCCACAATCCCTAAAACACCCTGACAGATCTCAGACCACCGTTCTTAAACTCATACCTTTGAGTGCCCAGCCTTTTTTAGACCCATCCACCCCAGTATGCTTCGTCACAGCGACGACTTTGGACCGTGAGCGTCTCCAGGGTCTCCTTGGCCCCCCTACCCTCAAAAACTCCCATGCATGGAATACGAAACAGGATCATGGCCGAGGGAGTGAGATATATCTCAAGTTGGTAGCTTAAGCAAAATGGCGGGATTAGTGAAAAGGGGGAAAAAACGAAAGGAAAAAGCTGAGAGTGAAGATTGACGAAAATAAATGTGGTCGATAAAATAGAAGGCGAGTTGCTGGTAGAAGTTGAAGCCAATCAGAGGTTCATGCAGCGTGTATTGAATGTAAGACCAGAAACATTAGGAGAAAATGGTGAAAAGCTGTACCAGTGGTGAGATTTAAGGAGATTCGTCCTAAAAAAGCTGGTTGCATATAGTAAATAAAAAACATTTGCATGTAGAACGACTCGAATAACCCTACACCAAATCTTTGTGTGAGTACTCACCTATCTGTACACACACACACGACACTGGAAGACAGAAGAGTAAGAGGAGACGTGATCACTACCTACAAAAGTCTCAGAGGAATTGACAGGGTAGATAAGGATAAACTTTTTAACACGTGTGGTACGCGAACAAGGGGACACAGGTGGAAACTGAGTACCCAAATGAGCCACAGGGACGTTAGAAGGAACTTTTTCAGTGTCAGAGTAGTTAACAGGTGGAATGGATTAAACAGTGATGTGGTGGAGGCTGACTCCATACACAGTTTCAAATGTAGATATGATAGAGCCTAGTAGGCTCAGGAATCTGTACATCAGTTGATTGACCGTTGAGAAGCGGGACCAAAGAGACAGAGCTCAACCCCCGCAAGCACAACTAGGTGAGTACACACACACACACACACACACACACACATACTACAAGGGCCTCGCCGCAGATTGGGCAGCGCTCTGGGGTCTTAGTCCTAAGTGCCCTGGTTCGATCCCTGGCGAAGGCAGAAACAAAATTAAATGAAATAAATATTTCATTTCAAGGTGTGTTCCCCTAGCAGTAAATAGGTACCAAGGAGTTAGACAGCTGCTACGGGCTTCTTCCTGGGGATATGTGTGTGTGCGTTTGTTAGAGAAATATATGTAGTAGACATAATAGAGGAAAAATAAATTAGTTAGAAAGGCGAAATCCAAGAGCTAATAACTCGATTTTGCAGTTACAAATAGTAAACACAAATAGTAAACACACTCTCTCTCACACACACACACACGATCTGTGTGTGGGGTCTGGTAGCTGAGCGGACAGCGCGCAGGACTTGTAATTCTGTGGCCCGGGTTCGATTCCCGGACCAGGCAGAAACAAATGGGCAAAGTTTCTTTCACCCTGATGCCCCTGTTACCTAGCAGTAAATAGGTACCTGGGAGTTCGACAGCTGTTACGGAGCTGCTTCCTGGGTGTGTGTGTGTGAAAAAAATAGTCAGAGCTCAACTCCCGCAAGAACAACTAGGTGAATACACGCCATAGAGTCACACAATATCCGATGCAATTCGCCAACCTCCAAACACTTTTAATGAATTTAAGCAAAGGAACCTTCCGAGCTCTTAGCGCACCCTTGGTGAGACCCGGGAGGGTGTATACGGCACCCTGAAGGAGCTCCCATATACTGTGAACATGAACGAAGAAATTGTCCACAAATCGACACAAGACTCGTCCCTGAACTAATGAGACTGAACGATGAGGAAATGCTGAGATAATTATATTCTCATCACAAAAGAGGAAGGAAGGAAGGAAGGAAGGAAGGAAGGAAGGAAGGAAGGAAGGAAGGAAGAAACAGCTCAGACATGATAACGGCATTCAAGAATGGGCTTGAGAATGAGAATGAGAATGGAATCGACTTGAGAATGGTCCAGGACGGACCGAAACGTAGTCGTCCCTTCACCCTCTAGTGTGTGGTCTAGTCAACATACTTTTGCCACGTTATTGTGACTTATCGCCTGCAACGGCATTCAAGATTCCGAGACAAAATTACCAAACAGACATATGAACAATGTATAAAGTGAGATGCAAATACGTCCCATTAACTCCAAGAAGAAGTTATTAAGAGGAACACTCATAAATAAATATAATGGAATAGGTGAATAAAATTGTCGAATCTAAATCAACGCACAATTTTAAATGTAAATATTACATTAAACTACGAATGGTTCGATAACCAGGGCTTAAAAACTGACACCCGTTCCTGCAAGTACATCAAGGCACTTAGATCTAGGTGAGTACACTCATAAACTCAGAGGATCCACAGAAAACGGTGCTATCATGAGAGATATAATACACACAGAAATAACAAATTCCCACGGAAGTATATCTCAACACAGCTGACATCCAATTTGCATATTTACCTGTGAATATGAAGGAAGTCTTCAGGAAGGTTTATTACTTATGTTATAAGGCCCCATTTTCCTTTCATTCCTGACGTTTTAAAAATTCATGGAATCTTCTCAGTTTAATTTCACTAGGGATTCTGCATAACGCTCTGTGAGAAGGTGGGAATGAGCGCGAGTTGTCGAGGTACTTTCATAAATTTGTGGGGTAACATTATCAGTTTTGGGCTAACTTTGAGTTTGAGGGTATCTTGTGAGCGTTGGGCCACCTTGTGAGCTTCGGGCTACCAAACTGAGAGTTTGGACTACTTTGGGTGTTTGAGGCTACCTTGTGAGTTTGGGATACCTTGCAAATATATCAAAACTGTATATATTATAAAACTGTATAAAACTGTATATATATCAAAACTTTCTCTGGCATATATATATATGCCAGAGAAATAAGGCATGACCTATTGCATTCGGCAATCTCTGGCAAAAAAGGCGGGTTCAATAACTAAAACTCGATCCTGCAAGCACAAATAGCAAAAACAAATAGGTGAGCATTGATATTTGAGACGTATAATTACTGAGTATTTGTATTGAGAGGTATGAGTATTGAGAGGCGGGAACAAAGAGCCAGGACTCAACCCCCGCCAGCACAACTAGGTGAGTACATATAAACCCCCCCCAAGCCCACACACGAAAGAAATTAATCTGAGACAAAACACGCCATCTAAAAATTGTCCAAAAGCAATATTGCGCTTACAAACGTCAGCAGAGGATCAACCTCCCCTTTATTCTTCTCTCTCTCTCTCTCTGGTTGGAAAGAAAATTGCCCCTTGACGCTTCCCTCGCTCTAAGCAACTCTATCAGGAAGCTTGTGTCAAACCTGGGCCTTCAAAAGTAGGCTCGTTTTAGTCCCTCAAATATGCATAATTACGTGTCCTCTGTGTGAAGAACACTGTAAGGGAGAGGGAGGGAGCGAGAGGGGGGGAAAGGGAGGGAGGATGCAGAGCAGGAAGAGGGGGGATGGTAAGGAGATGGAAGGGAGGACGCGAAGAGTTAAAGAAGAGAGAAAAGGATGTAGATGGATGATGAGATGTAAGATAATAGAAAGTTTAAAGCGAAGGAGGGAGGAGGAATGGCAGCAAAGGATAGATAGGGAGAAGGAGGAAACCAGGTAGGGAGAAAGGTAGGGAGTAGACAGCAAGGATGATAAGGGTGAATGGAGAAGACAACTAGAGAAATGGGTGAAACCAGTTACGGAGAAGGAAAAAACCAGTTAGGCAGTTAGGTAGAGAGAGAGAGAAGGGAGTAGGGGGAAGACAGGTAGGGAGGGGGGAGGGAGGGGTGGAGAAGGAAGATGAGGGAAGAATTGAAGGTGATGGAGCTTGAATGCAAATGAACGCAAGAGGTACGAGAGATCAGATAGCGAAAGAAGGGTGTGTCCTCTCCTCACGAGAAGAGACAGTGTGGTGGGCGACTGTGTGGGAGAGACTGTGTGGGGGGAGACTGTGTAGGGGAGAGACTGTGTGGGGGAGACTGTGTAGGGGAGACTGTGTGGGGGGAGACTGTGTAGGGGAGAGACTGTGTAGGGGAGACTGTGTGGGAGAGACTGTGTGGGGGGAGACTGTGTAGGGGAGAGACTGTGTGGGGGAGACTGTGTGGGAGAGACTGTGTGGGGGGAGACTGTGTAGGGGAGAGACTGTGTGGGGGAGACTGTGTGGGGGGAGACTGTGTAGGGGAGAGACTGTGTAGGGGAGAGACTGTGTGGTGGGCGACTGTGTGGGAGAGACTGTGTGGGGGGAGACTGTGTAGGGGAGAGACTGTGTGGGGGAAGACTGTGTAGGGGAAAACTGTGTGGGAGCAAACTCTGTAGAGGAGTAAAAAGGAGAAGTCTCATTTTTCCCTTATCCCATTCTCAGCGCTCTCAGATTGAAGGACACTTGGCTCTCAGATTGAAGGATCCAGTGCTCCCGGAGCACTGGAAATAGATATCTTTTAAAAGGGTGTCAAAGATTTAGAAAACAACCACAGTCGAACGAACAAAGAAGAGACAAATAACTTGTTAAATAATTATATTATGAATACATATGCATACAGATTAAGAAAGTTTCCAGTTCGTTACATATATTTAATGACCAATGCTTCAAAAAGGCAAAATGTACAAGGGATTGGCTAAGTTAATATGGGCTGGCTAAGTTGATATGAACTACCATGGTTAATTTAACCATTAAATTCTAACTTAGCCGTCGCCAGCAGTATATAATCCTATGCGTAATAAACCAAAACAAAGCTGAAAGTAAACTATTCACATTATAAGTGTCTACAGATATATTTCTCACACCAACTCGTCTCCACAACACCCCGGACAACTGTGATTTGACTTAAGTCAATACCGCTCTTAAGGGATATTTTGATAGGTTCGAAAGCTTGCTGCCCCTGTATTAAGGACTGGGAAGAGAGAAGGAAAGAGAAGGGAGAAGGGGGGGGGGGGGGAAAGAGAAGGGAGGGGACAGGAGGAGGGGGGAAGACACAGAAAGGGGAGGAGGAACGAAGACACAGAAAGAGGAGGAGGGGGGAAGACACAGAAAGAGGAGGAGGGGGGAAGACACAGAAAGAGGAGGAGGGGGGAAGACACAGAAAGAGGAGGAGGGGGGAAGACACAGAAAGAGGAGGAGGGGGGAAGACACAGAAAGAGGAGGAGGGGGGAAGACACAGAAAGAGGAGGAGGGGGAAGAAAGAGCCGACAGGAGACGGAGGAGGAGAGTGGGAAAGAGAGAAGGAGAAAGGGAGGGAGACTAAAGTCGTAAAGAGAGACAAGAACGCATAAATGAAAAAGGACAGTGAGATGGGGACGATAGAGAGTGGGCTGCAATAAAAAGAGAAATAGGGAGAAAGCAAGATGGAGAGTCAGAACGAAACAGAGGTAGGGAGAGAGGAAAAACATGAAATAAAAAGAGAAAACGAGATAAATAAAGAAGAATACCAGATGGTTAAGGACAAGGGGGAGAATGATTGAAATAGTCTTTACAATACTTTATAGGCACAGCATAATACAGGTATTTGTGTTTGTCAATCATTATGCGTTTTCTCCAGTAAAAATAATTTTGGCATGTATACACAAGTTAAAGGTCAATATAACTATAGTTAATTTACAAAGAAAAGACTTAAAAATTCCCTTAACCCTTCCATACATTATTCCTTAGTATTAGCTTGAAAAAGAAAAACGTGATAGACAGAAATATATTTATCTCTCTCTCGCTCTTTCTTTATATATATATATATATATATATATATATATATATATACAAAACCACACACATATGCAGCCCAGGGAACTCGCCTCAAACATGAAGCTCTCTTCATTGGAGTTGCCCTTCGCCTTGCCGCCCCCATCCTCACCGAACATAGGTGCATCTGCAGAACTGCGATGGCAGACCAATATGGTCGTCATGGTCTGGTATGTCGTAAATCACAGGGTGAGATTGCAAGACATGAAGAAGTCAACGACATCATCAAGAGGAGCCTCGCCACAGCCCGCTGTCCAACAATAAGAGAACCACACCAATTAAGACACAACAAACCCCAGAAGCGTCCAGATGAGGTCACCTTGCTTCCTTGGAAGGATGGTAAGCAAGGGGTGTGGGACTATACATACGCGCTTCCACACTGGCCAGTACCTACCTCAAACGCAGAAAACCATCAAATACAGAGATCTGGCACACTGCTACAGTTTTGTTCCGAGTGGTTCGGAGACCCTCGGTTCGTGGGGAAAATGTGCCTTGAAGTTCCTGAAAGAATTAGGTGACAAGTTGATCGGCGTTACAAAAGACCCAGAAAGACCCCTAAAGACCCAAATGAGCCACAGAGACACTAGAAAGTACTTGTTAATGTCAGAATAGTTAACAAATAGAATGCATTAGGAAGTTATGTGGTGGAGACTCCATACAGTTTCCAGTGTGGATATGATAAAGCCCAATAGGCTCAGGAACCTGTACACCAGTTGATTGACAGTTGAGAAGCGGAACCAAAGAGCCGAAGCTCAACCCCCGCAAGCGCAACTAGACGAGTACACACCCACACAACTCCCAACACCTGCTATAACTCAGTCTATATACCCTGAGATACTTAGTATTACAAATAACAGCATTTTACTCTATAGAGCCATGATGGAAATAACAAACTTAGACCATAATTTACCTCGAAATTCAACAGCTGGGCTTCAGAGCGCTCCACTTTCTAGATTACCGCCTGAGTATCCTGCAAGACCAAGTTCCCAGGGATTACTGCCCTCTCTCGGAGGCAAGTTTGGTCGATTTAGGGGCTCGGACCTTGGGAATATACTTAAGGGAGAGAAAATAATGAGGTGGGGAAGGACAAGGAAAAGAAGCACTGCCCTTGGGTGGTGTGTGTGTGTGTGTGTGTGTGTGTGTGTGTGTGTGTGTGTGTGTGTGTGTGTGTGTGTGTGTGTGTGTGTGTGTGTGTGTGTGTGTGTGTGTGTTGTTGTTGCTTGTGTATCAACACGCAACAATACACACATTCAGCAATACACAAACAATGAAACTCTTCTCACGTAAGCTACAATGTCACTCAATTTTGTGAGTCAAAGGAAGAAAACTTCTTATTTGACTTTCTCTTCGCCTCAATTCACTGGAACTCTTTCGTATGTTTGTTTGTGAGTGTTTCCTGCGAACTATTTCACAAGTTGTGTGTGTGAGTGAGTGAGTGTGTGCGTGTGTGTACTCACCTAATTGTGCTTGCGGGGGTTGAGCTCTGGCTCTTTGGTGTGTGTATGTGTATTTTCACCTAGTTGTGTTTGCGGGGGTTGAACTTTGCTCTTTCGGTCCGCCTCTCAACTGTCAATCAACTGTTTACTAACTACTTTTTTCTCTCTCTCCACACCACACACACACACACCCTCCAGGAAGCAGTCCGTGACAGCTTACTAACTCCAAGGTACCTATTTACTGCTAGGTAACAGGGGCATTCAGGGTGAAAGAAACTTTGCTCATTTGTTTCTGCCTGGTACGGGAATCGAACCCGCGCTACAGAATTACGAGTCCTGCGCGCTATCCACCAGGCTACCAGGCGCCCTAGAGAGAGAGAGAGAGTGTGTGTGTGTGTGTGTGTGTGTGTGTGTGTGTGTGTGTGTGTGTGTGTGTGTGTGTGTGTGTGTGTGTGTGTGCGTGCGTGTGCGTGTGTGTGTGTGTGTGTGTGTGTGTGTGTGTGTGTGTGTGTGTGTGTGTGTATTCACCTAGTTGTGATTGCGGGGGTTGAGCTCTTCTTTGCTCTTTCGGGCCGGCTCTCAACTGTAAATCAATCAACTGTTACTAACTACTAATTATTTTTTCCACACACACACACACACACACACACACACACACACACACACACACACACACACACACACACACACACACACACACACACACACACACACACATACATACACATACACACACACACTTCTCCCTCCTGACGGACTCTCACTCACACTCTTCTCTCCCTTACACACTTCTTTCCCTCACACACCTTGTTTCTCATTCGTCATCCCGTCTCACATACCTTCTTTCTCACACGCTCTCTCTTTCACACGCCAATTCCCTCACACGCCTTGTCCCTCACACTCCATCTCCCTCACACTCCATCTCCCTCACACTCCATCTCCCTCACAACGCTCATCCATCTCCCACATTAACCCTTCCTTCTCCTCTCACACTCACATACCTCTCGCTAGCTCTCCTATCCCTTAAATTCCTCCTTCCCGCTCAAGCCTCTTTCCCTTCGTCTTTCTAAGGTTAATACGGTAAAAATAATGTATGCCAGTTATAGTGAATGTTCGCTTCATAGAAACATATCGGATCTCACAAAAAAATTACCATGGGCCCACCGAGCCTCGTACACGCTACTCCTCGGGGGACCCCTTAAAACATCATTCACGTCCCATATCAAGGTCTTAATCCTATGCCTGAAACGTCAAAATAAAATTTATTACTGAATTACACAATCTAGGAGAAAATAATACCCAGGTTTATTCAGAAGGAGCAAAGAAAGAATTCTGTATACGGTGGAAAAAGGTACAAGAAGATTTCCCTCTGTTTGAGATACATGTTGGCAGGATTAGTCAGTATATCAGAGCCTTCAACACCGGAGAGAGTAAATATAAAACTACTAACAAGATATAAATAACTAATAATTATTTAAGAGATAAATAACTAACATGATTGTAATTTAGTATTAACTCAAGAATATTCTAATAGGACACTCATAATGGGTTCAACAAAATACGGTTTTAGTTATAGTGTTCAGATAAGTATTATACCTGCCTGTAGCTTGAGACAGAGAGACATAAAGACTGGGAAACAGAGAGAGAGAGAGAGAGAGAGAGAGAGAGAGAGAGAGAGAGAGAGAGAGAGAGAGAGAGAGAGAGAGAGAGAGAGAGAGAGAGAGAGAGAGAAAGATCATGATAAAGAGAAGAGCCTCCCATACTGAACCTGGTTCCTATGTCAACACAGACACGACGCTTTACTAAATAAAGAAGCGATTTTTTCCTCTCTCTTGCATTCTCCTCCGGAGCTTCTTTATGTCAGTGTGAAAAGCTAAATGTTTGCTCTGCTAAATTTGTTTCATTTGAATGAAAAGATTTCAAATGAAAGGAATCGTGTACAATAGGAACTAATGAGGAATATTCCTCTATGATATTCGATTATTATTATTATTAATTATAATTATTATTATTATTATTATTATTTATTATATCGTATATACTTGTTGTCATTCGATTTGGTTAGGTAATGTTAACCATGCATCCTTTATTATAATTTGTGAGCAGCAGTCCAGGTTTGTTGGAGATATATTGGATATGATCTTGTTATTGATTTATAAAGTGTTTAAGGAGTCTACAACAACCAACCTACAACAACCATCACAAGGAACGGAATATTAAACAAGACAGACCCAGACATTCAGTAAGATGCAAATGTAATGCATTGGACTTTCAAGACGATTCACTCAGAATCGTCAAACACAGAAGCCCACCTAATATGCACACTATTCAAGAGCAGCCCCAATTCAACATAGAATCAACGCAGTTCTTGGGTATAGTGTCCACTGGGGCATGTGGCTGGTGCTATTTTATCATATGTTATCATCTAAGTCTAAGCCCCTCACTTAGTCTATTCACACCTCCGTTTCTCTAGAATAAAATACTTGACGAAAGCTGCCACGAGTGCCTACCAAACAGATGCTTTCTCTAGACGTAAAGAGCAATTTCAGTTTATCTTGCGGTATTTACAAAATTATGGTACTGATTTTGGTATCAGGATGATAACATAATGTACAATAACGTCATCAAATCATACATCTTTTAAATGGAAGATTTTTCACACATAACTTTATTCAATGATTTGTGAGCAGTAATTTTTGTTTTCAAAATAGTGTCAATAGTCGTGCGTTATAAGGTAATGAAATCTATTATCTGAGGGAAAGGATATCTCTCATCTGAGCCAAACGTTATCTCTCCTCTCAGCCAAATGTTATCTGTCAACTTAGCCAAACGTTTGCTTTCCTAACTGGAATTTAAATTCCTAATTAAATTATATATATATTTAATGTCAATTATCATAATTTGTCATGCAATTACTACTAATATTACTAAAAAATAATGTTATCATAATTATTATCCTCATTGTTACCAAACTTTTAATCGCGATCAATATAGCTCTACATCAATAATTGTTAGTATTTGATATTAAAAAATGTTACTACGAAAAATCTTGGCTTTTCGTAAGAAAATTATATATGCTTCTGTATACAATAAATCTATTAAAAGTTGGGAGGAAATTGATTTAAACTGAGATGCTGGTGAAGGTAAAGTTTTAATCCAACGCGAGGAAGCATCAGGTGAGGGATGCAAAGAGAGAGAGAGAGAGAGAGAGAGAGAGAGAGAGAGAGAGAGAGAGAGAGAGAGAGAGAGAGAGAGAGAGAGAGAGAGAGAGAGAGAGAGAGAGAGAGAGAGAGAGAGATATGGGTAATAATAATAATAATTCGCACAATAGTACTCAACATATTTGTAATGAAAATCATTTACGATAATATAACAGATAATTTCGCACTGAGATAACCTTCAAGTCACTTCCGAAATTACTATATACATCTTATCTGGGAGGAAATGTTGGGGTGGAGATTATTATGTCTTTCCTGCTTCACTTCCTCCTTAACTTCCTTAATTCCTCTCTCTCTCTCTCTCTCTCTCTCTCTCTCTCTCTCTCTCTCTCTCTCTCTCTCTCTCTCTCTCTCTCTCTCTCTCTCTCTTCCTCCCTCCAATCATCCTTCTCTTCTTTCATTCCACCTTCCTCCTACGCTAATTCCCTCTTTCTTTCATTTCACTCTTTCTCACATTTCCTTCCCTTCCTCCTTCTCTTTCTTTATTCCCTCTTACTCAACCTCCGTCTCCTCTTTTATTCCCTCTTACTCATCCTACCTCTCTTTCTTCATACTACATTTACTCCTATCTCCCTCTCTCCTTTCTTGCTTAATTCGTCTCTTCTTAGTTCATTCTCCCGTTCTCTTATTTTATGTCTTTCTGTGTCTCTGTTTGTGGTCTGTCTGTCTATCTGTCTGTCTGTCTGTCTGTCTGTCTGTCTGTCTGTCTGTCTGTCTGTCTGTCTGTCTGTCAGTCTGTCAGTCTGTCTGTCTGTCTTTCTCTGTTGCTGTCGCTGTCGCTGTTCCAGTCGCTGTCTGTCTGTCTGTCTGTCTGTCTGTCTGTCTGTCTGTCTGTCTGTCTGTCTGTCTCTCTCTCTCTCTCTCTCTCTCTCTCTCTCTCTCTCTCTCTCTCTCTCTCTCTCTCTCTCTCTCTCTCTCTCTCTCTCCCTTTTTATTACCTAACCATTATACACGCTCTTTCCGTCCATTTCCCTGCTAGCAGGAGCCCGGAATATGTATCCTAATTTCTTTAAATCCGCCAAGGGGAATTCTCCACTAGAGCTTTTCCGACTTGACAAATGTATTGGCTACAAATGTCAACCAGGAAATGGAAATCCCCGGTTCTGGTGAAAGGTGCGCGTGGTGGTCGATTCAAGTGAGGAAGAGAAAGGCCAGGTGAAAGCTCCGAATACGTCCACCATGAATTGGTAGCTATGGTAGATAACGTAGTGTGATACGAGTTTTGGTACCGTGGTAGGTTGAGGGAAGAGGATGGTTGTGTTGTACTTAGTTGACTCACATCCGACGGGGCTTAAGTTCGAATGCTCTGTAGAAAGAAACCTTTCCTTATGCTTCTGTTTACTTAGCAGCAGTCAGGTTGCATTCTGGGTAACGTCAGGTGTTAATTTAGCCGGAGGGCTTAGAAGGACCTCGAGAATCCTTGTTAGGCTTGCATTACCTTGTTAGGCTCGCTCCATTGATTCCTCAAAATCGAGGAATCATGGAAAATACAATGCCATGAACATAGGCAAATGTATAAACTAAATGTGTACATAGCGCCTGTCAGCTGAGTGGACAGCGCTTCGGATTCGTAGTCCTGAGGTTCCGGGTTCGATCCCCGGTGGAGGGGGAGACAAATGGGCAAAATGTTTCTTTCACTCTGATACTTGTTCACCTAGCAGTAAATAGGTACCTGGGAGTTAGACAGCTGCTACGGGCTGCTTCCTTGGGGTGGAGGCCAGGTCAAAGACCGGGCCGTGGGGACGCTAAGCCCCGAAATCATCTGAAGATAACCTCAAGATAACCATATGTATTCTTTTGAAGTACTAAACAGAGATTTTGTAGGTACAAAAATTATAATAATTCATTAGTCTGTTATGTCAAAACTGTCTAACGTTATCGGGTGAGATTATGTAATTGGTTCTATAAAAGGTACAGTATATCATTGAATTGTAATGACTTTTAAGCCTTTGTAAGTAAAAGTGGTCAGGGACGGGTAGAACATTTTGTGGAATTAGGTAAATGTAAATTATAGATATTTTTATACGTATATTATCTATTTTTACGAATTTGATATGCTTTTGTTTATTTATTTATTTGCTGCCTATTCCGTATTTGTATATGCAAATCAGCTTATTTATTAAGGTGTATACTTAGTTGTTTGTGTGTTGTGGAGCTGAGGAACTCTCTTTAACTAAATGTTTAAAATAGTACGAAATGTTATGTAACCAAATTCGTACCCAGATTAAAGAACGCACTCTGGCGTAACCAATTTATTCCCAGTGAAAAAAACGCTATCTATCGTAACCTATTCCCACCGAGACAAAAGAACGCACTCTAGTGTAACCAATTCGTGCCCAGGCGCTATAAATCCAATTTCGAATCCAGAACTTTGATAGATTGTTAATCACAGAGATGTGATAGATAATCCAATAAACTTTGGTAACCCTCACGAATGTAACGCCAATCATTAACCTACGTAATTGAGTTATGAAAATCAGTGTATTATGTACTAAAATTGAGTTATTGAAATCAATGAACTATACACTATGTACGCTAATGTATTCAGTACATGGAAGTATTACGTAGAAAAAATATGTTCCCTAATGTGTTATGAATGCAAATGTATTCTATGAGTGGATGTAGTATGAATGTAAAAATGCATGTAAAGATTGATTAAGTATGTAGAAATGTAGAAACTAACTACACTAATGTATTATGTATGTAGATGTATTTTGTACGTGAATTTATTATGCATTGCCGTGTTCAGCGGTGGAAATTTATTGCCCTCCCAAAAATATGCTGACTCTGAGAGTTTGTGCAAGCGGACATGATCATACATATGTGTCGCTGTCTAGGGTATGACACATTGTAGCTGGCCAGGGTGTGACACATTGTAGGTAGCCAAGGTGTGACACATTGTAGCTAGCCAGGGTGTGACACATTGTAGGTGGCCAGGGTGTGACACATTGTAGGTGGCACAAGGGACAGGGGGTGTGTGGTGAGAGACCTCACTATGGGTGGAAAGGTAAGCCACACCCCATGTAAAAAGAGCACATTCAGTGGGTGGTGGGGTAAGCCACACCATGTAAGAAAGGCAGACTCAATGGGCGGAACAGTAAGCCACACCACGTAATAAAAAACAATGCCTAAATATTATACATTGATAGATAATGATAGAAGTAGGATCCTTGATTGTTTCAAGCTTAGGTTAGACATATATATGAATGAGATTGGGTAGATA
>NC_091151.1:46630305-46655305 GCF_040958095.1 Procambarus clarkii | reverse complement strand
TTTTCCTCCTGAAACTTCCCTTCGACCTTTATCTTAGACATCTTAGCGAAGATGTCTTGAGAGTCCAGGAAGGCTGCCGACTAGAGCTGTGACACATTGTTTCATAAGTCGGCAGCCTACAGGTCTTCTTCAAGACGTCTTTCTTAAGCTGTCTTAGGCAAAGGTCATAACAAGTCATAACAAAGTTTAAGTGTAACAATAAAAATGTTCTATACTTTGGAGGCAAGACAATAAGTAAATAACACTACTCATGAAAACAAATTGGTACACAGATAATGATTCATAACCAATGATTAAAAATGTTTTATGTCTCTAAAGACCAACATGGTTTCATATAAATTAAATAGTATTTAACGAGTCTATTATTGGGTTTTTACGACAAAATAATACCTGAAAACCATAAGGGATTCAGGTTGGCCTACAGAATATTCAATGACTGCCATGCAGCTTTCGACATCTGCTCGGAAGGAAAACTTTAATGCAAACTTGATAATGAAGCAGAAGTAGCCGAAAAAATAATTGGGAAGGGTGAGGGAGGATACCTTCCGGGTGGGAAGCAGAAAATAGTATTGAGAGAAATCAGAGTGGTAGCTGGACACAAGAGAGATACGAAAGGAATAGGTATTCGGACCCATTATGTTGCTAATACATATAAACTAAGATGGTGAAGAATCATTTATATTCCCTAAAACATTGAAAGGGAAAGAACTCAACTATACAGCTGGGAACTGAATATCAAAATGAAGGGGAAAGAACTCAACTATACAGCTGGGAACTGAATATCAAAATGAACCGCAAGAATATTATATATAACAGTGTCAGAGAAGAGGAGAAATATAGTGAAACACGGAGGGATATGTTGAAGGTGAACACAATACATTCTCTCCAAACTTAATTAAACAAAAGTCAAAGAGTTCACCAACTCCAGCAGCATATGTCAAACTAGCCAATGTCCTGATGGCTTTCAGGAAATTGGACAAAAATGCCTACCGAATAATGTATACAATCTACGTGAGACATACTCTTGAGTTTGCAGCCCAGTATGAATCCTCACTGGAAAGAGTATGGAACAAAACTTGAAAAAGTCCAAAAGAGATGCATTAGGGTTCGTTAATGAGCTGCATTGACTGATCTACGAAGAAAGGGAAGGCAAGTGGGTCTTACTTCTCAAGAAAAAAGAAAGAACAGAAGGAACATGATAACAAAAGAGATATCCTTAACAACTTCAGTGTAAAACTTGTAAATGAATGAATTGGGCTTGTGGATGAAGTTGTTGATGCTAACTCATAACTCAATTGTTTTAATTAAATCAAAATAAATCATGCATTCCCCGCGTTACCGTTTGCATAACCAAGTGGAAAATATGTGGTAAAAAAAATATATATATTCGTGAGTACACATGACATGTCATGGTAGGTAGTTGGTACCTAACCACCCACCCACACACACACACACACACACACACACACACACACACACACACACACACACACACACACACACACACACACAAATCCTCAGGAGAATCGACAGGGGTAGACAAGGATAAACTATTCAACACTGGTGGAACGCGAACAAGGGGACACAGGTGGAAACTGAGTACCTACATGAACCACAGGGACATTAAAAGGAACTTTTTCAGTGTCAGAGTAGTTAACTAGTGAAATGCACTAGGAAGTGATGTGGTGGAGGCTGACTCCATACACAGTTTCGAATGTAGATAAGATAGAGCCCAGTAGGCTCAAGAATCTGTACACCAGTTGATTGACAGTTGAGAGGCGGGACCAAAGAGACGAAGTTCAACCCACGCAAGCACACTTTGGTGAGTACAACTAGGTGAGTACAACTAGGTGAGTACACACACACACACACACACACACACACACACACACACACACACACACACACACACACACACACACACACACACACACACTCACCTTCCCTACCTTCTAATCTCCTTACTTCCCTCCACCCCCATCTTTGTTTCTTTCCTTTCTTCAAGCCCTCTTTTCTCCCCTCTCAACAACCCTTTCTCCTTATTTCTCTATATTCCTCCATCCCTTCTTCACTCCTTTCTTCCTCTCCTTCATCTTCCCCTCACACTAACCTCCCCTTTCTTGCCTCAATCACCCCATCATCTCTCCCTCCGGTAGCGACCCTGGCGAGTGGTAATAGACATAAATAATCACCAAAATACCTGGCTTGTCTTCGCCAGGCGAAGACAGCACAGGGAGGAGCAGAGGGAGAGATCCCACCTGGACTGATTTTTTTAAATCCAAGATTTTTGGACTCGAGAGGAACAGGATATTTATGTTCGATTCCCCGCAGATGCCGGTTTTCTTTCTCGGCTGAGCTCCGGGATATTTTCATTGCCAAGTATATTTCTTTGTCGTGAGGGTGTTTTTGTTTTGTTTTTTTGGTTGTTGAATATGTATTTGCTGGATGCGAAAACTCTTCGTATATGCAGATTATACATATTTCCAAGGATGAACGTGGATTCAGCAAAGGAAAATCTTGCTTGACCAATTTTATTAGACAATGACAATAATTAAACAGGATAGAGTGGGCTGGGCAGATGGCATTTTCCTGGATTGGTAGTAAGATTTTGAC
This sequence comes from Procambarus clarkii, assembly GCF_040958095.1. Classification (NCBI taxonomy): domain Eukaryota; kingdom Metazoa; phylum Arthropoda; class Malacostraca; order Decapoda; family Cambaridae; genus Procambarus; species Procambarus clarkii. Next base: position 46,652,692 of record NC_091151.1, on the reverse strand, counting down.
ACTTGTCCTCACAAGCGACATTTATACAAACTCGAAAATCCAGGTTGGTGAATCGGAAAAAGCACTAAAGTGAGTGTATGAATACCTTCCAGGAAGGGGGCAAAGGTCACTGTAAGAGGAGAGGTACTCCACAACGAGTAGAGTACCTCAAGGGTCGCTACTAGTCCCCATCCTGTTCTTAGTATATGTTAATGATCTAACAGAGGAAGTTAGCTCATTCTTATCCATGTTTGCTGACGATGCTAAGCTAATGAGACGAATCGTAACTGAGGAGGACTACAGTACATTACAAGATGATCCAGACAATCTCCAGAGATGGTCTGAGAAATGGGGATAAGAGTTTAACCCTTCCAAAGGCTAGGTTATAAGAATAGGAGAAGGGGCAAGATGATGACTTCAAATAACCTACAGGATGAAGGGAAGACAACTTACAACTTATAGAAAAAATAAAGACTAAGGAATAGACATAATTCTAGATTTTTTCTAACACCAAAATAACACATCAGTAGAATACTGAGGGCAGCATTTGTCTTGTTAGCAAGCGTCCAGTTATCCTTCAGGGACTTGGACAAAGATCACTTCCGAACGCTCTATATGTCATTTGTGAGACCTATTACTGAGTATGCTGCCCCAGCATGCATCCCATACCAAAATAAGCAAAAACAAACAAGAAAAGGTCCAGAAATATGCAACAAGCCTTGTTTGCGAGTTAAGGGATATGAAGAAAGATTGAGAGAAAGGGGGATGTATAAGGAGAAAACGCCTAGCCTTTACGACTATTGAGTACTTGAAAAGGAACAGGATAAGGATTTGAAATGGGAGGGGGGGGGGGGGGAGGAGAGGAATGACGCCCAACAGCTTGGACGGTCGGGAAATGAATTGAACCTGCAAGAAGCGAGGCCGTCGCTCTACCGTCCACCCCTATGTGGTTGGGAATGATTGAGGGAACTGTACCTCCCTATAATAGAGGAAAGACGCAATAGGGCAAACATGATAAGGGCGTACAAGATACTAAGAAGGAGTGACAAAGTATATACAGAAACAAAGACTCTGAGACTGAAAACGTTTTCAGTCTCAGAATGGTAACTTGTTCAGGAGCGGACTAGATGAGGAAGTTGTCGAAGCCAACACGAAACAGAGCTTTAAATGAAAATATGATAATAAAAACGAATAAAAAGTCACTTCAATAAACCAGTGATAGTCGAAAGGGGAGCGATTAACAGCAGATGAGCGACTCTGCAAACCCAACCAGGAAAGGACACACATTACTCCGACTACTCCTAGCCAATTTTTCCACAGGTGTTAAAAAAACTCGTGGAAAAATATCTCAGATCTCAGAGGATCGACACATCACTTGAGACTCGGTCCTATCAGGAGGAACGCTCCCAGAGCCTCACTCCATGTTTACCAGCACGATATACACCGCCGCAGTGAGCCCCACACAACCACCCCATAAGCCCAGAGACAGTGTTAATTCCCTCAACTCCCTCTCGAGTGCATTGGCTAAACACCAACCCTGTATTACCATAATCAGGTGAAGGTTCCTCTCTGAGAGTAGAGAAACAAAGAGAAAGTTGGGAGAGGGCAGTAAATTAGCAGGAATTTGGAAAGTAGGGCAGTTACCAGACGTCAGAGTTGATTCTGGTGAAAATTATGCTCCAAGTTTGGCTCTCTTGTTGGAATGCATAGACTAGAGACACAGTTGTTTGTAATACAGTGTGCCTCGATCACCAGCAGTGACCTGGAGACCAGGGCTGCTAGTGTATAAAAGGAGAGAAGCAGGAAGTTTGTTGTATACATAAACACACACACACACACACACACACACACACACACACACACACAGACACACACACAACACACACACACACACATTATATATATATATATATATATATATATATATATATATATATATATATATATATATATATATATATATATATATATGTATGTATGTATGTATGTATGTGTGTGTGTACCATATATATGTTGTTCCCTTCACCTGCTCCCACTTCCCTCCCTCCAAATCTCCCCTCTAGCCCTCACCCACAAGTCCACTCTCCACAATCCACAAATCCCCCCCCACCCCCCCTATACCACTTTCCCCTCGCTACCCCTAACTGCTGCCCACAAGGGGCACTCGGAACGAGCTTGACCTGCCTGCGGTCTCTTGACCTGCACCGGGGCCTGACTTGGTGGTACAGGCAGCCTCTTGAACCACTCTTAAGCTACCCAATTAGTGCGCAAGTTTTTGTGAAGTAGTTAATAGGGGGGGGAGTGGCGTGTGAGTGACGGGGAAACTGTTTGGTACGCCAGTTACTGCAGTGGTAACGTTTGGGGCGTCTAATGCTTGTATCTTTCTGTCTGTCTCTGTCTCTGTCTCTCTCTCTCTCTCTCTCTCTCTCTCTCTCTCTCTTGCCAGACCATCGAGCTAAGCAATTATGTATTCTATCCAATAAGGGTCATTTCAAAATTCACGGATATATCGAGATAACTCCATCAGTTTACACGCGCAAGGACCGCACCCTGATGACAGTCAGGAAACTTCAACTCATTTATGCTCAAGAGAACGACAAATATATATATATATATATATATATATATATATATATATATATATATATATATATATATATATATATATATATATATATATATATATATATTTATATATACTTTCCGGTCGCCAAGGCTATTCAACGGACTCGTCGTCTCAACTAACACGCCTCATTTTGTACGCTGTGGTCCCCGACATATAAAATATAAGGGTACTATGTAAAGTAGCGACTCACATATATATCCACATTTTCTTTGCCTGGGCTGGTTAGGTTAGGTGGGTGGCTTGGGTTCCACTACCACCACCACAGCTATCGTACCACCACAATTGCTACACTATGCTGAATGTTTGTCGCCCTCTCAACCATCACCACCATTTCCTGTCTAACCTTGCGCGGCCTCGGCCATCACCACTACCACCACTACAATCACCACCACCATTTCTTCCTACCACCCCCCACCATCACCACCACATTCCCACACCCACACTTCCAGCCCTGTCATTTATTCCACAGCAACCGACGCCATTACATCCCTTCCCCCCATCCCCCCCACACAGCCTCCACACAGACCACCACCCCTCACCCATCCTCCTACAGAACCCCCCTTTCCCTGAACCCCATTCCTCCCCTCCCCTACTACACGTTCCCTGAGGCTTCCACTATTTATTTCGCGTGGTTGGGCTCAGCTGGACAGAATTTTCGATACTCTGGAAGTTGCTGGAGTCCGACGCACAGTTGTAGTAGAGGAAGACGCTAAGGGACGGATTACGAATGTTTTAACACGAATCACCAATCGTGAACCATGAACGACCAATCGTGGACCATGAATGAACAATCGTGCAACCTGAACGACCAATTGTGGACCATGAATGAACAATCGTGCAACCTGAACGACCAATTGTGGACCATGTACGACCAATCGAGCAACCTGAACGACCAATCGTGAACCATGAACGACCAATCGTGGACCATGAATGAACAATCGTGCAACCTGAACGACCAATCGAGCAACCTGAACGACCAATTGTGGACCATGAATGAACAATCGTGCAACCTGAACGACCAGTCGAGCAACCTGAACGACCAATCGTGGACCATGAACGACCAATCGTGGACCCATGAACGACCAATCGTGCAGCATAAACGAGCAATCTTGCAATATGAACGACTACCCGAGCTACGTGAACGACTAAACGTGCTACTTGAACGACCATTTACGCAACATAAATGGACAAACTTGCAGTGCAAACGACAATTTCTGCAACGTGACCTGACAACAATGCAACATTTACGACCAAGCATCACATTCGAACGACCAGACATCACATACGAACGACCATTTAATCACACGATCCACAGCATTCAGTAATATGAACGACCTTTAGATAATTGCATCGTTAACCATTCTACCACAGAACATCTGACCCGTAACAGCAATGAAAAGATTTTATCAAACAGATTTTTATTTCATCATAAATAATAATAATAATAATAATAATAATAATAATAATAATAATAATATTAATATTAATAAATATAATATGCCTCAATAATATGAAACCAAAAGGTATGCCGAAAATATATACCAACATAGCTTTAATATATTAAAAAATATAAAATAGCAGATTTTAAAAAAAATGGAGACCAAAATTGTCTGAAATACAGTATACGAAGAGAATTTCGTTTTCGACTTAACGAAAGGCTAAAAGCGGCTCAAGAATTTAATTAATTTGTAACATGAAAAGCGAAGCAGAGATTTCGAACGCCTTAAATTAGCTGCTAAACTTTAACAGAAGGTATTTACGAACATTGGAACGTTACCAGAAGGTATATACACGCAATGGAACCCAACCAGAAGGAATTAACAGACATTGGAACGTTACCAAAAGGTATATACTGACATTGGAACACTATCAGAAAGTATATACGTACATTGGAACGTAAATTGAGGGTATATACCTTCGATGCAATGTTAATAGCAGGTTCATACTCTAATGTAACATTAATTTAAAATATATCTTCAATTAAACGTTTCTGAATGGTATGTATATCTATTTTGAAATGTTATTGAAAAGAATATTTCTATATTAGAATTTTAATATAAATTATATCTTCATTGGAACTTTATTATCTTCAATTGAACATTATTAGAAGGTATATACACATTAGAGAAAGTTAACAGAAGGGAGGTATACCCAAGTTTACCTTAGGGGGTACCTACACCAGGCTCGAGAGGTATACACCTACACTTGGCTCATAAGATATACCTTCCTTTGAATACCCACACCCGCCTGGGGATGTATACTTACGTTAACCTCTGGGGATAGTTTCACCCGGGTTGGAAGTATACCAATAATTACCTCTAATGGATACTCACCCGGTTTGGAAGGAATACCTACACCAGGCTTGGGATGTATACAAACACCTGACTCAGGAGGTATACATATATTTACATCTGGGGATTCCCACACACCAGGCTCAATACGTACACCAGTACCCAGCTTGGCATGTATGCCTACACATAAAATCTTGCAGTCGAGAGCTCAATCCCAATGTACTGTTTCAATATTTTGACATTGTATATTCACTCTGTTGTGCATTTAGTGTGCTCTCTCTCTCTATCTCTCTCTCTCTCTCTCTCTCTCTCTCTCTCTCTCTCTCTCTCTCTCTCTCTCTCTCTCTCTCTCTCTCTCTCTCTCTCTCTTTTCCTCTGTCTGTCTCTTTTTGAGCGAGCGTTGTGAAGGGTGTCTGGGAATGGGAGAATGTCTTGCAGCCGACAGGTGGTAGACGAGGCTGATATTGATGCGGGGCATCGTTTTGTTGGGGTAGAGCTGAGTGAGGAGTGTGTGGGTGTTGGAACGGAGGGGGTTGGACGTGAGGGGGTTGGACGTGAGGCGGTTGGACGTGAGACGGTGTTAAGACCACTGTACGTGAATGTGTGCGGGGGCGTGCGAGTGTGAGCATGTGTGTGCGAGTGCGTGTGAGTATTGGCGCGTGTGGCTCATGAAAGCTACGCTGGAAATTGATATCTGACTTCAGAAGAAAAATTCTCTTTGAGGTTAACACCATGGATAGGAATGATGGAGAGTAGAAGGAATAGTGAGAGTGGATAGAAGAAATAGTGGATAGGAGAGACATCGGATGAATAACAGTGGCAGATAATAAAAAAAATAGAAGCCGATGAGAAAATGAGATAATTGATAAGATCCGAATTAGTGAAATAGTTTAGTATAACCGAATAGAGGGGAAAGGAAAGGAGGATGACTAGAGGATAAGTATTAGGCGACATGAATGAAGAATAATGATGGAAAGAATAATGGGTAAAAGTAGTGAAAGGAACAAAATAAAGTGAAAAAGGGAGAGGACAAGAGAGACAGAAGAGACAGGAGAGACTGGAAGAAAACGGCTCTCTCCCTCTCTCTCTCTCTCTCTCTCTCTCTCTCTCTCTCTCTCTCTCTCTCTCTCTCTCTCTCTCTCTCTCTCTCTCTCTCTCTCTCTCTCTCTCTCTTTTCCTTTCGCTCTTCTTTATATACACTGATCTTAAAGATTTAATCTCTAGGATGCGTATTGAGGAAATTTCATCAAAACAACTGTATTTCCATTATTATTCAAAGTCCCAATGAGGTCATCTAGGGTCACCGGAGGTCATCTGGGATCACCTGGCGTGAGCTACGGTCTTTTGGGGCCACTAATAGTCAAATGAGGTCAATCAGGGGTTAATGAAGTCCCCAGGACTCATTTAAGATAATCAAAGACGGTTTTCAACTAGTCAAATCTGGGGGCACTTATAATCACTAAATTCAATTGGAATGCCATTGGGTCGCATACAACCACCTGGTGTTATTAGCGGGGTCATCTTGTTCAGGGCGTCAACTGTGATTATTTGGGCTTTCAGTAAGTTACTGAGGGACATTTGGGACATTTTGTGTTAATGAAGGTAAATCTTGGGATCATCTGATCTGAATGGGAGTCATCTATCATCTATTGTTTCCTGTGGTCATTTCGGCTCATATTAGCCCACTTACGGTCATGTGGGTCCAGTTTGGATCACTTTAGGCCCACATAGGGTTATTTAGGGGACATTTGAGGTCATATTGGGCAAGCTAAGGGTCTTGTTAGGTCATCTTAGGTCACCTAAGGTACTATCTCGATCAAGCTATCAATTACTTGCTCAATTGTCCAATAGAACGAGAATAATTAACTGGTATGTATGATGAAAAATATGGGTAGAGGTCAGTGTAGAACTGAAGGGGAGAGGAATTGACCTCTGATAACACAGGCTGTGTGGGGAGAGGGAGAGGAGGAGATGTTAGTTGAAAGGAGAGATGTTCAAAGTAAAAGTGAGGATAAAGGGGATATGGGAGTAAAGGTGAGGGGGAAAATGTAGGGGAGAAAAGGCCGATTGGAAAAAGGTTCATGGAACACGTATGACTATGTGGATGGTTAGTGGATAGGAGGAGAAAATGGAGGGATTGAGAGGGGGGAAGGGAGGATGGAAGGGAGGCTGGGATGGAGAATAGGTGGGGGAACAGGGATGAGAGGGAGAGAGGGAGGTGAAGAGAAAAATTGGTGGTTATGGAGGGAAAGTGAATCACTCTCCCTCTCATTCATTTATTCAGGACACATTTATGTATGCATATATGTATGACATATTTGTGTATATGTTTATACATGCCATATTTATGCATACGTTTATTCATGACACATTTGTGCATACGTTTATACGTGACACATTTATGTATACATTTATACATAACAAATTTATGTTTTCACTTATACGTGACATATTTCTGTATACATATTTCCTTAATACATATATTCATGAACACACAAGTATATAATATACATTAACTTATATACATGGGCCATTCAGTGACAGTTAATTGTTGTCTTTTGAAATGAGCATATAAATATACATCATTATATTCAAGCATATTTTTAATATATCTAAGATCATTTTCATCGGTAAAAGTATATTGGTATATTATTACCATATCTCTACTTTTAGTCGTATGTATAAATGTATAATATATACATCACTATCCCTACATCTCATCATTCATAGCTTTTATTTTGTTCTTCCTTCTATCAATTCTATCTCTTCTTTATCTTTCATTCTCCCCCCCCCTTCCTTCCCATCCATTTTTTCTTTCTCAGTCTCTTCCGTGCCCTCGACTCAGTTTCCTTCCCTCGCTCTACATACTGCTATCTATCCCTTTTTGATCCTCAGCCTAAATTCCTTCCTGTTCCATCCACTTATGCTTTCTCTGTTCCATTATCCCTTCAATTCAAATCTCTGGTTGAAAGGTCAGGATCAGGCTCTTGCGTTCTATCCGAAATCCTGACTTAATTCAACCTGAATTCAATTTTCTTCTAGTAACGTGTGGGCGTCTCGGTGTGTGGAATATCTCTCTGACTCTCTTTTTTCCCCTCGTTTTTCTACGTCTCTCTCAGTTCGTTACGTATCTATGCTTGTGTGTGTGTGTGAGTGTACTCACCTATTTGTACTCACCTATGTGTGTCTGCAGGATTGAGCATTGACTCTTGGATCCCGCCTTTCGAGCCATCGGTTGTTTACAGCCATGATACCTGTTCAATTTCCCTATCATAACTAGCTTTAAAATAGTGAATAGAGTTTACTTCCACAACCTGCTCCTTAAATGCATTCCATTTTTCCACTACTCTTACGCTAAAATAAAACTTCCTAACATCTCTGTGACTCATCTGAGTTTCCAGCTTCCAGCCATGTCCCCTCGTTTTGTTAATATTACGTGTGAACATTTCATCTATTTCCACTTTGCTAATTCCCCTGAGTATTTTATACGCTCCTATCATATCCGTATAGGAAATGACTTGTGTGTGTGTGTGTGTGTGCTAACCTAATTCATTTGTTTGTGCTTGCAGGGGTTGAACTGTACGTAGAGCTTAGGTGACACCTCTCATCTAAAAGTCGACCTATAATCAGGTTAACGAACCTATTGGGCTCTGTCATGTCAAATTGCAAGATGTGTGTAGAGTCTATGCCTCTACAACTTCACTTTATGCGCATTCAATTTGCTTTCTATTTTGAATTTAGATTGTCTCTATTGATCATTTGAACATTTTCTACCTATGTTCCCCTTCACTGTGTAAATTCCATGAATTATCTGATCACACCTCTTTTTTTTTCTCTCTGAGAATTTTGTATGTGGTGATCGTTTCTCTTCTGTTTCTTTCTTCCCCAAAGACATGAGGTTTAATTTAATTAATCTCTCCTTGAAACTCATACCTGTGAACTTTCCTCAACTTAATCTTATTTAACGAGAAAAAGATTCTACGCTGGGGCGGCACATTCCGGAATTAGTGTGATATATGCGGTATACAAAGTCCTGAACGACTGTCTGTATAGATTATCAAGGACCTTTCCTATGAATCTGAAGATGATCTTATCATGTGAGCTTGTGGTGATAGCGTCACATCTTAAGTCTTTTTTTCTTCATCTGATTACAGTGAATAGCCGGTCAGATCTTGCTGGTTAATTATTATCCGTCCTTCTTGTAGACGCTTAGGTTGAGAGGCGGGACCAAAGAGCCAGAGCTCAACCCCCGCAAACACAACTAGGTGAGTACATGTTATGTTGGAAAGTTTTCAGCTGTCGCGTCTGCGAATTTTACTCTCCATTCATCTGTGTCACCGAGAGGTTTCTTGTTTGTCCAGTCTGTTTTCTTATGCCTGAAATCTTCCATAGATAATATTCTACATCTACTCCTGCTTACCCTTGAAGCCAAGGCACTACGGGCTCACCATAGCCCGTGCTACTTGGAACTTTGTTCCAGGTAGCGAATCTTTAACAACAACAACAACCTGAAGCCTACCTCGTATGACAGTAATAGCTACCTTATAAATTCTGTTGTATACCTTAGCCGATCGGCCGACCGGCCGAGGGAGCCGGTCGGCCGAGCGGACAGCACGCTGGACTTGTGATCCTGTGGTCCTGGGTTCGATCCCAGGCGCCGGCGAGAAACAATGGGCAGCGTTTCTTTCACCCTATGCCTCTGTTACCTAGCAGTAAATAGGTACCTGGGTGTTAGTCAGCAGTCACGGACTGCTTCCTGGGGGTGGAGGCCTGGTCGAGGACCGGGCCGCGGGGACACTAAAGCCCCGAAATCATCTCAAGATAACCTCAAGATCTCTCAAGATATACCTGCCTAGGTCTTTTGTTGTTTTGTTCAAGGTTGCGTTTTGAAACAAGGTTTCAACCTGAAAATGACAACTCCTGTTGTTTTGTGATATCACATACTACCTTCCCAAGTACAGGAGTTCTGTGATCTCCCGCTGCCCACACCTTCTCACGGAATATATGAGTAAAGTTCGGTATATTTGTGCTAAGTGGCCCTTTTTAGTTAAAGAGGAAAGGGAGACTGCTATCCTTCTCGGGAAAGAGATTAATCTCGGTTAATTCTGCTAAGCTGAGTGAAGTTTACTTGGGATGATCGACATGTCTCGGGAGTCAGTATTTGCAGACGGGATTTTTCTGGGAAATGTTGCATAGTAAAAGGAGAGACGGAATTGAAATTCCGAGAGTTTCAACTGTAAAAGTTGTATTAGGTAATGGGGGTCGTATGGTGGTGATAGGGATGGTGATCATCACTATCACTACAATACTCCATCAGGAGATGGAGAAACTACGACGTTTCAGTCCGTCTTGGCCCATTATCAAGTCTCTATCCAATATTTAGCACAGAAACAACTTCATTAATACTTGAAATAATATTAATAAGAAAAAATGTAACAAAAATCTTATTTACAATAATTATTAACAAATAATAATAATAATATTATTATTAAATAAACTGAAATCTAATATATACGAACAAATTAATCAAAAGAGTAATAAATGAAAACAACACCATACAACAACAACAACAACAAAAACAACACAAAGAAGCAGCAAAGTTAGCACGCGGAAGGAGATTTTTAATAATAATGTAATAAAGCACAAGACCAAGAACTAGAATAAAGAGTTTGGCCTGGAAGCTGGCAAATTATCCTGTGACTGATCTTAGAGAGAGAAATTTAGAGAGAAAAAGAGAGTTGCGGCGGAATAGAAGCCAGGCGTGTTGGTGTGGGCGGAGGATGGGGCTGGGAGAGTTTTGAAGGAAAGATGTGAGAACGAAAGAGAGAGAGAGAGAGAGAGAGAGAGAGAGAGAGAGAGAGAGAGAGAGAGAGAGAGAGAGAGAGAGAGAGAGAGAGAGAGAGAGAGAGAAACAGAGACAGAGAGACAGACAGAAAGACGAACAGACAGAAAATCATTCAAGCACACTCTATTCTTGAATCGTTCTTATTTGATTGCTCATCAGTATCTTAGAGTCTTCAGCACCGGAGAGACAGTGATCTCAAGGATCCTCCCCAACCTGGTCCCATTCCGGGGACACGGAGCCACAGCACAACACCCTCACTCATGTATACAGCCTTATGCTGACTGAAATGCTTCAGAAAAATCCCTTTATCAGTGCTCATTAATTACTACACTGACTGCACGCTTGGAACAAGTTCACTCATCTTGCAGATATGCGAGTATACCAGCCAGCTAACCACATGAATACTCTGGCACAGTTGTATGCTGGTTCATCATTAACATATCGTGAGTGTAACTTTGCATTATAAAGTATATTCTTAGGGGAAAAACTAATCATGAGCTCCTTAAAAAAAGATCAAAACTGGGGTTGATAAAGGCGCGGGCGGTGACAAGAACAGGCACAGAGGGCGTGGTAGAGTGAAGATGGAGTATCGGGAGTAAGTGAGTGAGTTAAACCAAGAAGAGGGAGAGGATGATGGCTGGATAGTGATGGAACACATCGCGTCAAGGAGAAGCCCATAATGGTGATGGATAGAACGAGGGGTGAGGCCCAGAGTGACACATGCTGAGGGGAGAGATTATGAAGTGAGAGAGGAGAAGGAGAGAGAGGGGTGAGAGGGAGGAGGAAATACTGGGGGGGGGGGAAGGAAGGGAGGGAAGGTGAGAAAGGTCAATAAGACAAGATATAAAGAAAGAGAAAGGGAAATGGGGGGGGTGAAGTAATGAGATAAGAAAGGGGATGGAGGGTGATAGTGAGAGAGAGAAAAGAAGGTAGGGGAGAAAGGAGAGGAAGAGGAAAAGAGGGGGAATGAAAGAGTGTCAAGGGTAAGATGATGGAGAAGTGTAATATAGGACAGACGGAGAAGTAAATGCTAGACAGACGAAGAGGTGGAGAGACGGATATACTGCCAACAGTGTACTGACAGATCCTGTCTCCTGGGCTCCACACTCCTTTCTCTCAGGATCACGGAGGGAGGGGGGGGGGGCAGGGGGGGGGGGGTAATACGATCTCTCATGTTGGGAAGGAAATACACACCGAATACACCTACTAAATAATACATAAAGTATACACCTGTTACATTATGAGATTAGTTCATATTTGCTACACAATATAGACACGAACAAAATATCAATTACTTGTATGCTACTGAACGATTGTGATGTATGCCATCTTGAGGTTATCTTGAGATGATTTCGGGGCTTAGCGTCCTCGCGGTCCGGTCCTCAATCAGGCCATCTTTTTGTTACACAGCCCTAGGAAGCAGCCTATGGCAAATGTCTAACTCCCAAGTACCTATGTACTGCTAGGTGAACAGGCACATCAGGGTGAAAGAAACTCTGCATATTTGTTGCCGCTTCTACCGGGGATCGAACCCGGAACCTCAGGACTGCGAATCCGAAGCGCTGTTTACTCATCTGTCACGCCCGTTGACAGGCAATGATAATAATTATTGATAGAGGAGTCATCACTTGTATAAAAACCTGTGTATCAGAGAGAGAGAGAGAGAGAGAGAGAGAGAGAGAGAGAGAGAGAGAGAGAGAGAGAGAGAGAGAGAGAGAGAGAGAGAGAGAGAGAGAGAGAGAGAAAGAGAGAGAGAGAGAGAGAGAGAGCAACACCCTATGTGTTTAACCTTTAATCTGACTCTGATTTAACCTCTCTTCCCTCTTCTGAATGAGTCATTATTACGTCGTATGCATCCCTTTATCTCCTCCTTAAACTCTCCCCTCTCTTTATCAGAGCTTTCCTTTCACTCCCTAAATGTCTCTTGAATTCGTAGATTACAGGGAGCATGTCTTTCATTTACTAGACACTGACATTATTTTGCAAAATGTCCAAACTTAAAATAAATATTTTCTCTTATTAACTATCATAAGAATAACAACAAAAATATCCCCAGGTGATATTAACACGACAGCGGGGTCAATACTGATCATTGGAGTGTAGGTAACACACTTAAAGGCAATGTTGACATTAATCAGCTGACCTGCTTCACCCGGCTCTCGTCAGCTGATGCTGGTAAACAAACCGAGAAAATATAAATTCAACACTCTTTGAAGCTGTTCTTACAGGTTTTCAGACGTTAGGGAGATAGGAGGGTAAATATAAAGAAAGATAGAATAACAGGGATGGCCAGACAGACACAGATAGACAGTGATTTTACTACTCTGGATCTGACCAGTTGCTCACTTTTAAGGGATTTTGTGTGATCCGTTGTGTGATCCGCGGCTTGGCTTTATAGAGGGTACATTCGTCCATTTCCCCCGTCTTTCTCAATCCCACTACTAACTTTGACTTCTAGCCCCCTCCCCATTATCTCATCCTACCCATCCTTCTCCCATGCTTGCACTGACTCTCCTCTCCCTCCTTTCATTCCCATTCATCTGTCACTTCTCAATATTCAGCACACCACTTTAATTCTTATCTGAGCCCCACATTACAATCACCAAGTCAGGGACATACCCCCTTTACATTCTACTCCAGGAATCCCCCTTTGAAATCTACCTCGTCCATCTACCATCAAATACACCCTTGCCCCAGATACTTAACAGAACCCCTAAAGACAATCTCCATCCTATTAAGTCCCAGATCCTTAAAACTTCGCAACGTCTCCGACAACCTAAGAAAACGAGTTTCTTCCTCTCCCCCAAGGACCACTCCACGCCCTTTCCTAACTCTGCTCCCCACACCACCTTCCCAGAGACTCACCGGCGCACACCTCCCGACTCCTGCAACAGAAGCACTCAAGTCATCCAGAGAACACTCCCTCAGATAGCCTTTTCATCTTCACCAGAAGCACTGCACCTCCCATCCTTCCCAAATGAAAGGCCCCTTAGGAGCCGCCAAGACCAGCGTCACTCTCTAGACGAAGAGACTAAAAGCCTGGTACACAAATGCAAATGGAGTGAGGACCAAGGCAGAGGAGCTGCATTAGAGAACAGGTGGTATGGGACCAAACGCAGTAGCTACAGAGAAGGTAAATAAGAGTTAATAAGAGTTAAAATAAATACCATTCTCCGTGAGGGGAAAAAAGATAATAATAGGAGAAAAGAAAAGGTGGAATAGCAATACTGATCAACCAACATGGGGGACAATGAGGAAATAAACATTGAAGGAGGAAAAGAATAATAAGAATGCATCACTGGAGTAATATAGAAGAGCAAAAAGTGAAGAGATATGGATAACAAGTTTTGTAGAGACAATATAGAGGAAGTTCATAACTTAACCTATTAGAAAACATACAAGAAAAAGAGAATAGGACTTTCCCAGCAGTCTTGACCTGATTTTCATCCAGAAAATAGCCCAGACATGGCTGACCGCATACGAAATACCCTTCAGAGTGATTGATCTGTGCGTGCCAACCCTGGTAGTTATGATCTCTATGTGAGATTATAACTACCAGGTGAGGGTGAACAAACGGTAAAACAACGGTCACAAGAATGCCACACATTAAGGAGACAAAAACCCCGCCATAAACAATAAACTGCAGATAAACTGCAATAAACTTAGTAAGAACACTGCTATCAGTATCCAGAGTTTATATATAATGCAAAGCTTGAATTCCACCTCGAGATCCTTCTCCAGATCAAGCCTGCCAGCCACTCATGATATTATCTCATAATATCAAGAGTTACTCTCCCACCAATCAACCATCCATGTCATAAATTCTGACCTGGATGCCAATACCTCCCTTATTTCTTCCGTCCACCACCACATGACGTCTGTAATGCTCTCCCACTCTCATATTTGAAACCATTCCCGCTCTACCTTCCTCCTCACAACTTCCTCACAACTTCCTCATTACAACTAGCTAGACAGACAGTACCAAGAGGCAAAAGCAGAAGGCTAAATGGTTTTTAATGGTTTTCCTGCAAAAAACATATGGGTTACTTCATCTAGCTGGATACATACAAATACACACATACCTCATCACTCTCTGCCATACCCAATAAATCCTTCTTCTTTCCTTCCTTCTCTACTTCTCTCATCTCCCTCTCTGTTCCTCTCTCTCTCTCTTTCTATGCACCTCTCCCCCTTTCCATCCATCTACGCTCTCTCCCATCACTCTATCCCCACCACTCTAGTCAACATTCCACCAGCCAGCCTCTTCCTCCCCCCCCCCAAGAATATTGCTCTGAAGCGACAGAGAGAGACATACCAATTTTGAGGCCTTGGCTCGCTCCAGCGGGTGATGCTGCCTGTACCTGGAGGAGGAGAGATGCTGGTTATTCCTGGAGGAGAAGATGCCGGCTATATATAGAGGAGGAGAGATGCTGGCTAAATCTGGAGGGGAAGATGCTGGCTAAATCTGGAGGGGGAGATGCTGGCTATATCTTCAGGGAAGGATGGAGATTGTACCTAGAGGAGAAATGTTAGCTACATGTGCAGAATAATATACTAGCTAAGCCTTCAGTAGGAAAGATGCAGGATGCCCCCTGGGTTTTATCTTTCTAGCTATTTGGCTACATCAGGGGAGGAACAAAAATATCTTAACACCATGGATGAAAAAAAGACTATCATGATCTGTGACTGTGTTTATGTTTTTTTTGGGGTTGTACGTACATTTAAAAGTGGCTGAATGCGAAAGTGACTTTGAGAGGCAGATTTCCAAACTAGAAGTCATTATACACAGGTCATTCACAAAAACGTGTCCTGTCAACAGGTCACCATATTCCCAAATGAGAGACTTAGGTACTGTTAACAACGCGATCAAAAAGGCACCAGAGGGACTTAAATGCTCCTCTGACATATTTTACCAAGTATTTTGGAATGTATTTTCTCGGCAGGTGTTCCATTACGGCATCCTCAGGGCACACATAAGTTCTCGTTATAAGCGAGACTTCCTAACAAGCATAAATCTTATCAACGAAGAACACTGGCAGAGTTCTTGCTAACATAAATAAGGAGGACATTATATATATATATATATATATATATATATATATATATATATATATATATATATATATATATATATATATATATATATATATATATTACATATATATATGTATATATATATTACATATATATATATATATATATATATATATATATATATTACATATATATATATATATATATATATATATATATATATATATATATATATATATATTACATATATATATATATATATATATATATATATATATATATATATATATATATATATATATTAATATATATATATATATATATATTACATATATATATATATATATATATATATATATATATATCTATATATATATATATATACATATATATATATATATATATATATATATATATATATATATATATATATATATATATATATATATCCCCACCACTTGCAGATGGGGATATATATATATAAATTGCTGAAGATTGCAGCAATTTTCCTCGGGTTGAAAAGCTCATGAAATTGTTTTCCTCATTGAGGACACCGAGATCGCTCTTAGATAACAAACTGACAATGGACCCTTGTTAGGAGGTAGCGAGAGAGAGAGAGAGAGAGAGAGAGAGAGAGAGAGAGAGAGAGAGAGAGAGAGAGAGAGAGAGAGAGAGAGAGAGAGAGAGAGAGAGAGAGAGAGAGAGAGAGAGAGAGAGAGAGAGAGAGACCATCTCCCGCCAACAGGAGCTACGTCCACTCCACTCATAGACTGTCAGCAAAGATTTTCCTACATTATTCCAACTCTCTTGATGCTGTCCGAGGCTGTAATTGCCAGCTGATTGTTCCTGCAGGTTTCCTCTTTTTTCTGCTATCTGTTTTTTTCCAGTTTTATCCTATCTCTTCCCCCCCCCCCCCCAGCTGCTTCCTCTTACAAGCAGTAACTGCCTCCTCTGGAAGTTAAATGCCTTGCAATCAGAGATTCTGGTCAATATACTACAGATGGTAATCGTCCCTAGGACAATTTCAGAGCGGAGTTTAATGAGTGTCTTGACATGTATATATATATATATATATATATATATATATATATATATATATATATATATATATATATATATATATATATATATATATATATATATATATATATATATATATATATAGGAATGTAGGCTTCTCCAGGGAATAATGAATAATATTCCCCCGCGGGCGCCCACCCAGCGCCCGCCCAGAGCCCGCCCAGCGCCCGCCCAGCGCCCGCCCAGCGCCCGCCCAGCGCCCACCCAGCGCCCGCCCAGCGCCCACCCAGCGCCCGCTGATGTCGCAGGTCACGACTGACAGCCAGGCTTCTCTCAGCCAAGAGGAGCCATCAATCGACGACAGGTATGGCACATGCCAAGTGTGTGACAAGGTGTGGAGACTCAAGCGTAACGGAGATGTGCGCAAGCATGCTCACAACGGAACCGATTGTCCGGGTATGTGGCGCCCTCCCAAAGAGGGTATCAATCAAGGCCCCACTCCAGCAGTCAGGGAAAACACCTCTAACAGCTTCATTTCGACTGAGAATCTACTAGAAGCCATCAAAGCAACATCGGTTGGAACCCTGCAGCACATCCCCAAAGCTGCCCGGCCCCAGGCAGCAGCCAAACTATCCAGCCTCTTGAAAAAGGTCAATGACTCCCCCGGAACTATCCAAGCATGGCACAACCTTCTCCTGTTTGGAAACATATGCCTAGCTGTCCCTGCAAGGAGAGACAAATCACTAGCTTCCTCGGTCATTATGGCTATAAATAGTTTTCCTAGAGAGGACAACCAGGCACCCCTCCCCACCCGTGCTAAAAACACCCACCGCAGGAAAGGTATCAACAGCAGAACCGAGGCATCCAAAATCAGAGCAACAGTCAGCAAGAAAATAGAAGAAGGCAACACAATAGGGGCGATCAGAGTCATCACCAGTGAAGACACAGTTGCCACCAGGGATGCCGATACAGCACAAGCCCTGAGGGAAAAACACCCACCCAGAGCTCCTCGTGACGACAGTGTTTCCCTAGTCGGTGTCACCAGAGCAGAACCCCTGTGTGTGCTCGAATCCATGGTGCACAAAGCAGCTTTATCCTTCCCACCAGGATCAGCAGGTGGGTTCACAGGACTACGACCCAACCACATCAAACAAATGCTCAACCCTGCACTGGGAGACATTGCACAGGGCCTCCTGGTGGAACTAACTAGATTCGCCAACACATGTCTAGCTGGCAACATACCAGAGACCATACGGCCTCTCTTTTTTGGCGCTACCCTCTGTGCCCTGAGGAAAAAAGATGGAGGAATCAGACCGATAGCTGTCGGCAATTCACTCCGGCGTCTCGTCGCTAAGGCTGCTGCTAGAGCAGTTAGTCAGGCAGCAGCCGACATGCTGAAGCCAAAACAGCTTGGGTTTGGCATTCCCCAAGGGTGTGAGGCAGCGGCTCATGCAGCTAGAGCCTACATTGCCAACATTACGAATGAAAAAGCCCTGATAAAGCTGGACTTCAAAAATGCTTTCAATCTGGTTAGAAGGGATGCAGTACTCAGTGCAGTTCATCGCCTTTTTCCTTCCCTCTACCCGTTTGTAAACTCATGCTACAGCAAGAATCTAACCCTGCTTTTGGGGGAACATGAAATTGAATCACAAGAAGGTGTCCAACAAGGTGACCCCCTTGCTCCTTTTCTGTTCTGCCTAGTTATCAAGGAAGTCACCGATAACCTGTCCAGTGAGCTCAACATTTGGTTTTTGGATGATGGTACTCTAGCCGGCTCCCCAGCCTCACTCTTGGACGACATAAGAATAATCCAGGAGCAAGGAGCAAGCCTAGGCCTCACCCTGAACCCTTCCAAGTGCGAAATAACCTCCACCAACCAGCACATAATAGAGCAAATAAAGGTTGTTTTGCCTGACATTCATACAACCAACCCTGAGGACAGCACACTCCAAGGTGCTCCTCTTGGAAGGAATGCCATCGACGGGGTCCTTGGTAAGAAGATCACTGACCTGAAGAGGATGAACGAGAGGATTGAAGACATCGATGCTCATGATGCACTTTACCTCATCACCAGATGCTTGTCCCTTCCCAGGCTGACCTACTTTCTAAGATGTTCGCCATCTTTCAACAATATTAAATTAGAAGAGTATGACAGCTTGCTGAAATCAACACTAGAAAAAGCCCTCAATCTTTCCCTCAGCGACTCACAGTGGAAACAGGCCTCCCTTCCTGTCAGACTCGGGGGCCTTGGCGTGCGCACAGCAACACAAATTGCTGTACCAGCATTCCTGTCCTCTTCAGTGGGGTCTGACAACCTGGTGAAGGAAATCCTACCTGAGCACCTAGTCCAACAGGCAGGGGTGCATGATCCCAGCTTCACAGACTGCACAACCAAATGGGTCTCTCTCGCAGGACCAGCACCCCAACCACCGCCTTCTGAAGCCCATAAGCAATCCAGCTGGGATCGCCCCATTGCCGACCAAGAAGCTGCAACTTTGCTAGAAGCTGCGACGACACCACATGACACTGCCCGACTTAGAGCTGTAGCAGCTCCCCATGCAGGTGATTTCCTATTAGCAACCCCAATGTCAGCAACCGGCACCCGTCTCACACCGCAGGCCCTCCGAATTGCCGTGGCTCTCCGCCTAGCTGCCCCAATCCACACCGAATACAGGTGTATTTGCGGCGAGGCAGAGGCCGACAGATATGGACGGCATGGCCTTCTTTGCCAAAGGACCGGAGGATGGCATGCAAGACACGGCGAGGTTAATGACATTATTAAGAGAAGCCTTACCACAGCCGGTTGTCCAGCAGAGAGAGAGCCCCGTTACCTAATGTCCCGCAACTCTGATGAGCCTGTCGGTCGCCCAGACGGAATTACGGTGAACCCCTGGAAGAATGGTAGACAGTTGGTGTGGGACTACACTTGCGTTTCAACTTTAGCCAATACCTATGTTGACTTCAGTGCTACACAAGCAGGAGGAGCTGCCAATCACCGGGAAGCGGCCAAGTCACGTAAATACAGAGACCTTGAGCACCACTACAATTTTGTCCCCATTGCCTCAGAGACGCTTGGTGCCTGGGGTAAAAGTGCTGCTAGCTTTTTAAAGGAGTTGGGGTCTAAGCTAATCGAAACAACTAGAGACCCCAGAGCTGCCAGTTTTCTTTTTCAGCGCCTTAGTGTGGCAATCCAGAGAGGAAATGCTCACTGCATCCATGGTTCGTGCCCGCCATCTGAGGAGCTGGAGGAGCTATTCAACTTATGACAAGCAGCCTTGTACCCTGTATGTAATCAATATTGTAACTTTTTTGTGTAATGACATTTTCAAATAAAGTTAGATAAATATACACACTTAACAAAAGAATAGGGGTGGTAGGAGAAGAAAATATCAAAGTGTTCAGTGAGGATCCAAAAGGTCTTCTCTGAGTACTCTTTATTTTCTTCTCTGAGGCTATGGGTCCCTACATTTGCACCAGAGGTGGTACCCCTTCTAGGTTTATATATATATATATATATATATATATATATATATATATATATATATATATATATATATATATATATATATATGTATATATTTATATATATATATATATATATATATATATATATATATATATATATATATATAGATATATGTATATATATATATATATATATATATATATATATATATATATATATATATATATATATATATATATATTTTGCAGAACACAATGAACGTGGAAATAACATTCACTGGCACCACTAGAGCCTCGAACTGGCGACCCCAATAGTGAGGTCGGTAAGAGCTCCTGTCGTTCATTCTAGCGGTACCTTACTGGTGCCCATGGTGATGAGGAGGAGGTCTAAATAGAGAGATCATATGGCATCTCGCTGCCTATCTGTGTCGTCCCTTCACCATTATAGTCTAGGCGAGGAGGTGGGAGGAGCCCGCGGCCACTTATGCCCCACAGTGTGTCCTTCGAAAGTAATATAATTTAATAAAACTTGATCTGTAAAGTTGTATTTTTACATATCGGAATGTATCTATAGAATGCATACAGCTTATAATACAATGTGCGGCCTTTTAAATCTTCGCTAAGTAGAATGTGGTTTTCGGTTGACTAAGGAGACCCCCAACCCTTTAATTAGATCCTAGAGGAAGAGCTTAATTCCTCTTACGAGAGTTGGAGCTGGTGAAAGATAGAGAGACATATATCTCTGAGAGACAGATACAAAAAAAAATCACAGATACGTGGACATGTAGACATAAATATCGGACAGATAAATATAAAAATAAATCTCACATGTAGGTTGACAGGCATAGAGGGACATCAATGGGAAGACGACACAGACGGACATCAGAAATGAACATCACAGACAGATATACGTACGAATACAGAGACAGACAAACACTGGGACATCACAGACAGGCAGAACAGACACACCCAGAACAGACATATGCTTAATGCCCATTTTTACCGTCTATTGGGTTTGTTGCTGCTTCGTTTGTTTAAATGCACAGCCATCTGTCCATGTGATTCTGTTTACGTGAGTCTATTTTTCCTCTATTTCCGTCTGTTTATCTATATACATGTTAAGGGTGCCTTGTTTGCCTGTCTGTCTCTCATTATCTTAACCTAATTATTCTTCTACTCTCTGTGTTTCATCGTCTCTCTCTCTCTCTCTCTCTCTCTCTCTCTCTCTCTCTCTCTCTCTCTCTCTCTCTCTCTCTCTCTCTCTCTCTCTCTCTCTCTCTCCCTCCCTCTCTCTCTCTCTCTCTCTCTCTCTCTCTCTCTCTCTCTCTCTCTCTCTCTCTCCTCTCTCCTCTCTCTCTCTCTCCTCTCTCTCTCTCTCTCTCTCTCTCTCTCTCTCTCTCAACCCGGCTTGCACACAAACCTCTTCTCCCCGTCACCGCATATCTGTCCATCCTTGTCCGTCTGAGAAACCGTGAGTGTGTCAAGCGGTCCGTCCACTCTGTCACAGTTATCTCCAGCGTCCAGGAGCCCACCCAGGGACACGGTTAAATTGGTTTGATGTTCCGTGTTTATTTCTGTGACATGGAGAGAGAGAGAGAGAGAGAGAGAGAGAGAGAGAGAGAGAGAGAGAGAGAGAGAGAGAGAGAGAGAGAGAGAGAGAGAGAGAGAGAGAGAGAGAGAGAGAGGAGAGGGGAAAAATTGTGAGAACCAGAGCTAACTCTAACCCATTGTACTTGGACCTCCTTATATAAAAATAAATATATAGATAGATATAGATAAATATATAGAAAAAGGAAAAGTCACCTACCACCTTCCGTCCACCATCCACCACCTACCGTCCACTGCTGACATGTAATACTCGCACTCCTGTACAGGGAGTTAACACGAGTAAAGTACTGAAAGAGTAAGCTGAGGAAGCCACCTCCATCCGCAACTTTAAGGTCAGACTGGATAAAAAACTCGTACATCATAATTGAATTCTGACGCAACAGGAAAAACATGGCTGGATGGTAGGGTATTGAGAGCTAGACCACACTCTTCCGTAAACACTGATACGTGGGTACTGGGAAGGACGATAGTCAACCACCCACCGCCCACCACCCACTATACACCGCCCACCGCCTACCA
>NC_091151.1:46567805-46620305 GCF_040958095.1 Procambarus clarkii | reverse complement strand
TCTGCTTCCATCACACTAGCTTCTACGTGTATATCACCATAGATCCATATAACTAGCTCCTCTCAGCTCCTCTCACCCTAGTTCCATCACCCCTAGCACCATCACCCTAAACTTGGAAATAGGAGAATCTCCGTTAATTAGCATCCCTCTAAATTGCAACAACACCTGGCCATCCCAAGCTAGTCTCGTCGTTATGGCAACATTTGTCTCACTAAAGGTAAGGTATTGGCCCGTTCTGGTACACTGGGCGAGGACGGGTCGAGATATACTGGTCAACTGGGCAAGGGGGGGCCAGAGATATTGTTTCTTGGCTTCATAGATCGTGCAAGAAGTGCCTGACCCCGAATTCATGGGTTCGAAATGAGCTTGTGGGAGAGTTTGGTCAGGTAGGTGACACGGCTTTACCTATAACGAGGATGGAGGTCATGTGTAAACCAGGAGAGATGAGGTGAGGTTGGAAAGGGTAATAAAAGTAATTATTTATATATATATATATATATATATATATATATATATATATATATATATATATATATATATATATATATATATATATATATTTCACAAAAGCACAGCCTTCAGCTCTACCTATTGAGATGCCACGCAGCACCTGCAACATAGAAGGCTCCCAAAGATATCTATCTGCTGTCCAACTGGAACTTTAGACCTTTTCTGAGGTGTCACTTTGGCATGAAGGTGCTAGATGATCCACTATCCTAATCATATAAATTGGAACTCATTTTCTTGAGTTCGGTTAATTTTTTTATATATTTTACTCTTAGAAAAAAATAGTTTTGAAATCTTAATTTAAAAAACAAATATTTAGCCGGAGAGAGCCAAAATCAACCGTGGGGGTCAGTATGTAAACGTGACTACGCTGTTCGCTCTTGCATGCTGGCAAACTTGACCCGCCTGTGTTTGTCCCTTACCCTAAACCATTACCTGTGAAAAGTTGCGTGAGGCTAGCCCCAAGCATCTGGTCCTCAACTTTGAAGAATTATACAAACAGACTAATAAACAAACAAACAGACCTTCCCTCGTAGACATACAGATAATTCTTTCTCTCCTTCCTTCATTCCTCTAACCATTCCTTATCCTTATTCTCTCTCTTCCCCCTTCATAATTTATGCTCTACTTCTCTCATTATTAGAGTATTATTCTATTAATTCCCCCTTCTTCCCTTTCTATATTTTCTAATCCTTCCCTATCTTCTATTCTGCCACCCTCACTCTTCATGTCTCTCAATCTCCATCTCCCTCCCTCCTTCCCTCCCTCCTTTCCTCCTACTCTCTCTCTCTCTCTCTCTCTCTCTCTCTCTCTCTCTCTCTCTCTCTCTCTCTCTCTCTCTCTCTCTCTCTCTCTCTCTCTCAGCATTGGACTATTATCCCTTCTTTCTGCCGGTTAGAAAGAAACAAAGACTCTCGTGATTTATAATTCAATTTCTGGGCGGCCAAAGCCAGCAGCCGCCTAATGCTCGGCTTTGCCTGAGATAAGTACTACATCTGGCAACCCCAGTTTAGCACCTTGCGGACTTGGCAACATCCAAATGTGGCACCCATAAACACCTGTCCTGCCTTGATAGTGCCAATACCTTCATTGGACACAATCAGGATGTAATACCTTCATGATCGGCACCATTCAGAAATGATATAACTTTCAGAATGTTGGATCTTTACTTGGGCCTTAAATAATTAGTTATGGACACACACACACACACACACACACACACACACACACACACACACACACACACACACACACACACACACACACACACACACACACACACACGAGCAACGAAGCCTCTTGGTTTTTTGTACAAATTTAGGATTATTATTGAACCGTCTTATTTCACGTTAGACAAGCAATTCGATGTTTAGTTAATTTATACCTTTATACCATATATGTTTTATATATCCTTTGGTGATCTATGAATCTGCGAAATGGCAGCTGACAGAATCATCTAGATTATTCTGTAACATTATCGCGTACTAAAGCAATCAAGAGAGAAAAGTATCGAGGCATCATCTGATTGGTCATGATAGCAGTGATGCAGATCCAATCACAAGCGATATGGTCTGTGTTCAAGTCCAGGTCAGGGTGTCAATCCTTAACTGTTCGCCTCTGTTCATCCAGCAATAATTGGGTATCTAATAACACCCAATAATATTCAGAAATATTCACACCCATATACTGTCTGAAAGCCCCTTAACATTGTTATCAGAAATGCTCTTAATTTGTAATTAATATTTGTCTGTAGGATGGAATCGAACCTGCGTCCCCTGATCACGTCAGTCACATTCACAACCGACTGCACCACGATTGGCTTAAAAAAGTAAAGCATCTCTTCATGAAGTACTACCGGATTTACACGAAGGTTGGAAAGGCACCATCCAGTACCACACTGCAATTTTGATGAGATATCCGGCCACATTCGAGTGCGGGCAGTTCTCCATCTCTTGCCCCCGTCAATCTTACCCACCCACTCTCATGTGTAGGTAGTGATGTTCTCCATCTCTCGCCCCCCGTCAATATATAATGACAATCACAATAACGTGATAAATTTGAAGAAATAATTATTAATAATTATCTCACAAACTTATAAATTATTCCATACAAAAAATTGTCTCAGTTATCCTTTCTAAATGTTCTCAATAATATTTTCATCAGTGTTCTCAAAACTGCTCTCAACACGGCTCACTTTATTGCCAAATTCGGGCGAAGAAATTTATGTTCTATAAGGAATGTACTGACCATGGGAAAAACCAATTAGAATATAACAGATAATGCAGTTAGAACGTGATCAATTGTGACCTACAATGATATATTTTGATTCACTGTGATCAATTGCAACACTATTTCAGTGAGCAGCAGGGAAGGCAGAAAGACCTAACTCTGCGGTTGTAAATACGTAAATAAATGCAGTTAGCAGAAATTCCCTCGATTCCTTAGGTCCTATATATCTGGTAACACAGCTGGTCGCTCAGGTCACTTTATATACGTCAAAGAATAGTCAGCAGTCTCAGGTCCAGGTCTGTATGTTTCTCCTGGTAGACACCTGTGTCCTCTTTAGTGCTGGTTTGGCACCACTGGCAACAGGGAAACATACTTCTGCTTATCTTTAATGCTAAACACCTGTATCCTCTATAATGCTGGTCTGGCACCACCGACCACAAGGAAACAGAAAGGCTAAAAGTGAATTATGTGATTCAACTTCCATACAGATTTGTCCAAACAGGTGCATATAGACCTTAGACGCATTGGACAAAAGGCCGACGAGTTTGTAAAACGGTTGAGTTACAGGTCCATAGAGTAAGACCCAAGGGTTGACGGCTTCCTGTTCCAGCGTCTTAGCGTGATGATCCAAAGAGGGAACGCCTTTAGCATCCTCAGCTTATTGTAGGCAACCTATAAGCTCCAGGTTACGAACAGTAACTATACACCGAAATATTTTAAAATGTAACTAAATAATTTTAACCAACGAAGGCATTAAAATGCAGTTTGAGGCAGATGTTTCCGGCGGTTATAAAAAATGGAATCCATGTTGTCAGTTGCAGTTCAGAGGATATCGGTCAAACGATCTCATGGATGCTTAGGCAACGTGTACCCAGACTCCAGCAGGAGAGAGGCACGTGGTCGGAGGAAAGGCTTAATTACCCGTGTTATGAAGCTGTATAATTCTCTGTCAGAGAGACGGAATTGGGAAGGAGGAGAAGGTTCTTCTGTCTGTTGTTAATTAGTCTGTCAAAGTGCCTGACTTTTTCGTTTTCTTGTTCTGTGTCTGTCTGTCTGTCTGTCTGTCTGTCTGTCTGTCTGTCTGTCTGTCTGTCTGTCTGTCTGTCTGTCTGTCTGTCTGTCTGTCTCTCTCTCTCTCTCTCTCTCTCTCTCTCTCTCTCTCTCTCTCTCTCTCTCTCTCTCTCTCTCTCTCTCTCTCTCTCTCTCTATCTCTATGTGTTTGTCTGATAAATCAAATAATAAATCATGATAGAGTGTAAGTACGAATAAAACTGATATAATAATTTAGCCGTGAACGAAGAAGAAATTATCTGTCCATCCGTCTCTATCTGTCTGTCTCCCCATCGCTATCCATCTGTTCCCAGCCCGTCTTCCTCTCGCTCTATCTGCCCGTCTGACTTTCTCTGTCAATATTGTCAAGAGTATAAAATAGGATCATTGTCTCGGATACTCAAATTGGCTTACAAATTACGGTCAATTAAGCAGAGTGCAAACAATTAAAGGAGGCAATTCGCGGAGCAATTTACTTGAGTGGAATGTTTTGTGTGCCCACCTATTTGTACTTACTTATATGTGCTTGCAAGATCTAACTGTAGCTCATGGGCTCCGAATTTCCAGCCGGCGGTTGACTAATGCATGTCTTTTCTCATATCTAATTCTAAACCTATGGATGGAGTTAGGTTCATTTTCCTTCTCATTTAGTTTATTCCATTTTCATACTTCTTTTACACTAAAGGAACATTTTCTCATAGAACTTTGACTCATATAATAGGCTTTCTACCTTCTATATCCTCTCATTCAATTGACATTATTTCTTGGAAATTCATCCTTTTCCATCTTATCAATTCCTCTATGTATGTTATATATCTATATTATGTTTCGTCTTTTTAATTCCTTTTGCATCTCCTCTGGCTTAGTGTTGGGACTCGCCTTACTGCAAAGTAACTTTTCATGTCTTCTAATGTGTTTTATGAAAGGGGACCTCACGTCGTGCTGTGCATTGAACGACTGGTCTCACGTTTGTAGTGTTCTGTCCAGGGATGCATGTAAGGCCTAACTGTGCTACAAATCTACAGCTTCTCATTCCTGCTATATAAGTGCCTGAAAATTTAATGATGTCCTGAGGTTGATTTGGTTGTGGGAGTCAGGATTCAGTACTGAAAGAGTGAGATGTTTCACCACTCAGATATAGTAGAACGGTTCAAGACTACATCACGCCTGTATTTTTGTGTCTTACAAGATACAGGAAAGAGTCTTGAAAGACAGGAACGTGACTCTTACAATAGTAAGAACACCCCAAACGTCCTCATGAAGCTCTTCGGTCACAAAAATTTGTCTTGAAAGAGGCTAATTTTGTCTGTACCTTTTCATGCAAACTTGGTGACTGCCAGCCCATGGGTTGTCAGTACATATATGGGACGAAAACTTATCTTCTGAAGTGCTTGATGCACAAACAAGGGTTCATTGAAGATCCAATAATTTATGTACAGTTCCAAATAATCAATAGAGAACAAATAAAAATAATTCTCAGTATAATCTTATTACTGAATATAAAGCCGATTCAGAATGTAATGGCAATCTCTTATATAACCCCAAACATACTGACACACACACACACACACACACACACACTCACACACACACACACACACACACACACACACACACACACACACACACACACACACACACACACACACACAACAAAACGAGAACCAAGACTCATTACAAAAGATAACAGGCAACTGAAAATGAGTGAGAGGGGAGGACCAGGAGCTGACGTTCACCCTACAAGTACACATCAGTGAGTACACATAGACGAGTACACACGCTCGCGAGTGCAGATTGTTCCGAGCACATAACAGTCGGATTTAGTGGGGGGGAACATTTCCTGTCCTTCCAATAACGGCTCGGGTATGGTAGGTGAGGATAGTGATAATAATTAACATCCTGCAATATAGACATGATGGTGACAACCTCTCGCGTGGACCCCATAGCGAGGGGAGGATAGGGTGAAGGATAAATAGGGTGAGGGAAGGAGGGAGCGAGTGCAGGATGGAGTGAGAGAAAGATAGGGGTGAGAGGAAGATGGAATGACAGGATACAGTGAGAATAGTGCCACGGTTCAACGTTTGAATAAGAACAGGCAAACACTCCAATCTCCCACACATGAAACGAGATGGCGGTGACGACGTTCCGGTCAGCACTGGACCCTTATCAAGCTACGGGTTAGCATGCAAATGTAAAATCAGTGTCGTGAGCATTGTATCTCAGAGCAGCTTTTACCGTAGGAATCTGCAGGGTTCGAAATAACGAATATATGCGTCACTAAGGAATAACAAACATGAGGTCAAGAATGGCACGAAAATACTACCTACATATTTGATTAATTAACTAATCTACTATATAATGATTAATATAGAAGGTTGTTTACGTTTTTTACGTGACCTCTCAACTAATAGATCACGTAAAAAACTACTAGTTTTTTACGTGAAACCGTGTTTACGTGAAACGTGAAACGTGTTTACGTCCTCTCAACTAATAGTTGAGAGGACGGAATCACTATATACAGACTGGGACTGTAAGGTTCCAGGAGCAACTTCCAACAAGTGTTGCCAAAATTTGAGCAACTTTCCTTTCATCTGATGCCGCTGTTCATCTAGCATTAAACAGGCACCCGGAATACATGGCGTTTATTGTTGGTTGAATACTGGGGAAAGGTCACTGTTGAGCCTTGAGGGATCTCGACACGCCTAACAGGCTTCGTGTCTCTCTCTCTTTTTGTACTCCTCTTTCTCCTCTTTTCTCGTATTTGTAAAGCAGCTTGATTTCTCCCGTCTCCCTTCTCTTAAAAAGTAAAAAATAAAACGATAAAAGAGGTATCAGGTAAAAATGCCCGTTGAAAAATCATCCGACATGACAAAGGATTTTAACAATTGATAAAAAGTACGAAGCACGCCGTGTTTGATCCGAAAATGCCGGATTGGGAGTGAGCCAGACTAAATAAAAGCCAGAGCACCTAGGTTAGAGTCCCAACGAGAGAGAGAGAGAGAGAGATAGGGAGAGAGAGTAAGAGAGAGAGAGAGAGAGAGAGAGAGAGAGAGAGAGAGAGAGAGAGAGAGAGAGAGAGAGAGAGAGAGAGAGAGAGAGAGAGAGAGAGAGAGGGAGAGTGAGAGAGAGAGAGAGAGAGAGAGAGAGAGAGAGAGAGAGAGAGAGAGAGAGAGAGAGATAGGGAGAGAGAGTGAGAGAGAGAGAGAGAGAGAGAGAGAGAGAGAGAGAGAGAGAGAGAGAGAGAGAGAGAGAGAGAGAGAGAGAGAGAGAGAGAGAGAGAGAGAGAGAGAGATAGGGAGAGAGAGAGAGAGAGAGAGAGAGAGAGAGAGAGAGAGAGAGAGAGAGAGAGAGAGAGAGAGAGAGAGAGAGAGAGAGAGAGAGAGAGAGAGAGAGAGAGAGAGAGAGAAATACATCCCCATCTCCCGCCAACAACAGCCACGTCCTCGCCATTCATGGAATGTCAGCAAAGATTGTCCTACATTATTCTGACCCTTCTGAAAGGTCCTCTGTCTGAAGAGTGACTGAATGAGTTAGTGAGTGAATAAGTGACTAAATGAGTGAGTTGGGAAGTGAGAAACAAGGAGCAGGTGTTGAGAGAGGACATGAAAGAGAAAGAGGGGAAAGGAATGTCGGAAAGCCGTCACCAATAATGCACAAGTCCCTAAGAGTTGGGATAAAAATTGGTTCATGCCAAAGTAATGGTGTCATAAGTCCTGGTTGAGGGGACAGTGGGAGATGATGGGAAAAGGAAGAAGGAAGGGGGAGAAGAAAGCATGGGAAAGGAGGCAACACGAGAGGAGAAGGTCATGAGAAAGGAGTGTACGGAGAGAGAAGCATCGACGGAGAATATTGATGGAACATAGAGGTTACTGGTTACAAGTGATAAAAGTATATTATCCTCAGGGTCAGATTCAGTCATTGTAACAAACGACAAAGATTGTATTTGATCTTCATCATTTGTTTTATACTCGCAACATCTGAACTGAATTTAAAGTTGGTCAGAGTTACATTTGGTCCGAGTCACGTTTGGATCATATCACGTTTGGTCCGTGTCACGATTTGTCCGGAGTTCTGTGGCCGCCTCCAGAGCCTTTGGTAGCAGGTCATGGAATATCTGTATAAATATTTAACTCTTGCTAATATTAACATGCTAAATTAGATCCTTAAACAAACTGGAATATCGTAAAATTTACTTAATTCAGACCAATCTGTCTGTCGAAGTGAGGACTTTTCATCTTTTTCTTTAAATATTATGGCTGAATGGTTAGGATCCTGTCTCCATGTGATGTGTGTATGTGTGTATGTGTGTGTGTGTGTGTGTGTGTGTGTGTGTGTGTGTGTGTGTGTGTGTGTGTGTGTGTGTGTGTGTGTGTGTGTGTGTGTGTGTGAGACTCCACCACATAGAGACTGTATAACTGAGCGTATGATTGCGTGACTTTTCAAAGCGAATGAAAAGACCTTCCACCATATACGTTGTCGATCCGGACTTTGCGCTGGAAACTGGTAACGTGTGCCCTCAAAATTAATTTAGGAAAATTGGAAAAAACAATGATACTATATTTTTCAACTGGGAAGTAAACTAGTGGAAGGCTGTCTTGTATTACAGCGGGTTCAGCGATGAGAAAATGGAGCTGATCCAAAATAAATCATGAGTTAAAATGTATAACCAAATGGATATAAATTGGATGATAAGATTAGACTCAGGAAAGACCTGAGAAAATATCGATTTGGAAACAGGTTGTGTAATTATGGAACAACTTACCGGGTAAAATCATATATGTGGGATAGATGGATTGCTTCAAGTGTTGCTTAGACATGAATATAATGCACAACTTGCCTAAACACGCAAGTGAAGTTTTACAACTTTAGAACACTTTCCAACCAGGAGACTTGAACCCTAGCCAGCACAGAAGCTTCACAGCCACTGGCATAACAGTTACACCTTGTGTTAAAGAGTTTGGGATGATAGCAATATGAATTGGTTCATATAGTCCAATATCCTTTCTGCAGTCCTTTAGTATTACGTTCATACGTTCGTAATGGAACAATACTTAAATGGAAGTATATACTAAAGATAACTTTAATTACACGAACATTTCGAAGTAAATATTGATTGACGAAAGAGCATAAATGCCTAGAGGGCGCTGGAATGCCGTCTAAGTAATGAGACCTAAATATCCAGACTAACGCATTTGCTCCCGAAAAGGTCTATATATGGTACTTTAACGAACGGTATGTAAAGGGATAGCGCAAAGTTCCTGGAAACCGACGCAGCAAGCGGCGAGAACTGTAACTAGAAGGGAAGGGACTCCTGGATTGCCTGGAGGTTACGGGAATCGAGTTTGTGGAAGGATGGGAGGGCAAGTTTCCAAGGACACAGGCGGAGATGAGTTTGTGCTCGGCCGGCTCTTGGAGTTTGGGGAGCGCAGGTGTGACTTGTGGTATAAACTAGGATGAAGGAGCCGTCTGGAGGATCCAGCGAAGGAATTCCAGTACGGACATTATCAATATTTTACCTGTAAATTTACGTTACATGTTGAGTAAGTTTGTGATGTTCTGGGAAGCTTATACAAATGTTTCTTTAACTTTCTATGTTATAGGAAATGTACATGTTTATCTCTCAGAATGTTTGGTAACAGGTTTATTGTTTGTGATGTGTGTGTCTATGTATGTACTAACACGTTGTACTGAACGGGGTGAGAATAGCTAGAGCTACCTCATCCCTTTGTGTGTATTTTACCTCATTAAACTTATTTCAATTTCAATTTCAATTCAATTTCTATGTTATGTTTAACATTAACAATTCTTGGGAACTTCAGTGGAGGTTTAGTAAGGAAAATAGAAAGCTGTGTACTTTTACGAATTTATATGAGTGACATAAGATTGTTTTATATATTTTTTGGTAGGTTTAAACGAAGAATCTGGCGGTTTTATAAAAATATTGTTTTGATCAAGAAATTATGAGAATTTCAATATTTCGTATTGCGACTAAGCTACACAGAATTTACATATTTGGTTTTACAAATCTTTCCAAAGTTTTTGCCTTATGAATAGTATGTAAAATTCAAGGAAGAAAAGTAAGAGGAGATACTGGATTACTTTATGACGATAGAGGAGAACGACGGAGTATTAGAAGAGAAAGAATGAAAATCAAATTCGCTAAAATATACTCTGCATAATTAACGTTTTAGTGTACAAACTCACACACACACACACACACACACACACACACACACACACACACACACACACACACACACACACACACACACACACACACACACACGGATACGCATATACATACAATAATAACAGTAATTTTAATAATAATAATAATAATAATAATAATAATAATAATAATAATAATAAAATCCATTGCAGCCGTGATGAGGATTCGAACCTATGTGCAAAGTACTCCCAGATACACGGTCTAGTCGACTATGCCGTGACATGGTCAAGAGAATTGCAACCTGGGGTACTACTGCACCCTGAATTAATGAGTAATTCTTTTAACATGTCGTGACGTAGTCATCAAGAGCGTCCATCTAGGAATACCCAGCACATAGGTTCGAATCATAATAATAATAATAATAATAATAATAATAATAATAATAATAATAATAATAATAATAATAATAATAATAATAATAATAATTATAATAATAATATTGATGACAGTACTTGAAGAACGAGCTTATTAAAAACTGTTGGAGCTACATTAGCCCTGTCTCACTTTCTTAATATATACTAAGTAGACATATATATGGCTTAATATATATTAAGCATACATATGGCTCTAAGAAAGAGCCATATTGACTCTAAAAGGAGTTAATATGGCACTTTCTTTCAATTTTTTCTCTATCTCACACGTTCTTTATATTTGTCTTCCTCTATTTCTCAGTTTTCTCTCACTTCTCTCCTTAAGTTCCTAGTTTTCATCGTGTCAAAGCTTCATTTATACATTTTAAAGATCTTAGACTTCCATCAAACTTAAGGGAGTCAATGAAAGAGAAAGATGGAAGTTAACGAACGAAAGCAGGGCGCTAGATAGAGAGATAAAGATAGAGAAAGGAACGAAGGTAGAGATGGAGAGATGGAGGAATGCACAGAGGGAGGTAGAGACAAATGGAAACAGAAAGGGAGATATAGAAGGAAGTAGGGAGGTGAGAGAAGAAGGTATGTACGAAAGGACAGCCAGAGAGAAGGAAAGAGAGAGTGAAAAACAGATATGGAGATAAGGAGGGAAGAAGAGAAGGAGAGAGGGCGAAAGGAAGAGATGGGAAGGGAATGAGCAACACCAGAAGGGAGGTAAAGACAGACAGAGTGAGACCAGGAGAATCAGATGTTGCGACTGGGATTACATGAGATTAAATGGTCTGATATAGGATTAAACGGCATCACATAGGATTACATCGGATTCACAGATTACAGAAGCCTTAATTACCAGTAACGAGTAGGGAATGCTAGAGAAGTGAGCTATGATGCTATCGGAGATGATGATAACGATGATTATTGTTATCTTATTATTATTATTATTATGATGAAAACGACGATAACAAAACAAAACAACAGTCTCAGCTATTCCTTTCTAGACGCGCCTCATCAAGCTGTCATTATCCTACAAGATAATTTTTCGCCTAAATTATTCAAATGAGCATTAATCACCGGATCCGGATAGAGCCGATAAATCCAGTCTGGGAAGCCACCTGCGTTAAAGTTATCCGGAATTTTTTCTTGGTTTTCTTTTTTACACGTATTTTGCTAACCGGACACTCATGGGGAACTTTCAGTGTCTATTTACCCTGACGAGGATAGATAGGTTGAATCATGGCATGGCAATAGATAAGGTGAATCCTATACAGGCGAGTAGATAGAATGAATCCTATGCAGGCGGATTCTATACAGGGCAATAGATATGATACAACTATTACACAGTAATATATAGGGTAAATGTATTACTGGCAATAGATAGAGTGAATCAGTTTCAGGGCCATAGATAGGGTGAATCTATTACAGGGTAAAAGATATGGTGTGTCAGACGATGGAGGAAAGACGACGTTTCGGTCCGTCCTGGACCATTCTCAAGCCGTATAGCTTGATAATGGTCCAGGACGGACCGAAATGTCGTCGTTTCTTCACTTTCTGATGTGTGGTCTGGTTATCATATCTTCAGCCACGTTATTGTGACACCTCGTCTGCTTCTCGAGACTGTTCGCTCCGCATCATATGTTATATTGGACACACTACTAACACTCCGAGTAAACGCCTCACACTTCATTTGTAGCAAGGAGGAATTAAACAACACCATTCACTACACCACAACACCATCCTGAATCATCAGGGCCATCCTAAAAGGCATCGCACTTATCACAAGCACCACTGACCACAGGAGGCTGCCTAGGCAGGGCGAGTCCTATGGACAAGT
The DNA here is from genome assembly GCF_040958095.1 of Procambarus clarkii. Classification (NCBI taxonomy): domain Eukaryota; kingdom Metazoa; phylum Arthropoda; class Malacostraca; order Decapoda; family Cambaridae; genus Procambarus; species Procambarus clarkii. The sequence goes on along the minus strand of NC_091151.1, from coordinate 46,608,094 downwards.
CTCTTTACACCCATTGCCTCTGTTCACTTAGCAGTGATTAGGAACCTGAGTGTTAGTCGACTGTTGTGGGTCGCATCTTGGGGAATGGTCAAGTGATGCATATATCCGAGGTGTACTCCAATTTCCCACAAACACCGCAAGGCACAGCACGAGGAAAATGACCGGAAGGGCTTCATATGAAATATGCTGCAAGGCAAAAAAACTAGAGACGCAAGGCTACTGCAACGAGTGGGCCGGAAGGTCCTAGCCCAGGGGTCTCCAAACTTGTCAATGTAAGCGCCACATTATATATTTCCCATATTTATGCGGGCCGGAGGAATAAATGAAAAAAAACAAAAAACAAATCAGTGCCAGTAGTTTAATTTCCTCAAATATTAAAGTATAAACATGGAAAAATTAAAACATATCTTTTTGGAAAAAATCAGGGTAAACTAAATAGATTCCTGCCTTTAGTTTTATGCAACCAAATTAGTGTGACGAATGATACTGTCGTTTTGACTTCAAAATTTCATTAAAATCAGGTTCCAGATTAGATGAGCCAATTGTAAGAATTGATTTCAAGTGATCATCAGACAAATTTGCTCGATAGTTAGATATCACATACTTCATTTTGGAAAAAGTTTGTTCACACAAGTATGTTGAACCAAAAATGGACACAAAACTACAAGCAAACTTGTAGTTTTGTGCATTACAACCAATCAGTTGTGTATAACTGTATATTTAGGGGCCTGGTGGCTGAGTGGACAGCGCTCGGTGTTCGTAATCCTAGGGACAGGGGATCGATCCCCGGCGATAGCGGAAACAAATGGGCAGAGTTTCTTTCACCTTGATGCGCCTGTTTAACTAGCAGTAAATAGGTACCTGGGTGGTAGACAGCTGTTACGAGCCACTTCCAGGGAGGGGTGTTAAAAAAAAGTTGATTGACAGTTGAGAGGCGGGCGGAAAGAGCCAAAGTTCAACCCCCTACCAGCACAACTAGGTGAATACAACTAGCAGGATACATCTACTTACGAACTTGTACATCTTTTCTCAATCTTTGACGGCTTTGTTTACTTATATTAAACAGTTTATGAGCCCCGAAGCACCATAAGGCTGTTTGTAACTATAACAACATTTCATTGGGAAGTTTCGATGTTCATAAAGTGTTTAATAAATGTAAACAAAGCCGCCAATGACTGAGAACAGATGGACGGATTGGTAAGTGCCGGAGTAACTGCTCAATGAACCCGGCTCCTGGTTGACATATGCCTGGCGTCATCCGCATGAGGGATATATGGGGGAGGAGTGGGGGGGGGGAGCCAGCTGTGTATGAGTGAGATCTCTAGCTCACCCCTCATGCCTAACTGTGGCAGGAGGGCATAGTGAGGGGTCGAGCTGGATTAGAAGGCAGAGTGAGGGGAGGATGGCCGAATGAGTAGACCTAGAGTACCAAAAAAGGTTCACGCCCAAACAAAATAACCTCACTTGAGGCCATCTTTATTTGCGAGTTTATCCCATTGATTAATACTCAAATGAATTTAACATCGAACATTCAGCTGTTTGTGGCTTTCTTTTGACCAAGAAAGAAGTTACTTGTCGCTTTAGACAACTATCACCTGACCCCTATAGTTGTGAATACTGTGGTGCCTAAAGGATGTGGCGCGCACCGTACTTGGGCCGCGCGAGAGGATGGGAAGATTGGTGGGAAGATTCAAGGACGCTAAAAAAGGAACAGCATCCACGCATGTCTTCAAGAGCATTGGCTATTCCTCTACAGTTCTTCACATCATATTGTCATGAACAAGGATTTTCACCTCTGACAAATATCGAAGACCAGAACAGAAAGGTGAGGTGAAAGTTTGTCTCAAATTAGACTTAATAAAATGAGATTTGCCAACAAAACAAGCACACACGTCTCAATGTGTTTGCATGCGTATCTCAGGCTACATACATAAGAGGCTCACCTACAAGAATATTTTGAGAACGAATCATATTTTTTTATGTAGTGGAAATGTTATAATTCCTGAATGTTCCGTGATCATATTATACACTAGTTCTATATTATGAATCAAGAACTGAAAAGAGTTTTCTTTCTTTTTCACTGTATTTCTTAACGATGAAGAAAGTCGGTGAGGCTTGAACAAATGTTTCTTCCGAAAGTGCTGCCCAGATAAATAAGTTTGGGCAGATGCTTATATATATATTTTTTTTTGCATGTAATATGAGTATATTCGTGTTGTGTATACCATGTGTATATTCGGGAAGATGTCACATTATTGACAAACGAGGTATAATTTATGTAAACGTGCATAGTTACATAAAACTGTCCTCTTAAATTGGGTTAGGTTACGTCGGTAGGTTAGGTCAGGTTAGGCTTGGTCAGTAGGTTAGGTTAGGTTAGGTTAGGTAAGGTTAGGTTAGGTTAGGTTAGGTTAGGTTCGCGTGTTTTAATAGCTCTTATTCTGTCCGTTTTGGAAACTCAAGAAGATGGTCTGTTTGAACATATATGCATAATACATACATACTTGCGTACATACAAATATACATATATAAATACACTCGTACATATATCCATCCATATTTATAAGCAAGCATACATACACAGATATACATGCACTCATACATGGATATATGTAACATACACATAAACACGCATAGATACTCACATCCATACATTCACATAACATACATAAATTCAAACAAACATACACACAGAAATAAAGAAACACACACATACAAATATATATACACACTTACAAACATATTTACACACAACATACATGCACAAATACGAAAATATATACACACACACACACACCCATATATATACGCATACAGACATACATAAGCATTAGGTCATGTATATTACAGAGCATACGCTAGTATACACAAAAATAGAAACATAAATACAATTATCCATCTTAATAAAACAAATAATCCTGGCAAGAATTTTAAAGCTTCTTCTCTATGGACAAAAAATAAATTAACGAGGAAAATTCCCAGACAAAGCAAACAAAGAAAATGAGCCTCTGTATTTGTCCAAGGCTCTTCCCGGTGTTGTCTCAAGTGGAAGGTTTTTTTGTTTCATGCTTTTCTTGCTTTATTTCCTTCTGTCTGGAAAAAAAAAACAATAAAATTCTGTTTGAAAGACTCTCTTTCTCTGTCAGTCTGTCTTTCTCTCTCTCTCTCTCTCTCTCTCTCTCTCTCTCTCTCTCTCTCTCTCTCTCTCTCTCTCTCTCTCTCTCTCTCTCTCTCTCTCATACACACACACACCAGTTGATTGACAGTCGAGAGGTGGGACCAAAGAGCCGAAGATCAAACACAAGCGCAAACACAAATAGGTGAGTACACACACACACACACACACACACACACACACACACACACACACACACACACACACACACACACACACACACACACACACACACAAACCTAACAAATGCATGCCTCACAGGTCATTTTGAACCCCCCAACAAAGACTATACAATAGTAGTCTTAGCATATATTCCTTTAGTATCAAAGTTCGTCTCTTTATTTAATTACAGATTCAACAACAGTAGGAGGTGGAACAATGTTACTTTGTGGCTTGTCTCAGAGGTACCGTCCATAGCCAAACTTTGGTCTCCGGGGCGGCATGTATAACAAATGAAGCCCACACTGGTGGTGGAACAGCTTGTGTGTTGTGTCCATAATTATGCATGAGTTGATGGTTATATTGTGCTCTGGGTGAATGTCTGGAGATAGTCGTCGTCGTGTGTGTGTGTTTGTGTGTGTGTGTGTGTGTGTGTGTGTGTGTGTGTGTGTGTGTGTGTGTGTGTGTGTGTGTGAGAGAGAGAGAGAGAGAGAGAGAGAGAGAGAGAGAGAGAGAGAGAGAGAGAGAGAGAGAGAGAGAGAGAGAGAGAGAGAGAGAGAGAGAGAGAGATTAAAAGAGATTAAAAACTATGTTAGCTTTAAAAGCAAACAAAGAAAATGAACCACCTGTTTTGTTAAGGAGACCAACGATAAAGATCAAACATTAGATTGCTCTTAGAACTGGTCACTGTTTGTTGCTTATATGCCAAAGTCATATTGACTCATTCATACTATTTTTAATTCACCTACGTACGCATTCATAAGTTTTTTTTTCTTTCATCTACATACACATTCATAGATCTTTTCTTTCATCTACATCCTCATTCAAATACACGACTTATTCGAACACTCCTTTCATCCCACACTCTCTTATTCGCTTCTCCATGCGCGTAACATATATGTCAAGGTCACACCGTTTTATTTATAATTTTATTAATTTACTCACGCATTCGTTCACATACACATCCACTCATTCACATACTCATTCCAATTTCCCTCTCTCCTCCATTCGTCTTTTCCTTGCCTCAATCTGTTCTATTATCTCACGCTCATTCACCCCTTCACTTTCGCTTTGGACCAATTAATTATACAATCGGAGCTGTCAACTTCAACGCGGCTCAAGACTTAATCGTCTCAGAAACCTTCCAGAGAAAACATGGTTTAATAAAAATATTCTCCTTGACTGCTTTGAAAGCCTTTGTGTCTCACAGCTGAAGGGTCGTGGCGAGTTTCCCAGAGAGAGAGAGAGAGAGAGAGAGAGAGAGAGAGAGAGAGAGAGAGAGAGAGAGAGAGAGAGAGAGAGAGAGAGAGAGAGAGAGAGAGAGAGAGAAAGAGACTTTCAGACAGAGACAATACTGTTCTCTTGATCGTGGGAATCAAACTTCATTTGCTATTTTTACAGCATTAGTTTTGTTCCCAGAAATAGTAGTGCTTCACTTAAAATGCAGTCTGATGATGTAGGAACAGCTTAGTTTTATTATTAAAAATAATATTATTATTAATATTGAAATTAACATCATTACAATAATAATAATAATAATATATTTTTATTATTATTAAGAAAATCATTTGAAATATTGCGGGGATTTGAACCAGGGTTCTAGTGACTCCCAGATGCTTTCCGTAACTCATTTGGCCATGGTAGGCCGAAAGCTATTCAACCTGGAATGCTACTGAGTCCATAGAATATATGTATGTATATATGTATATATATGTATATATATATATATATATATATATATATATATATATATATATATATATATATATATATATATATATATATATATATATATATATATATATAATCACTCTAGCTATGGGCCAACAGACCGACTGTTAGCTATCTACCCCATGTTCAAGGATGCAATAAAGGCTTTTCTGCTCTCGCAGAATAAAGAACGTAACTATACCAGCATAAGACGGCTTGAGGCAGTTCCAGCAGTGATTCCAGGGACAATGATTCCAGGTGTGGTAATGTGGAAGGAATTTCATCTGGATTTCCAGAGTTATCCGGAAAACAATTCCAAGTGCTGTTCAGGGAGTGATGCCATAAGATTTACTGAGAACGTTTCCAGGGTCTATTTTTTTCCAATGGAGCAGTTCCGGTAGGGGATCTGGATGTAATTTTCTTTTTAATTCGCTTCAAAGGAAGAAAAAAATCATATGGAGGAGGAAGAAATATAAAACGGGAGTAAAATATTGAATAAAACAGCTCATGCAAGACATTACTGAGAATTTGAAACATTATTTTTTACTGCACGGTATCCCACTAGGAGATATTGTGGTGGGCACCTCATCATCGCTTCTGCCTTCTTCCCTCACTTTCCTCCCACTCCTCATGCATACTTTCCTTTCTTCCTTTCATCTCTATATGTAATAAAGAGAGAGAGAGAGAGAGAGAGAGAGAGAGAGAGAGAGAGAGAGAGAGAGAGAGAGAGAGAGAGAGAGAGAGAGAGAGAAGAGAGAGAGAGAGAGAGATGTATAGTTAGCCAGCAATCTTTTCCCAAAAAACTTTTATAATGTAGAGAACCCATGCATGAAGATTCATATCTAGTCTTGACGAACTGGTTGTAGTTGTCATTTCATCAGTCTTACTTTACTTCTCTGATGTTTTCAGGGGTCTCCATCTGGCCCAACTTCGTGGACAAGATGCTCAGCCATCAAATAGCCTCACGCCCGCAGACAAACTCTCTAGAACATCACTCAATCGGCGATTATTTATTCTTTGTCTGACTAAATTTGGGACTTGTCGGCTCAACATGTACAAACCCAAGAATTCAAGTCCACCGACCATATGAAGGCTATGGCACACTTTTATCTCTGGCTTTACCATGTAACTAACATAACTGTAACTTAGCATGAAACGAAATTTATTCTAAATGGAAACTAGTAATTAACTCGACAAATAAAGGAGTTTGCAGGATCAAGCTTTAGATGAGCTGATGTAGGGGTAAAAGTTTGTAGCTTATAGTTTCATAAGGAACTTCAGTACCATTCCTGATGAACCCTAGAAGAAAATAATGGAGAGGTAGACCAAGTGAGATGAAATTAAAGAAATGTCTTAAATTTAACAAAACATGCGCTTTTCACACGAACGGACATTTACTTTCCAAAATACTTTTTTCCCTACTGTAATATACCTGGAATTATCTTGAGGAAAATCGTGAAATAAATTGAAGCTGGTTAGTAGAGTGGAGAAGGGTGAAGGATATGAAATAAGGAACAATTGAAGGAGAAGAGGAAATAGAGGAGGAAAATATCCATGATAAACTATACTAAAGAAAAAAAAATCTAGAAGGAGCAGAATTATAAAAGAGGAAAAACAATGCAATAAGGCAGAGGATGAGAAAGCCTAATATAATGATAGTAAAGAGGAGACCTAAAGGGGCACTGGGGATAGGTGGACGAGCAAGAATTAGACAAGCAGAAAGTGAAGAAAGTAAAGGAGAATAGAATTTCACCTCCTCCTGCCAAGAGCAGGAGGAGGTGAAAAAAATGACAAGCAGAAAGTAGAGGAGGAAAAGCAGTAGTATTGAGATTAGAAAGAGAAGGGGAAGGCCTAGGCAGAACCAGCCCGGAGCAGGAGGAGGAAGAGACGCAGGTCTTGAAGGAAGAAGCCAAGTAGGAGGTTATCTTGAGGTTATCTTGAGATGATTTCGGGGATTTAGTGTCCCCGCGGCCCGGTCCTCGACCAGGCCTCCACCCCCAGGAAGCAACCCGTGACAGCTGACTAACACCCAGGTACCTATTATACTGCTCTGAGGTGAGTACAATTTAAAAACAATTAATTAGAGACTCTTCGATCTATGTCGAAGCAATGTGTATTAAAAAAACAAATAAATTTTATGCTAGTCTCTTATTTATACATCTGAAATCAACGCTGAAAATAAAACAAGAGAAAGTAGAATGAGGAGATAGTGAAACAAGAAGAGTCTCAGTACGAGAACAAGTGAGATTTTGAAGGAGATGTGTTGGGGGGCCAAGGTGGGTTACACAAGAGCCAAGCGAAAATAAGGGAAAGTTTGCCCTTGAGCTGCACCAGATAAGGAAGATGATTTCAAACCGGACCTCCCACTAATGCGATTATAATGATCATGTAATTTATGTTCGGTTAAGAAGAGAAACTTTATGGAGTCATCCGATATACTACGATGGTAAATGGCCCAATAAAAACTGGAATGAGTTGCGAATAAAGAAAGAACTGATCAATGGTCAATCAATGGTTTTCTTTCTGGCTGCAGATTAAGCCTTGCACCTCATAATGTGCAGATGATCGAATGCTTCGTACTGACGTGACGAAGGTAGTTTACTAGGAGCAGAAGGTGCTAAGCCAGTCCCACTTGAAAGGGAGATGAGAGCAAGGAGCTGGAAGTTGGAACAGGGAATGGTGCAATCGAACGCTGGCCTGCAGGAACCGAGGCCGTCGTTGTATACCCATCAGTCAAAGCGGTTGGGTAGGCTGCTATTACTCCAGCTGGGTCTTCTAAAGTATCTCAGGAAGTACTTCCCTCACTGTGCCGCCCACAGCTGAATGTGATGCTGATTTTGCATTTAAAATGTTGTGAATTAAGAAGGACCTGGGGTAAATACTGGTTTTGAAAGAGTATTGTTGGTTTCTGGAACACCTAGACGTGGGTGACATGACAGACATAACAGACGAGGGATCACTGGATTGTTTAATTGGAGGGAGTAATGGCGGAGATAGTTAAAGAAATGAAGATAGTTTGTAGCTACAAACCCCATTTACATCCATCATCATCACTATTTTCCTTCTCCATCACTACTTTCCTTACCCTTCACCTTCCCTACCCTTCGCCTACTCCTACTCTACCCTTCCCCCCATCCATACCCTTCAGTATCTTTCCTCTTTCACCACCTTCCCTACCTTTAACAACCATCCCTAGCTTGCACCACCTTCCATTCCCTTCACCCTCTTCCCTACCCTTCACCACCTTCTCTATCCCTTCACCACCACCTTTACCCTTCACCACTTTCCTTGTTCCTTGAAGTGTGGCGTTCGATCCCCGATGGTTCAAGGGGTTAAACATGGCTCTTCCCTTCCTTCTAACCCAGATCCTTATCCTCATATCCCTCCCAAGTACTATACTAAGCACTTTCTCTTAACAACTGCCTTAACTCTCAGACAGTTCAGTAAGAGTAAAGTGTGTGTTGTCCCATTTTGGTGAACCTCTCAATATTTCTTAAGTATAACAATACAGTAACTGTACATATTTGTCTATAATTACCTAAACTGTGAGGGGGGGAAATAGAAATCTGAGAAATGGGTTCCGGAAATCAAATACTCCCTCGCCCTTAATGCTTCATTGGCTGACGAGTGCTTCATTGGGTTTTCGAGTGAGTGTATTCCAATGGAATATATAAATATATATATATATATAGACACGTCTAAATAATAACTCATATAAATGACCATCACAATCATTTTATAAATGACAAACGTTACTTGCCTAAAAAAAGAAAAAGTTACTGAAAATCGAGTGCAGTTATTTTTATTCAATGGGTCATATATTGAAAGGTTTATGAAAATTCGATAGTTGTATATCTGCCACTTTAACGATATTGTAACTGTAACCGACCAGTGTATTGCTTGACCCGTGTGTAAGGTATGTATGCATATGTATATAAAGGTGCTATATGCATTTTTTGCAAGCATTTCAGGCATACACGAGTGGAATACCGAAAGAATACTGTTACAGATACCCATAATACACAGAGCAAGAAGAAGAAGAAGTTCGTGTCTTCATACAACGCTATACACCATGCAGTGCATGTCGCTTTATTGCATTTTGCTATACATCATACTTATTAAACTCAAGCCATGTTCATATATCTTGTATATTGCTTCTATACTCCACCATAAAACTGTCCGAAGATACTTTATTTTATGCGGTTAGTATATAGTTTTATACACCATCCGATGGTACAATACACTATCTAGGGTAGAAGATACATCTTCATACATTATCGTTTGGTATAATATACCTCGGTACACCATTTTAGAATGCAGTATACGCCTTCATAAAACATTCTACAGAATAATATGCACAAAATATCATCCCATTTTAGAATGTATATCTTTATCATGCACCATCGTATGGCACAATATACACATTCACACACTCATGTATGTCGCAATACACACCTTCCAGCACTGTTCTATAGTATAATATACATCTTCATACCCCATCATAGGGGGCAATATCTTTCTTTACATGAGAATATAACGTAATACACCGTTCTGTACAACAATATTCTCACATTCATATGTATACATAAACATACAACTTAAAAAAAATAAATGGAACATACAAGAACATTAAATTCTTTTAAAATGAAATGACGCCAACAGTAGAATTAAAACCAAATAAAACACTTATTCGCGAAATTCACAAATAAAGGGGAACGAGATATTTGATAAAGGGGAACGATGGAGAGAAAGGGAAATGACGAGAGAGAGAGAGGATACAGAGAAAGAGAAAATGAGAGATGAGAGACAGAGAGCAAGGGGAAAAGGAAATAGAGGGAAAGATGGGAAAGATGAGAGAGAGCGAGAGATAATAATATACAATGTTTTGGTAATGCATGACTTGAGGCTTGAGTTATCACAGAGGTGTAATAGCTTTCTGGTGTGTGGGTGGGTGGTGGAGGGGGTGTGTCTGTGATGTGTGGAGGGGTGGGAGGGGGCGGAAGGGTGTGTCTGTGATGTGTGTGTGTGTGTGATACACATACACACACACACTCGCACTTTTCTCATAAACATACTCGCACCTACTCACACACAAACATATGCAGGAAACCACATACATACAATCACATTTGCAGCTTCAACCCATTACATCTGCACTCTGTAAATGAGTGTGATTGTGAAAATAAGCAAAACAAAAAAAGCCTTGGAAATTGTATGATACAGCACTAAGTGAAATATATAATCTCATAAGGGTTTTAACTGCAACAAGAAGGCAATGCAGAAAGAACGAGCATCCTCTTAAAACCACTGATTGAAAGGGTATAAGAAAATAAACAATAACATGACATGAAACAAAGATGAGACCGCCACATCACCCTGGCCGACCGCCACATCACCCTGGCCGACCGCCACGTCACCCTGGCCGACCGCCACGTCACCCAAGCCGACCGCCACGTCACCTTCTTCAAGCGCTTGGCGTTCATTTACAGCAGGATGAGCTGTGACTCCTTCCAGGGCGAGGTTTCACGTCGGGGTTCCGAATCCTCGTGGACGGACCCGGAACCCCGTCTCGAGGACAAGGAATCTTTGTCCTCAGGGCGAAGACAACACCAAACAGGCTTCCAAGACAGTTAAAACTATTACAAAACAATCTCCTTTTAGAGGACATTTAAGGGACAAAAACAAATCTTTGTTAGAATAATGATATATATATATATATATATATATATATATATATATATATATATATATATATATATATATATATATATATATATATATATATATATATATATATATATGAATTATCAGCGACCAGCGAGAAGTCAAGTAGAGGGGAGAATGGTACCAAGTTATTGTTACTAAGATTAAAACGTCAAAGACATGAATTTCGAATCAAAGAAACATGGATGACCAACCACTTTAGGTCCTATGGCGCTAGTCAAGACCACGATCGCAGGATGTCATTGACCCAACAGGCATCTCCGGTGATGCTTCCAGTATAATTAGGCTTCCGGTATAATGAAGCTTCCGGTATGATGATGCCGGTCTCCCCATATTAGCCATTCATCCACACACACATATATATACATTCAGGAATCTGTACACCAGTTGATTGACGGTTGATAGGCGGGAACAAAGAGATGAAGCTCAACCCCCGCAAGTACAATTAGGTGAATGCACACACACAAGGCCTCGCGGCTGAGTGGACAGCGCACGGAGGGCGTAGTCCTAAGGGCCCGGGTTCGATTCCAAACCGAGGCAGTAACAAATAGGCAAAGTTTCATTCACACTGATACCCCTGTTCGCCAAGCAGTAGGTACCTGGGAGTTAGACAGCTGCTACGGGCTGCTTCCTGGGAGTGTGTGTGTGTGTGTGTGTGTGTGTGTGTGTGTGTGTGTGTGTGTGTGTGTGTGTGTGTGTGTGTGTGTGTGTGTGTGTGTGTGTTTTAGAGAAAAATACTGAATATGTGATAGACATAATAGAGGAAAAAAGCTCGATTCTACAGGCACAAATAATAAATACAAATAGTAAATACACATACACACACGCGCACACACGCGCACACACGCCCACACACGCACACACTCTCACAAACACACACACACACACACATACACAAACGTTTGATTCCCCTACCATCCAACCACAATTGCAGGGACGTAAAAATTATTTAGTACAGAATAAAGTGAAAAAGTCGGAATGAACAATGAAACATTTTAAGCATCATATAGACTCGACTCACTCTGCTTCGCTCAGGTTCAAAATTATTCGATGTACATTCTGATCCCTACTTCACTATGTTCAGCTTAGAATGGAGCTAGAAATTAGGAGACACCAAAGTAAAATCCAGAGAGAGAGAGAGAGAGAGAGAGAGAGAGAGAGAGAGAGAGAGAGAGAGAGAGAGAGAGAGAGAGAGAGAGAGAGAGAGAGAGAGAAAGGGATATGAGACTACACACACCTTTGCACTAGAGAGCTCTCCCTTTCTCGAATTACTTTCTTATTTTCTTAGCCTCTTCCATTTTTGTCCAAAATGGAAGTTCGTATAGAGAGGCTCCTGTTTCATGAACCAAACTATGCTCAAGTAGCTATCACTGCCCTCGCCTCGCCCTGCCCAACACAATGAACACCTGAAGGCGGTGTTTCATGGGTTCATGAAAGATTTTTATGGACTCCGTGTGTCTGTTTGTCTGATTGAATGTGTCTCACAAGTAATCTGAGCTTTGAAACTCCAAAAATAAAAAAATATATATATTTTTATATATGGATTTTGTTTCCCTCTCTCTCTCTCTCTCTCTTTCTCTCTCTCTCTCTCTCTCTCTCTCTCTCTCTCTCTCTCTCTCTCTCTCTCTCTCTCTCTCTCTCTCTTTTCAAGATTCGAAAGTTAACTTCCACGTTGTTAATAAATCTTACTTCCCTTAATCCCTCCCCTACAAGTCTCTACTTCCATCCCTTCTCCCTCCCTGCCCTCTCATCTCCCCCTCACTCTCTCCACTCCCTCCCAAAGAAGGAAAGATCCAGCCAAAACACATAAAACACACCCGAACGCTCCAACCACGCACCTGCGACAGTATCCTTCCCAACCACGCATGTAAACAAGACATTCGGAGCGGCCCCTTCTATATTCCCAGTTGGGGGATGGTGTTTCTGTGCCGTTGTCGCCGTCTTCTTCTTCTTGTGGCGACACGAAGGTCATAAAATGCTCGAACGGAGATCTGGTGTGGCCTGAGTTGTGAAGAGAGAGAGAGAGAGAGAGAGAGAGAGAGAGAGAGAGAGAGAGAGAGAGAGAGAGAGAGAGAGAGAGAGAGAGAGAGAGAGAGAGAGAGAGATGGAGAGACAGAGACAGAAACATAGAGAGGGAAATGTAAATATTAATGGATGGACTGGAACACAATGGGCTACATGTTAATATTACATATATTTAAAGAGTTTCAAATTTAAATATAGATATAGAGGGACATAACAGCATACAGAAACACATCCGATCTAATAAATAGCCAAATAAATAAACAGTCAATGAAACAAGCACGAACAATACAGATTCCCAGAAAACATAATAAAATCTCACAATCAAAGCTGAACAAAAGCCTCCAGAGATACCACAGTGAGGCACAGGCGCTCAAATTCACCTAGTAACCCATAATTTGCATACAAAACCCAGCGGTTATGAAGCGGTCCACCAATTTCGGCTTCCATCAGCAGGAAGGAGGAAGGTAGTGCCGAGGGAGGATTGGATGAAGGGAGAATAGGAGACGTAGAGGGCGGAGAAAGGGAGAGAGGGAGTGGTGTGATGTAGGAATGAAGGAGGGAGATAAGATGGATGAGATGGATAAGATAAGAGGCAACCGTGGAGGAGTCTCGAGAGTGTTGTCATTGTTGGTAAATCCGACACATGACCTCTGACTCTAGAGAATCCAGCTATTGATGTCAAACGCACGTAGCATCAATGACTCCAACTCATTCATCTACAAACCATCGATACCAAACACTAGACAGCCTAGAAAATCTCTGGACCAGGACGGGAGGTGACTGTAGAGGAACCACCACCCCAGTCCAACTCCAAACATTTTCACACAGACGTATCGCGTTATAGTTATTTAATTGTGCACTAGACACCTCTTGCCCGCTACTTTTACCTTCAATAGTGACCTGACAGCCACATGTTTTTGGCATCCCACAACGCTACCATCCCCCTCGATACCATCATTTCCCTGACAGCTTTTAGCATAAGACGTCCATCCCCCCCCCCCCCCATACACCCTACGTCAATACCGACATTTACCTGTAAGTCCGGAGGTTTTTCACTGAATTATCTTTGTGAGACAGTTTAGATCAGAATCAATTGCTTCCTACCTCTCACGACCCAAATTTCATAACTAGAACGATGCTCTCTCGCTTTCCATCATACATAAATTAAATTGTGTGTGTGTGTGTGTGTGTGTGTGTGTGTGTGTGTGTGTGTGTGTGTATGTGTGTGTGTGTGTGTGTGTGTGTGTGTGCGCGCGAGCGAGTTTACATATATAAGTGGATGGCGGTGTGTATGTAGATGCCTATCTGCAGTACTCTTTCGAAAGATATGGTTCACATTTCTTTACTAATGAATCAATGATGATTATCATGACGATGATAAAGATAACGATACGAACAGTGAACAGGACAATACTGCATGATGACGATATAGGAAGAAAATTATCAAGAGAAAGCGCTAAGCCAGTACAGCTATATACCACTTAAAAGCAATATTTCAAGAATCTGGGATAGGACAGAGGGAAGGAATAGTCCACAGTCACTTGGACCATCGGGAATCGAACGCCGACCTGCAAGAAGCGAGATCTTCCTTTTACAGAGAAGCCCAAGTGGCAGACGACAATTAATAAATAATAATAGTAGTCCTAAAGAACATACAGATTTTTAAATTTGCATTTCGTAAATTAACGAGAGAAAAACATTTCATGATTTGTACGTAAATATATCATTAAACACTCAGCTGCTTCGCTCTCGTTAATGGAAATATCGTTAATAATACATTAGGGACATGTTCTCAATGTTCAAATTTGCAAATTGTTATCTGGCTAATGATTTTCTGATAACAAATAAAACTCCAACATAAGGGCAGATATTTGTCTTATCTATGACTGAAAATGCAGCTGATGTGATGGTTGCGATGGTTCGATATCATTATTGGATAGTGGCGATGGTGTGTTATCATGGGTGGATGGTGGCGATGGTGTGTTATCATAGGTGGATAGTGGCGATGGTGTGTTATCATAGGTGGATGGTGGCGATGGTGTGTTATCATGGGTGGATAGTGGCCATGGTTTGTTATCATGGGTGGATAGTGGCGATGGTGTGTTATCATGGGTGGATAGTGGCCATGGTTTGTTATCATGGGTGGATAGTGGCGATGGTGTGTTATCGTGGGTGGATAGTGGCCATGGTTTGTTATCATGGGTGGATAGTGGCGATGGTGTTTTATCATGAGTGGATGGTTTCCGTGAAGTATGCGCAATGATGAATGGTTGCTATGACTTATGATATATACTAATGTTTGAAGCATTCTTATTGAGCAATCTTAAGTGTTGCTGTTAAGTTGACTGAAGCATTGTTGTGAAGCAGCTTCAAGCATGGGGGTGATAGGCTATCTGAATTATGGCTCTGAAACTGTCGGAAGCACGTTTGTGAAACAATGTGAAGCATGGGTGTATAAAGCCTTCTGAAGCATGACTCTACCATGAAGCATGAAGCTCTTTGAAGCATGGCTGTCAATCATGAGGTAGTTCCTGTGCTCGTGGGTATGCACCTGTGGCTGTAAAACAAACCTATTTTGTCCGAACTCTTTTTGTCCAAGACCTTTTTGTCCTAACCTCTTATGTCGAAACAGTTTTGTGTTCAAATCCATTTTGTCCGAACTAAACCACTGGGGAATTAACAGCATACTTTAACACTGTATTCGCAATGATAACATCTTTCAGCTGGTGTAGCTGAAGTGTCTCTGCTACTAATAGTGAGTATATATATATATATATATATATATATATATATATATATATATATATATATATATATATATATATATATATATATATATATATATATATATATATATGACAATGTCAGACCACGACATCTTCAGACCTTCTGAAGATGTATTTAATATACGAAAGTACTTAAGGAAATTTCCTGTTTCATTTTTCCTCCGTGGTCTGACATTGTCACATTCTTAATCACGTGTTTATTTTCGTGATATACACACACACATATATATATATATATATATATATATATATATATATATATATATATATATATATATATATATATATATATATATTTTTTTTTAATTTTTTATTAAAACTATACGAAGTCATCGAGGGCAAAGGAGTCCTGAAAAAAATTATTTCGAATCTAATATCTGATAATGTATGTTTTTTTTCCTCTCCCTAATGAGCTTACGGGATCCCAAAACAATATCTTTATACTGTATTAATTATTAAAATAGTAGAAAACGTTATGTACACACATATGAATATATATATATATATATATATATATATATATATATATATATATATATATATATATATATATATATATATATATACTCTGATGAGCCGCAACCCGCAACTCTGATGAGCCTGTCGGTCGCCCAGACGGAATTACGGTGAACCCCTGGAAGAATGGTAGACAGTTGGTGTGGGACTACACTTGCGTTTCAACTTTAGCCAATACCTATGTTGACTTCAGTGCTACACAAGCAGGAGGAGCTGCCAATCACCGGGAAGCGGCCAAGTCACGTAAATACAGAGACCTTGAGCACCACTACAATTTTGTCCCCATTGCCTCAGAGACGCTTGGTGCCTGGGGTAAAAGTGCTGCTAGCTTTTTAAAGGAGTTGGGGTCTAAGCTAATCGAAACAACTAGAGACCCCAGAGCTGCCAGTTTTCTTTTTCAGCGCCTTAGTGTGGCAATCCAGAGAGGAAATGCTCACTGCATCCATGGTTCCTGCCCGCCATCTGAGGAGCTGGAGGAGCTATTCAACTTATGACAAGCAGCCTTGTACCCTGTATGTAATCAATATTGTAACTTTTTTGTGTAATGACATTTTCAAATAAAGTTAGATAAATATACACACTTAACAAAAGAATAGGGGTGGTAGGAGAAGAAAATATCAAAGTGTTCAGTGAGGATCCAAAAGGTCTTCTCTGAGTACTCTTTATTTTCTTCTCTGAGGCTATGGGTCCCTACATTTGCACCAGAGGTGGTACCCCTTCTAGGTTTAAAAAAAAAAAAATATATATATATATATATATATATATATATATATATATATATATATATATATATATATATATATATATATATATATATATATGCGGAAAACCGCATTGTAAAAATTGAGAATGCTAAAGGCGTTTTCGGCTCAATTCGCCTTTATCAGAGCAAAACAGAAAGAAGGATACTTGGTAGGCAGACCTTATCCCCGAAGGGCATGTCACTTGACCACCAAGAACACAAGAATAAAGGTGTAAAACATCTTATTTGTTGGATGGTTGCGGTTTTAGTTCTGGGAGAGAGAGAGAGAGAGAGAGAGAGAGAGAGAGAGAGAGAGAGAGAGAGAGAGAGAGAGAGAGAGAGAGAGAGAGAGAGAGAGAGAGAGAGAGAGAGAGAGACAGAGACAGAGAGAGAGACAGAGAGAGAGACAGACAGAGAGAGAGAGACAGAGAGAGAGAAACAGAGAGACAAAGAAGAAAGGTGAAAGGAAAGCGAAAACCAGAAACTTTCCTGCTCATTATTCCCACAGGAAAGTATTTCTCAAACTTAGGCCGCAAGAAGGAGAGTTTTTTCTCAAGTTTTGGCTCTCGTTCGCTAAGTGAAGGCCAGAAACTGCTAGTCTCGCTCGCTAAGTGTACGGCTAAATTACCCGCCTCGTTCGCTAAGTGAAGGTTCAGTTGCATTTAATTCGCTAAGTGGATGGATAAACTGCCAGTCTCGCTCGCTAAGAAGAGGGTTCAACTTCCCTTCACTAACTTGATGCTTGAATTGTCATTTCTATATTTAAAACTGTATTCATATTCGGTTTTAACTAATTTCAATAATTATTTCTATCCCCTTTGTTAAGGCTTTTCAGCACTGAATCTCATCCAGTCATATCTCCTTTTGTTCTGTTTATCAATCTAATATCCCTTCGTTCTGTTCTTAAATAATATCTCCCCTCGTTCTGCTCTTTAGTCATATATTCTATAGTCCTGCTCCTCATTCGTATCACCTTTCGTTCTGTTCTTCAATAATGACTCTTTGTTCTGTTCTCTCAATATTAACTCCCTTTGTTCTGTTTTTCCGTCACATCTCCTCTTCACATGTTTTTATCGTCAATCACATTTTCCTCCATTCTGTTCCTTTCAAGAAAACATAAAATTCAGTTTCTTAATTGATCTTATGAGTAAGACTCATAATCTGGGATGTTTTTTTTTTTACGTAACAGGCAAAACAAAATATAATTGATTATATTTAATCTAAGTTGGAAGTGGAAGGTTAAGTATTCAGTCTCGTTCACTAACTTAAAACCCCAATCGTGTGATATCTAACTTTGAACAGACATTCCCTCCTTTAGTATATATAGAAGTCTGTGTGTGTGTGTTAGTGTGTGTGTGTTTCTGAAATTCAGTTGAAATACTCAGTTATTAGAAGCTCAGTTAGAGACTCAGGAACTCAGTTAAAATCCAAATTAGAAACCTACTTGAAAGTCCAGTTAGAACCCAGAGAGAAACCCATTCAGAAATTCAGTTAGAAGCCCAATTAGACACCAAAACAGAAACCCAGGTAAATATCAAGTTAAAACGCAGAAACCGGGCTAGAAACCCAGTTAGAATCCAACGCTGTCCCATTTCTTAACCCAGTTAAGCTTGGAACTGGATCTGACGAGCTTGCCAGCGTCGGTGACTATATTTAGGTTAAGTAATGAGATTGGAATCATGTTTGTGGTGCCGGATAGATCAAGCTTTTTATTACCGGTGTATTGAAGAGGGTAGTTGAGCTTCCTTTCGTCTTCTTCCCCTTTTCTCTTCCTCTTTCTTATTCTTTCTTTATCTTCCTCTTCCTTTTTCTCCTTGTTATTGTTGTTGTTCTTCTTCTTGTTCTTATTTTTTTAAAGTTTTTATTGCATATTCTCAATCGTCTTTCCTACTATTCTTAAATCTGAATTTATTTATTTCTTCCTTCTCATCTTGACCTTCCTCCGTCACCTTCCTGCTTCCAATCTTAACCCTCCTATACATATTCTTTTGCCCTACTCCTTCATCTCCTCCTTCTCCTTCTCCCACTTCAACTGCTCCTACGCCTTCTTCCCCTTCAACTACTTTTCCTCCTCCTTCAACACCTCCTTCAACACCTTCTTCAACACCTCCTCCTTCTCCTTCAACTCCTTCAAACCCGCCGGGAAATGCAAGCCAGAATGTTGAGTGTGTAGTCAACACAAGTGTGTGAAAACAATACACTTCTCCCGGCCTTACACTTTTCCACTTGTTCCTCTTCTCTAATCCCCTCTTCCACCCTTCCTTCTTTTATCCTCTCACCCCCCTCCCTCCCTTCCCTCTCCCTCTGGAACTGAGTAGGGTTCTGAAGTTACGTGAAGCTCTGTGGAGCTCAGGGTGGGGATCTGGAACCATGTGAGGTTCTGTAGTTATGCACAGCTCTATGGAGCTCCGTAGAGTTTCGCGGCTCTGTGGGGTTAGGGGCGAAGATCTGGAGCCCCGTGGGTCTCATATGCTCTGTAGAGCTGTGTAGAGTTCTGGTGCTCATCTCAACATCTGAGGCGCCTCTGATACAATAACAACCTTGATTCATTCGATATCTTTTCTCGCTATCCTTACTCGGGCAATATATAAACGACGAGAGAGGTGGTAGAGGTGGGGAAGCAGCAGCTCCTAAGAGAGTCATGCGTATGCAAATTTCAGCTCATTGCGCCTGGTGTTATTCGCTGTTTCTTGTCTCGTGTTCACTGTTCCCTGATGCCCCTTGGAAGCAAGTTGGAGGAAGTGTTTGACTGTTCTTTTTTAATGGTTCTTTGAGCCTTCAGTTGCACGTTGAGGAAGAGATCATTTATATCCGGTAGGGAAGGAAACATGTGTGCGTGTGTGTGTGTGTGTGTGTGTGTGTGTGTGTGTGTGTGTGTGTGTGTGTGTGTGTGTGTGTGTGTGTGTGTGTGTGTGTGTGTACTCACCTATTTGTGCTTGCGGGGGTTGAGCTCTGGCACTTTGGTCCCGCCTCTCAACTGTCAATAATATGTAAAAGACACATCTAATACTTTATGTAGGGCGTACGTAAATCTGTGTATCTTTGTATTTACGTATGTAGGTTAGCTTAGCATTTTAAAAGCACCGAATCACCTTCTGTGGTTGAGTGTTCAATAAACCCTTGAACTGTATGTTTAACACTTCTCTAACCCTGTCCATGGAGGACAGAAGAAAATGTATATATGCTGGTTAGCATTGTAAATGTGTGGCCACGTCTGTGGTAGAAAATAATAATAAAAAAAAAAAAAAAAAACTGTCAATCAACTGGTGTACAGATTCTTGAGCCTACTGGGCTCTATCATATCTACATTTGAAACTGTGTATGGAGTCAGCCTCCACCACATCACTGCGTAATGCATTCCATCTGTTAACTACTCTGACACTGAAAAAGTTCTTTCTAACGTCCCTGTGGCTCATTTGGGCACTCAGTTTCCACCTGTGTCCCCTTGTTCGCGTACTACCCGTGTTAAACAGTTTATCTTTATCTACCCTGTCAATTCCTCTGAGAATTTTGTAGGTAGTGATCATGTCTCCCTTACTCTTATGTCTTCCAGTGTCGTGAGGTACATCTCACGCAGCCTTTCCTCGTAACTCATTCCTCTTAGTCTCAGTTCATTCTCCCTGTACCCTGTCACTCTTCTGTCTCGCTTGCGTCAGCCCCTGTTACTTTTGGTACTCTCATCCGTCACTTGTGCCTGTCGTCCGTCTTTTCAATATTCTGTATTAGCAATTTCAGACTTATCTCTTCTGATGTGCACTCTCTCTCTCTCTCTATGCTGCGAACACATGCTCTTTCCTCTGTCTGCTATCTCTCTATTTTCTCTGCTCCAAACACATACTCCCTCCCTCTCTCTCTCCCCCCCTCTCTCTCTCTCTCTCTCTCTCTCTCTCTCTCTCTCTCTCTCTCTCTCTCTCTCTCTCTCTCTCTCTCTCTCACACACAGAATACAGAATCCGCCATCAGTGCCACTAAAAACTTGAAATTCCCCACATCTCCGTGTGCACATGTACACGGTTAGTAAAACCCACTTAGTAATGCCTCAAGCACAATCAAATGGGTTGGGCATCTTTTCCCATGCACACTAAGTACCTAACACAATATAATATTCCCCAATATCGAACTGCTAACAGATAGCAATTGCGATAACTGCAAAATAATGTAAAATTACATAAACAATTATATACAGATCTACATAATTCTGTATATTCTCTGCTTATATTTCACGTATAATATTTTAGAGCTGCTAAGGTATGATTCTTCCTCATAATGCTTCTGTTTTACCGCGCGATAGCAGATCTAAGCTTCGCAAAACATGATGGATAGTACGAATGGGTAACTCCATCATATCATCGATTACAGAAATCATTAGGAAACCTGATCATTAAAGTCTGATGCACGCTTCCAGTGCATTCTTTCCCTCCCCTTCCAACGTCTCCTCTCACCACTTAACCACTCCCCCCAACCAATATCCCTCTCCCCTAACTCCTCCCCTTTCCCTAACCTCACCCCTCAAGCCCCACCCCCTTAACCTCTAACTCCTAACCCCTCCCCGCTCCTTCCCCTAAAAAAATGCCTCTTCAGATCTGACGGACTGCGAGAGGCGGCACATCTCGTTGAGGACATTACGAAGCGTCGAGGACCACTTCAAGGGACGGGGAGGGAGAGCCTTGGAGGCCGAAGGAGGACCTCACACGCCAGACTCTGAAAGAACTCCTCAACTAAACTTTTAACCCAATAAGAACGACACTAAGAAGTTTGGCTCCACTACAGAAATAAAATTTGTGATTATTATATCTAGAACTGAAACCATCTACAGCAACAACAACAATAAAAATACTATTAATCGAAATATAATTAATAATAATAATAATAAATATAGTATTTAACTATTAAATCATCATATTATACAACTAGACAATAAAACACTGATATACAATGTATCCTTTACCATAATAATAGTAGAAATTGTAAAAAACTTAGAATATGAAAAATATTGCAGCTAAATGTGCTAGGAAAGTAACTTGTTTACGCAGGTTAGCGTATCAAATACATGCTACGATATACAACACTTCACAACTCTCATATGCGACCTGTAATAAAGTTTTCACCAATAACTTGGGATCCCTGTCCACAGTCTTGCCTTAAGCTGCTTTTAAGACCAAATTTGACGTACGGCTGCATATGTAGCAAGAATAAATCTCAATGCAAAATCAAAATTAAATGTACTTAACCTAACACAATGCAAATCAACTATGAAACTCTGAAGAGATGTGGTTGGTCTGTGCTTCAAAACACAAACTGCAAACCACTCATTTAGCTTCTCTTCAAGTACCTCCTTTAAACAACAAACTACCACACAAAGGGGACACGATATGTGACAACCAGATAAATGTAAGAACACAGCAGTTTTTACCGACGAAATTCGACGTTTTTGCCACCTGAAATAAGCAAAATGATGATACACATTTTGGCCACAGGCTGGGACCAAATCATACTGTTCCTTCAATAATTCAAAACTTGGTAAAGATCACAACAGTAATCAATAAAAATACCGAATCCTCGCATTGCTACAGATAATCTTTCCGAAAAAAATGCAGCTCAAGCTTGCAAGCTTAAAAATAACTCAATAAAAGTGAAAAATATATAATAATAATAATAATAATAATAATAATAATAATAATAATAATAATAATAATAATAACACCAGCAGTAAAAATGTAATACAGATGCATTTGAGAGAGACAAACGAATGGACACACTCATCTATCTGAAATACAGCAGCTGGGAGAAGCACTTGAATGTATTATCCCAACCAATCTGAATAGTAATCCGGGTATGAAGAACAAATATGGCAGACACATATCTCAGAGAATATATATACATATGTATGTACTGGAGCGGGTACCCACCGATGCTCGAATCTCTGTACGTCTGTCTGTCTGTCTGTCTGTCTGTCTCTCTGTCCCTTCCTCCTATTCTCTCTCCCTCTCTCTGTTCTGCCTCCCTCCCTCCCTCCCTCCCACTCTACTGTTCTGCCTCTTCCCATCCCCTCCTCCCTTCCCATTCTCTCACACTCTACTATTCTCCCTCTCTCCCTCCCATTCTTCCAGTCTCCCTTCCCCTCTCTCATTCTCTCTACTCCCTTTATCTCACAGTCTTCCTTCCTCTCTACCATTCTCCTATTCTTCCGTCCCTCTCTCCGGTTCTCTCCTCCTCAATACTTTTCGTTCTCTATTCCAGTGGGCAAAATGTGCTCAAGTAGCTTTTAGTCAACTTTATCGACGTTGAATCAACATCGATAACAGCCGGAAAATACTTTATGTGCAATCAAGCCCACTTTCGGAATTCAGTGGAGTCGTTACTTGTCGCAATAGGAGCCAGTCCTCCTTAAGGACGGGCATGGGGGTCGACCCCAATCGCTCAGTGACACAGGCTATAAAATTACACTTCACCATGGAAAGTTGTGTGAGGCTGACTAGATCCGTTTGGCCTCCAACCTCGAACAGACAGACAGACAGATAGACAGAGGAAGGCAGGCAGACAGACAGACACAGACAGAAAGGAAGACATTCTCTCTTAAAACTATAGATATCTATATATGAAAATCTTGAAATGGGCCCCAAGTCAATTTTACAACTCTATAAAAGTTGACGGAGGCTCTAATGACCTTTCAAGGATTCGAACCTAGGTGGCCAGGGTCATCCCACTGGCTGTCTAGTACCGTAACCACTACACCAACTATTACCTAAACGTGTGGGAAGGTGGTGCTAGCCACACGTACACTCGGCAACACTCGTGGCATATTCCAGAGCACAGTTATATCAAATATAAAATGAAACTCACTATATTATCTATATATGAATTGCTGACCATTGCTAATTTTCTTATCTATTATGTTTGTTACATATTTGCCAGCAATTTGGAGTATTGTTCATATCTTCATTCCTGTTCATTTTTACTCATTTGTCTGTTATACGTCTTTGTTATGTCATGGTTGATTAGTGACAGTGTATATATTTAGCCTAACTTTCTGTCTATCTCTTTATCTGTCTGTCTGTCTCTGTCTCTTTCTCTCTCTCTCTATATATATATATATCTCTCTATCCACTATTCCTTCATTCCCGCTCCCTCCTGAGAGCTCCTTGGGACAAGAGTGTACCTTCTTCCAGACGGTCAAACTTGCTAACTTCTTAGGTGGAGTGACTCTGATCAAAGCCTTCACTGTTTTTTGTTTTAAAGAGGTGGTAGGGTTGGAAGGTTGGATGGACTGAAGAGCTTAATGGATGGAGGGGCTGCAGGGATAGATGGTTGGTGAACTGAAGGGTTGAGGAATATAGGTTAGGATGGATAAAGTGTTGGTGCATTAGAGAGCGGAAGATTTCAAGGCTAGAAGGATAAAAGATTGGAGTTGTTAAAGATACAGATAGTTGAAGAAATAGAAGGATGGACGATTGATGGACTAGATTTTATAAAGAAATCTGGAAAGTCACTTTGTATACGTATAAGTGTGTGTTTTAGCTTGCAAGGAATAATGTATGTGTGTGTGTGTGTGTGTGTGTGTGTGTGTGTGTGTGTGTGTGTGTGTGGTGTGTGTGAATGTGTATGAATGTGTGTGTGTGTGTGTGTGTGTGTGTGTGTGTGTGTGTCGCTGCAGCAGGCAGGGAGCTTGGAAAAGGGACAAGCGTTTCATCGTGCAGTGTAGCCAGAACACGTGTGTACCTCTGGCTATTATCTTACCCGCTTGTTATTGTCACTCGTCATTGTTTTGGCTAAACTGTGTCGGGGGAAGTGAAATTGGCTGCGTGTGTTGTGAGTGACTTTTTATTTTAGGGGTCTTTTTTAGTGATGAGAGAAATAGGCTCGCTCACACACACACACCACACACACACACACACACACACACACACACACACACACACACACACACACACACACACACACACACTATAGAGCCCAATAGGCTCAGGAATCTGTACACCTCTTGATTGACGGTTGAGAGGCGGGACCAAAGAGCCAGAGCTCAACCCCCGCAAACACAACTAGGTGAGTACAACTAGGTGAGTACACACACACACACACACACACACACACACACACACACACACACACACACACACACACACACACACACACACACTTCCAATTTATTCTTGTGCTACGAGATACTGACTGGAGTTGCATACTCCAGAACTGGTCTGACATATATGGTATACAAGGTTCTGAGCACGTCCACCTACACATACCCCTCACACATGACACGCACACCTATATATACTCTCACACACATGACACGCACGACTATAAACAGCTGATCAGACAAACACAGAAACAGAAACATGCGCTATGAAACTCTCCAACACACGACTCGTTTGTAATAAATTGAAACTCAAGAATAACCTGCAGAACGAAATCGAAAAATGCAGTAATCATTTCCGTATACGAAATGAAACGAAGGAGAAGATGAAGAAGGAGCAGACGAAGAAGGAGCAGAAGAGGAGGAAGAGAAGACGGAGGCAGCCGTCGAGTGGCACTGCCGGTTAATCAAGAGGGTGTGTTTGTGCAGAAGACAAGGGTGTGACATTAAGGTCCATCTGTCTAGGCGACACTGAATGGGGGTCCACAATGGAAGCTGATCGAATCTACCGATAAACTTGTCTTTCTTTCACTTTATTTTCAATGTACGAAAGTCTGTGGGGGACGGGTGATTATCGCTCTCTAACACACCTCATCTCTCTCCTTCGTTGTTTTTCTCTATCTACTGTTCTTGTTTTTCCTTTCATACTACTACTATTACTTCTCTCTCTCTCTCTCTCTCCTCTCTCTCTCTCTCTCTCTCTCTCTTCTCTCTCTCTCTCTCTCTCTCTCTCTCTCTCTCTCAAAATTCCCCAAATAATTAAAATAATGAGTTTAATAATTTCTCATTATTAAAATAATTGCAGGTTTCATGAAGGATGAACAGATTAGGTAGATCAAAGTAGGAGTGGTGAAAAGACAAATAGTGTTGCAGAATGGGAGATGGAATTGCCACATAAGAGTGAGGTGGAGGAATAAGAGTGAGGTGTGAAGTGGAAGGATTAGTGTGAGAAATAAGAGTAAGGCTCAGGCATTAATATTAAGGAATAACCATGAATGAATAATCGAGTTGAACATATAAACTAACAGCTTTGACCAATTTTGGATTGATTACTATAAAGTAATACTGACCAAGTGAGTGTTGAGGGGACTGAGAGACGGTCACATCTGCGACGACTCATTATTTGTTGAAGTCTTAAGACAACCAAAGGAGAGGAAAACCTCCTTTTTCCTTCGAGTCTCTCCGACAAAATAAATATTAGCTTGGAGAAAGCGAACGACGGACCCAATTTTTGGATTCACCCTCGCGTCAGAAGGGTGTTAATGACAGGCACGTCATTCATCGTGGACGGAAGAGTTATGCATGTGTAAATACATGTTCGTGGGACTGACAGCTTAGTTTACAGTATTAATAATGGGGTATTTTTCCCCTCCTTGCAGGCTAAGCTGGTGCTGGCTTGCTACAGTACATTAACCCAGAGTGTTTTTTGCATTTTATATTCACAGCGGCACAGGATGCGGTACTAAAAAAAATTAAAAGAGTTTATAATTTATTTTTTATTTTTAATTAAAATTGTGAGTACGTCATGTCAGATCCCTTATTCTATATTTAAGACAGAGTTTAAAAAAAGAGCCTTGGATCCAGTGTTATTTTACTGTTAGTTTTAAAAAAGTATATAAAAATTAAAAAACACACATACACATGCATGCACCAACACACACACACACACACACACACACACGCACACACACACACACCACACACACACCCACAAACACACACACACACACACACAAACAAACAGGCGAAGGGAGCAGAAGGCTGAACACAAAGTACCATCTGGGAGGTGAAATTCTGCAAGAATCAAATAGAGAGAAAGATCTGGGGGTTGATATCTCACCGAACCTGTTCCCAGAGGTACACATCAAAATGATATCATCAGCGGCATATGCTAGGTTGCCCAACAAAAGAACTGACTTTAGAAACTTATGTAAGGAATTGTTCAGGACCCTGTATACCACTTATATCAGACCAATCCTGGAATATGCAGCTCCAGCTTGGAGTCCATACCTAGTTAAGCACAAGACAACGTTAGAGAAGATTCAGCGGTATGCCACCAGACTCGAATTGAAAGGTATGAGCTACGAGGAAAGGCTAAAGGAGCTGAACTTCATGTCTCTGAAAAACGGAGGAGTATGGGGAGACATGAAAACCACCTAGAAAATTCTTAGGGGGAATTGACAAGGTAGACAAAGACAAACTCTTTAGCACGGGTGGAACACGAACAAGGGGACACAGGTGGAAACTTAGTACCCAAATGAGCCCACAGAGACATTAGAACTTTTTTCAGTGTCAGAGTAGTTAACGGATGGAATGCACTTGGAAGTGATGTGGTGCAGGCAGACTCCATACACAGTTTCATATGTAGATATGAAATAGCCCAGTAGGCTCAGGAGCAAAACCCAATGCTCAACCCCCACAAGCACAACTAGGTGAGTACACACACAAACACACACACGGGATTTGGTCAAGTTTTAGTGATTTTTTTTATTTTTACCCCCCCCCCCCTCCCTCCCGGCCCGGTGACCACCACTTATGAAGGAAGACACATAACTACGGAGGGGAAAATTAAATTATCTTTTAATAACAATTCACATTCTGGATCTTCATTCATAACAAATTTATCCAGTCGAAAGAATTCTCGATCATCTGAATATCTGAGCAGCACATCTGCAAGTCTTGCAAGTAGTTTTGCGATTCAACAAGACGGCGTCTGTGGAGGGTAGATGCTGGAAACATTATTTAGTAAGTAGACCAAGCTATTGAATGATGGAGAATGATGGATACTTTGCTGAAATTGGTTGTATTCTTACTGACAGATATAAAACACGCTAAGGAACTGTTAATCTTGGCATATTAAGAACTCCAATCGCCCTATAGTTTGGTCTTCTGTCGTGTTAAGAACGCCAGTCATCTTATAATTTGGTCTTCTGTGATGTTAAGGACTCTTAATCTTCAAATAGCTTGGTCTTCCATAATAGCCTTTCTTGTCTCATCTCTCCATAGACGCCGCCTTATCGTATCGGCCCTCATACACAACATTCCAACATACACAACAATATCAAGTAAACAAAATTGCACAGCAGAAACACACTAGAGATACACTTTACAAGCTCAAAATATACACACTGGAAACACTTTGACAACATATACGCACAATATAAAAAATACAACAAAGTTATAAAAATACAAAAGTCCAGTATGCAGTGGAATAACGTGTTCTACTAAAATATAATATATTATCTTCCAATATACAGCTATCTGTAAAATAACTGCAATTTGCATAATGATATGGACATTATAACAGTGTTTAGCGGAATGGGCGATTCGTGTTGTTTAAACTGTAACTTTATTTTATATATATATATATGCGAACAAGCCTGAATGGTCCCCAGGACTATATGCGAATGAAAACTCCACATCCCAGAAGTGACTCGAACCCATACTCATATATATATATATATATATCTATATATATATATATATATATATATAATATATATATATATATATATATATATATATATATATATAATACAGGTTTTCTCTAATACACATGTCATTAAACAAAAAACAATAATTAGTCACATTGCTGTTGTGTTTAACAACGCACTTGAGCGATGGTCTCGCTTCATGCAGATCAGAGTTCAATCCCCGACCGTCAAAGTGGTTGGGTGCCATTCTTTCCTCCTCCGTCCCATCCCAAATCCTAATCCTGACCCCTTCCTAGTGCTATATAGTCGCAATGGCTTGGCGCGTTCACCTGATCCTTTCCCTCTCCTCTTCTTCCCCCTTCTTCCCCTCATCATCACTTACCCTTCCACCCTTGTTCCCTCCCTCCCCCCCACACACCACCCTGCTCCTCATCCGTCACAGTTATTAACAACGAAAGTCTCTGAAACAAATAAGTAAGAAGAAAAGTCTTCGGGTGTCAGAAGTTATCGGGCGATGTGTCACTCACGTCGGCCAGTTGAAAAAAAACATCTTAAAATTTCCAACTCGCTGCTTTCTCTATTTTCTCCTTGGAAGCGTGTTTTGTGTAATAGATTATCACCTACATTTCCAAGTGAGCGGAAAAGTACTAACATGGGACAAAAGTACTGTCTGTATTACCTAACAGCCAGAAGTCAGAGAGTAACAGGTAGCGGGGAGAAGTCGTAGGGAAACAGTCGAAGTTCCTGGAGGACTGGTGCTGGGACCCATACTATTCCTCATTGATGTAAATAACCTATCTATGGGAGGTGAAAGAGTGATGGCAGAGCCAGAGGTGTGTGTGAGCCCGTTTGGTACCTGGGACCCCTCGTGTTGGTATCCGGTCTCTAGATCCTTACAGGGCTAGGGAGGCCCTGTTATGCTTAATTGAAAAGGGTGTTCTTAATAGCATCTGCTTCTCATAGTTTCTTTTTAACGTTTTACATCAGTAGTCAGAGGGGCTTTAGGGTTAATATCAGGAGTTCAACACTAGCAAGTGAAAGGTATGGAAATGAGAACACTTGCTAGGAGACCAAAAGGACGGTACACGATGAAGAAAAACTACCTCCCTATATCGACCAGAGAAAAAGACATGGGAGTGGTCATAACACTTAACCCAACTCCGGAGGTTCTAAATAAATGCAATAACGAAGCAGCATACTCTACGCGAGCAAAAGTCAAAATACCATTCAGGAACCTGAATAACGAGGATATTTAGATCGCTGTACAAACGACTATTTGAGACCAGTTTTAGAGTTTGCCGCCCCATCATGGAGCACCATCTGAAAAACACATACGGAAACTCTGAAAGGTTCAGAAGTTTACAACGAGGCTCGTCCCAGAACTGCGAGGGATGGGGCATGAAACAGACTAAAGGAACGTAACCTGGCGATGCTAGAAAAGAAGCGAGAAGGGAGCGACATGACCAAGACATATTAAATATTTTGTGGTATTGACAAAGTAGAAAAGTATGACATGTTCATAATGAATTCCAACAAAACAAGAAGACACGGATGGAAGCTTGAGACTAAGATGAATCATTGGAATGTTAGAACATTTCATTTACATTAAAAGCAGTGGGAAAATGGAATGAACTAAAGAAGCAAGTTGTAGAAGGAAACTCTATTCACAGCTTTAAAAGTAGATATGATAAGAAAACAGATCAGGAGTCACTGCATTAGACAACCGGCGGGTCCAAGAAATAGTACTCAATTCTGCAGGCCCAAATAGGTGAGTACAGACACACCACAACAATGACAGGTACAAAGAAGCACACTGGCAAAATAGGTGTCAGCTTCCTTGAGGTACTCATCACTCCACTTGAGCTGTTATCAGTGGCACTTTGCATATTGCATAATTACCCGCTGCTGCCACTGCAAATATGTTTTTCTCTGGAACATATTTGGCTTCATGTGCAAGACATCAAAGGAACTGAAATTTTCCATTATATAATCACTAATTTCAATTAATTATGGAGACGGTATATTTGTTAAAGGAGGCCAATGTTATTAATATTGTTATAGTAAGGAAAAGTAGAAGTAGTAGTAGTAGTAGTAATAATAGTATAACAGCCTGACAGAGATAGATTGAGACAGGAATAGACAGTGACTGACAGACAGCATGATGAAAAATAAAATACTGAGTAATCGAAATTTAAATACTGAGAAAATATAGCAGTGGTAGAAATTTACACAAGCAGATTACAAAAGCACCAACCCGTCTGCTGCTATATGAATCGGAACTCATATATCCTGGTTGTAAATCCAGATAACTCAATAAATAGGACAATGAAACTCTTCATTACCCTACTGCCCCTTTCTCTTACGCTCTCCTCCTCCCCCTCCCTTAGACACTGACTCTCTATCCTAACCACTGTCTTTGTCTCTTACCCTCTTCTCTTCCCTTAAAACCCTTCCTTCCTTCCTTCCATCCTTCCTTCCTTCCTTCCTTCCTTCCTTCCTTCCTTCCTTCCTTCCTTCCTTCCTTCCTTCCTTCCTTCCGAACTGCCTTCCCCCATTCGTTCCCCTGACCTTGCAATTCAGTTGATATAAGCACCTCTTGCAATAAGCAATATGGGATATGCTTTTTCTACCCATAAGTCTTTTCATGCCATAAGTCTCTTCATTTCTCCCAGTCCACTCTCGCCTGATAAAAAACACAAAAGGTCCTCAATATCCACCCATTATGTGCGTGACAAGCTAACAAAATGTATTTAGTAAAACAAATTATATATATATATATATATATATATATATATATATATATATATATATAATATATATATATATATATATATATTATATATATATATATATAAAATGTTTGTGATGTGTGTGTGTCCCTTGTGAATTACTGTATATTTAAATAAAGAAGCAGACATACATCTATACACTTCTACAAATACTCAACCAATCTTTGGAGACTGCACCTTTCCTGTCACTAAATGTCGCATATTTTGGAGGAAAATGGTAGCCAGTCATTATAACGGGTGATAAAGCTTGATTAAGGCCGTCCATCATATGAGAAAATGCCGAGAATAATGACGAACATTTACAGTCAGGCATTTATTTTTCAGAGGTAATATGTGATGTATTAAGACAGAGGCGTGTTATGACTGGAAGAAACAGAGGGAGGAGAGAGAGAGAGAGAGAGAGAGAGAGAGAGAGAGAGAGAGAGAGAGAGAGAGAGAGAGAGAGAGAGAGAGAGAGAGAGAGAGAGAGAGAGAGAGGTTCATTAATGAGTAAAAATATGAGGAAGAATGAAGCTGTAACATAAAGAAAAAAGGAGAGACATAACTTTGGTTTTTGTATGAAGATAGAGAAGAGAGAGAGATGCTAAAACTTAGCTTGATCAGAGAAAGATCCTCTGTTGAAAGGTGCAGAGATAATAATCCTCAGGAAAGGAATAATTCACAAAACTTGTGCATTATTTGATACTAAAAGGATAATGAGAAGTCAAGATAAAGTTTTAAGAGAAAAATTATGGCTAAGAAAAAGCTATAGAGACAGGCAATGAACTGGTAGATAAGTATGACTATATACAGGCGATGAGTCACAATAACGTGGCTAAAGTAATTTGACCAGACCACACACTAGAAGGTGAAGGGACGACGACGTTTCGGTCCATCCTCGACCATTCTCAATTCGATTGTCCGTCCTGGAACAATCGACTTGAGAATGGTCCAAGACGGACCGAAACGTCGTCGTCCCCTTCACCTTCTAGTGTGCGGTCTGGTCATATGACTATATAAACATATAACCGGATCGGTCAGTGGTTGATTCATCTCACTATGAGGCACATAAGCGGGGGGTGAAGCGATTTACAAGTATTACAATATAAGCCATTTAGACAGGTACTCGAGAATTAAAAGATATGGACACAAAAATATTCATGCAACTAAGCAGTGATGAATATACCAATGATGGTAGGGACCATTGTAATGAAGTTAAATGTGATTAATGAAATTCTAATGTCGATTTATATGACAATGATAATGGTGAGTTACATTATGATAATGAAGCTCATAAGAATACCAATGACAGTCATTATGATAATTAATAGGATGACTATGGATATGTTAAAGACAATGATAGAGTTGCAGACCGAAAAAAATGAATAGTGAAACAATGGATGATGAAGGCGATGAGTCACAATAACGTGGCTGAAGTATGTTGACCAGACCACACACTAGAAATTGAAGGGGACGACGACGTATCATCAAAATGGATGATGATACCTAAGCTTTGCGAAATGTTTAAACAAATAAAAACTACACCTAAACTTAACGAAAAGTTACAAAAAAAAAGACGACACTTAAAACTTTACAAAAATTTTGAAACAAATGAAGACCACACCTGAGCGCTACCAAAATTTAAAAAAAAATATATAGACGATTCCTAAGCTCTATGAAAACTTAGAAACAAATAAGACGGCACCTTTCCCTAAATTTAAAAACAAATAAAGACTTTACCAAGTCTTTATTTAACCCAAGCTTGCTAAAATCATAAAAGCATTGTAAGCTGCACAAACGCAGTTAACGTGGTTTCCTCAGCTGTCATCTCTGCCCCTCGACACGGAAAGGGAGGTCTCAAGGCCATTAATACAGAGTTGTAGACGATGAATAATATTGTTCTAGATTATTTTGGCAGGACATATATTTGCTACGTAACTATTTTGCAAATTCTCTATAACGATTAGAACTATTGTCACAAGTTAAGGCTATTACAATAAATCTATAAATTAGACAAAGCCCAAATGCAATAACATAATGTTTGGTTGTGTTGAGGAAATAGTTAAAAGTTGAATCCCTCTCCCTAAACGCAGTATATATATTTTTATTAACTAATCTAATATATTTGAAAATTAGGAAAATAGGATAAAAATCTGAATTGGAATCAGTTGAGGATGAAGATTGAGCACTTGCATTAAAATGCAATCAGCGGCTGGAGGGCACGTTGTCTTCTTCCCTTAATTTGAAAGTCATAATTGATGGGAAAATTGAAGTAGACTTTGTCTGGAATAAGGGGGGAGTTAAGCAGGGAGAGAGAGAGAGAGAGAGAGAGAGAGAGAGAGAGAGAGAGAGAGAGAGAGAGAGAGAGAGAGAGAGAGAGAGAGAGAGAGAGAGAGAGAGAAAGAGAGACAGAGAACAGAGAGAGAGAGAGACAGAGAGAGAGACAGAGAGAGAGAGAGACAGAGAGAGAGAGAGACAGAGAGAGAGAGAGACAGAGAGAGAGAGAGACAGAGAGAGAGAGAGCGGAGGGAGAGAAAGAGAGAGTGGAAGGAGGAGCAACATATTTCTACAAATATTATGAAATGCAAAACGACGCTTAGGTTGATAAGTTGAACATTTCGAGACTATAGTAGATAATACTTTCAATATTTAATATAGTACGATTTAAGATTAACGTTTATTATTGTGATAAATATTGGAATATTTATTATTATCATTACTTTAACACTTCACTGGCCACTTTATGTTTAGATATCTATCGCACTGGAAGTCTACATGTTATTTAGTCATATAATTTTATGTTAGAGAGAGAGAGAGAGAAACTGTTAGACAGTTTCTTAAAATTGTGAAATGGTTTTATGCTTTGGTTTCTAAGTGGTTGGTAAATTGAATTAAATAATTTTGTGTGTTTTAGATGATACGAGCTTCTGAATTGAGAGAAACGGATCAAAACTCTTGATAGTAGAGAGGATAAAGATGTCATACTTATGAATACATAATACATAATTCACAATAATTGCCATCATCTGTGATAGGAAGCCTAGCTGTACTTAGACATAGGCCAACCTTCCCCAGGATGCAACCCACAACAGTTACCTAACTCACGGGTACCTACTCTACTGCCAGGTAAAAAGAAGCATCGGGTGAAAGGAAACGAGACCAATCTTTTCTGTCCAGCCCACGGACTCAACCCCGGTCCGTCGGTTGTGATTCGAGGACAAAGGCAAGTGAGACACAGAACCCATGTTGCTTGGGTCCGATACAATGGCCTGGTGTGTAAGCTTAGGCGACTTAGGATTGCTGGATATATTCTCTCTTCTTGAAAGTTAAGTTATAGAACCATCGAGGATGTTACAAAACACTTCTCTTACCAAAACGTCAAAAGAGCAAAGTAAATCATAGGTAGAGGGAGAGTTTCACCTCTTACAACTATAAACAATTTAGTTTGTTTGATAAGCTTCTGTGAAACATTTCCTGCATCTATCCTAAAGTTATTCCCACTGAACTTAATTGAAGACATCAAATAGAATGTAAATCCCACCGAGGAAACACGGTATAACATTTCTTGATCATGTGGACTGAAATAGCACATCTAATGTGTTGCCAGTATCACTACAAATAAACTGTATAATACTTGAGATGATTTTCTTATCTCTCAACAAAAATATACTGAAAGCTCTTTCTAGCAACTTTGAGCAAGGATACAGCTTAGTAACGATCAGCTGATGGCTATATTTTATTTATTTTGTTGGCAGCTATGTCCCCTCGCCTTCTTCCAAGCTGTTGTTAGGAATGATAATCAATGCAAGTTTTAAAGCTGTTACAGTGGCGAGAATCAAAATGTTCAGCCATCTCTACCTGCACTAGAGGTAACAAACTAATCACATCAACTATGTGGTGGTGTTAAGGAGGCATTGAATGCTAGTCCTTGCTGCCCTTTTGTTATGCAACACTAAACCTTATTGCCCTCCATCATGACAATTTGTTTCTTAAGCCCTTGCACCAGCTATCAATAAGTCATTCTTGCACTTGTCTCACACAGTTTCTTGATATATAGAAAACAATTATTTTTGTGGATTGCTTTTGTTTTAAGGCTTTTCCTGGCTCTAGACTTATCATTGGATGCAACTCTGCACAATCCACAGCTTGTGATCTCTTTAATTAACATTTCTAGACTCTTTTGGGGACGTTTTGAAGATTAAGTATATGAAATCTATTTTAGTCTGAGTATTAACACCTGCCAGTATTAACGTTCAAGTTTTCTTACTCTAAGAAGTCATAGAATCCTTGGCAATATTCCATTTCTCAGAACCAAGTGGTGTGTGTGAT
Source organism: Procambarus clarkii (assembly GCF_040958095.1). Lineage (NCBI taxonomy): Eukaryota > Metazoa > Arthropoda > Malacostraca > Decapoda > Cambaridae > Procambarus > Procambarus clarkii. The sequence goes on along the minus strand of NC_091151.1, from coordinate 46,572,593 downwards.
GCTGTATTATATCTGCCAGTCATGAACTTAATTATTTTATCACTGCCTGATCATTAGACCAGAAGACGACATGTAACGAAGTTTACTTAAAAGTCAGAGTTGATCCGTATGAATGGGTGGGAAAATGTATACAGTTCGTTAGTTCGAAAGTATCTTAGAATTTATCTAATACTTTTGTCATCTGATTCGTGATTTCCACAAGGAGGAAGTGCTAACATTAATTTGGGTACAGTAGCACATACATGCAGACACTTTGATAAAATACTGGGATTAATTCCTCGCCATGACGGGCGATACTTTTTGCAAACCAAAATTAATTCAGGAGATTTTATGAATATCCCAGACACTGTAAAATCTAAGTGATTGAGGAGATTTAAAACTAAGAGCTGCCCTTTAATACTGATATAATAGGAGACAGGATCTCTTCCACCTCTCTCAGTGGGCCCGTATTGTCTGTACCATTAAGTCAGAGTATTCTGTGGCTCGTTCCACGTTACTAAGAACCGAATCATCAAAGACGCTCCCGACTATTGCATTCATATCAGCTTTATTGGGTATCATGCAGCTATGTGTTGGCTTCCATTGTTTGTTCCGAACCCCCCTGATGTTAGCAGAGACAACAAAGCTGCCAGTTTGCCTTCAACTGTTTCACAATATTCTTTATGTGGTTCAATTTATTATTGTTATTATTATTCAATTTATTATTATTTATTTAGCATATATCTTGCTATTATATTCATTATTATTAATATTATAATAATTTTGTTCCCTTACTTATTATTCTTATTTGAATGTGTTATTGATAATAATGCTACACATACAATTAACTACTTATAAAATACTGATGGCCTATTATATATCAAAAGGATTATATCCTCAGGAGAAACAAAACGTTTATGAACTAATCAGTGAACTCTAAATATGAATATTTTCCTCTCACTCTGGCACCTCTGGCACCTCAACACCACCACACACACACTGGGACACGAAGTGAGAAAGGAATTTGATTATTCCAAGCGATCAGTCAACACCTGGAGTCCGCCATCGTTGCTTGGGATTCGGGGCATTATTAAACTAATGAAAGTTCCCTAAGTCGTACAAAATTGCGAAAAACTCGTTATAAAATTAAATGAAAATAGTTTGCATATCTCCTATTTGTTGTTGCTATTAACCGTCTGTATAATCATTATATTATAATATATAATATATTATATATTATAATATATTAAAGTTTCAAATTAGAATTAGATGATTTTGGATGCTGGGACTAGAACATCCGCCCGCGTGATGCAATGCCGAATGCTGAACTACTTCACTGTAAATTATATTTTTTTGCTTCAATTTTTTCTGTCTCATTCTCACTCTTCCTCTTCTATCTGTCAGTCTGTCTGTCTGCCTGTGTGTCTGTCTGTCTGTCTGTCTGTCTCTCTCTCTCTCTCTCTCCCTCTTTCTCTCAAACCACAGCCTCTCTCTCTTCAAGAAATAAACATAGCCAAGCATTCGTACACCTTTTAAGCTCTTTCGCGAATTCCCACTTTCCGTGCCCACCCGCCTGATAAATGTAGTGGCAAGAAATGTAGTAGCAACAGGAAAATCTCCTCCTTTCGTAAAAGCATTTTCAGCAGGGTCTTTGCAGCTGATGGACGTAAACACAGCACATTCACAACTACAGGCGTGAATGGTCTCGGTGGGATGGCCAATGGTGGTTGTATGCCTCGGGAATGGTGCTGTGGTTATGTTGTTGTAAAGTGATTGTGTAAACATAAGGTGTAAACATAAATCCCTGTTGTTAGTTTGGGGGTATATGTATAGAGAGAGGTGGAGTTGTGTTTATTATGTAAATGGGGATTTAGCAAGGTACGCCTGGGGATTATTACGTACGTTGTGTGGTTGGAGATTCGTTTGGAAGCTGTGTTGTTGAGGACTGGTGTGGTGATTGGTGGAAACTGGAGAAATCTCGCTATTATCAATAGCGAGATTTCTTTTATTACTGTGACCCTTCATAGTTTAACTTTTGTCAAAGTTAAACCGAAAAGCCATGTGACTGTTGTATTCAGTTCTGTAACTGATCTTTGTCGTATCGCGTACCATGAGTTGTTGCGTGTAAACTTTGTGACCCTTCTGTAGTGTAGCAACACTCCTGAACTTTGTGACCCTTCTGTAGTGTAGCAACACTCCTGAACTTTGTGACCCTTCTGTAGTGTAGCAACACTCCTGAACTTTGTGACCCTTCTGTAGTGTAGCAACACTCCTGAACTTTGTGACCCTTCTGTAGTGTAGCAACACTCCTGAACTTTGTGACCCTTCTGTAGTGTAGCAACACTCCTGAACTTTGTGACCCTCCTACATAATGATGAGGTGTGTGACCCTCCTGCAACACTCCTTAACTCTGTGTGTCTATTACAATGTTGCAACATTCATGAATTCTGTCACCCCTCCCTTGATGCTGCAACACTAATGAACTCTGCGATACTCTTGCAGTCTTGCAACTTTCACGAAATCTGTGACTCTCAGTGAAATCTGTGACTCTTGGTGAAATCTGTGACTCTTGGTGAAATCTGTGACTCTTGGTGAAATCTGTGAATTTTGGTGAAATCTGTGACTCTCGGAAAATCTGTCTCTCCTGTGTATTACATCGAGCGTTATTTCGGTGACTTGTTGCCACCTAGCTTGCATCTTTGGTTCGTGTCTTCTTGCAATTTTTCAGCTGCATACGCTTAAACATTTTCTCGAACAAGATGTTGTTCTATTATCGTGAGAATTTTAATGTTAGTTGGAAATGCGTTCAGTTTACAGTTATGAGCATATTATATAATTGTTTGCTGAGCGGAACTTACAAATAACGGAGACACAATTCTGCATATCATTTTGCTCGTCGCAAAATCATATCTTCAAGAAATACCGTAACGTTTATCGGCGATTTTTCAACTTCAACTGTAATGAAGAAGCGAAGGAACTAGTGGAAGAAGTTTCAAGGTCTTCAATCAACATTTCCATTGAAAGTTGAAAACAAATCAAGAAATATTCGACACATCCTTCAATCATTTAGTAAACTTTCGGAAAGCTCCTAAATGGTACTCTTTAATTGTTCTTGAACGATACTTATTGATAGCTCTTGTTCGGTACAATTTGACAATTCATCTACCGGCTGATTGGTCGCAAGTTGATACGTGGCTATACAGTTTTACATCCTAAAAGTCTGAAGACTACCTATTGCAAGCTGCATCAGTAAGAAACGTTTCAAATCGAGGGTGCAACCAGTTAACAGCAGAGACTTCCGCATCCATCCCACTAATTGGAGTCAGAAAGCGTGAACGTAAAAAACAAAACTCTCAATATGAGGTAAAAAATACCGGAAATTCTTCAAGTCGTAACGCTACAAGAATTCATTTTAAACCTGCGAAATGTTGATAGGGGAAAAAAATTCTCGTCGACCAAAATTTGGATGTTAATTTACTGATATAATAAAATGTGAGACAGAATAGAAATGCATTTCTCTCTCTCTCTCTCTCTCTCTCTCTCTCTCTCTCTCTCTCTCTCTCTCTCTCTCTCTCTCTCTCTCTCTCAACATACACGTTTTACTGAAAGAAGTAATTTTTCTTATTTACACGAAAGGGGTTATCGTTAATAGTCTCTTTGTCTGTCATAATACTGGCGGTCTGAGGGAAAGGCGACTGGGATAAGGATGGATAGAAGTGATAGGATGGAGGGTGGGACGGAGGGAGGGGAGGGAAGAAGAAACAGGAAGAAAGAGAGAGAAGATGGAGTAAGGAAAGAGTGATAAGAGGAAGATGGGAGAGGAAAAAAGAAAGAAAATAGAAAGTAAAATAGAAAACAAATAAAGACAGAAAGAACTGTGACTGGAAAAAGACAAGTGAAATAGCAGACAAAAAAATGAATAAAGAAAGATAGAAAACTTGGATGAAAGAAATGAAGGGATAATAAAAAAAGCATAATGGTAAAACAGAAAAAGGAAAAAATATATAAATTGATAAGGGAATGGATATTGGGAAAAAGTGAGGAAGAAATGAAAGAAGGAATGAAGGAAGGAAAGAAGCAAGCAAGCAAGTAAGAAGGTAGGAAGGAAGAAATAAAGAAAAGGAGAAAGAAGGAAGGAAGGAAGGAAGGAAGGAAGGAAGGAAGGAAGGAAGGAAGGAAGGAAGGAAGGAAGGAAGGAAAGAAGGAAGGAAGGAGGGAAGGAAGGAAGGAAGGAAGGAAGGAAGGAAGGAAGGAAGGAAGGAAGGAAGGAAGGAAGGAAGGAAGGAAGGAAGGAAGGAAGGAAGGAAGGGGAAGAAGTAAATACGCCACTAAGAATGCCAATGTCAAATACCTCTCACTGAAAATTCTCTCTGTTTTCCTTCCTCCTTCCTTCTCTCTCTCTCCCCCTTTATTCCTCCCTCATTTCTCAGTTTTCATGTTCCCTAACTCCTTCGAAAACTCTTCCTTTTCTCTCCTTCCTAAGCACTCTCATTTCTCCCCATTACTCCTCTTCCTCTTCCACTTCTTTCTATTACTATTTCTTCTCCCATTTCTCACTTATCAATTTTCCTCTTAGTTCTACAAACGCCAACAACTCATTTTCACCTCTCATCTTAACACCTCATCTTAACACCTCATCTTAATACCTCATCTTAACACAACACCTCATCCTAATGCCTCATCCTGACCCAGACAACAATCCGTAACTGAAAGCCCGCCAGAAAACACTTAACTTGCCTGATGATCAAAACACTTAAAATCTTTACTGGATTAAGTGCCTGGTCGTCAGCTTGCGTCTGGCAAGCGGCA
>NC_091151.1:46465305-46565305 GCF_040958095.1 Procambarus clarkii | reverse complement strand
TATTGATACGTAATAAGTAAAAGACCAAGGAATAGATAACATTAGATAACAAGACATAAATTTACTAACTAGAACTAGAACCTATGCGAGGAACACCAGAAAGTGGGGATATAAATAGAAACTAGAAAAGCAAAAGTTCCACTTAGGTCAAAAAGAAGTTCTTCAGTGTAAGAATTATAAATACATCTAATGAATTAAATTAAAAGTAGTTGAAGCCGAGTATAATATTTTAAGAGAAATATGATAAAAAAAACGTGAGAACCGAGTCATTGCATCAAACTATGGAGCTGACTGTCAACCCTACAGCCACATATGAGGGTAGAACAACTTGGATAGTGCACGCACATATATATACACAAATCACGCAAAGAAACTAATACACACGTAAATACACACAGGCACAACCAAGAACCGAAATACTTCTCTAAACAATATAAAATATACAAAAAAATCAAATAATATTTGTCTCAAGGCATGTAAATATACAACTAACTAAGCCAATTAAAATGTTCTGAATTTACTTTTCCACATAATATAAATATACACAGGTTAATTGTGCTATAAAATGTGCTTCCTTCTACACATTAAAATGTTATCATGTTATCACCTCACAGTGCCTGGAAATTTGCTTCGATAAAGTTTAAATGACGTTTCAGAGGCCATGTCAGTCACAGAAAAGATAGAAGGAAAAAATAAATGAAAGGGCAAAGATAAAAATAATAAATGGAAGGAGGGAACGGACGAGGAAAACAAAGATAAGATAATGTGAATATGAAAGGTAGATATAAGAGGAAAGCAGAATAGGGATTCGAAAAAAAGGAAAATGAAAAGCGTTGCAGGATGTGAGAATATTAGCAGAATTGGAAAAGAATTGTAATTAATAGAAATATTTCCATTGAATAAAACAGTTGATTTAAAAATCTCATTTCTTTGTAAATATAATATTGAATTTCTCTTCCACGTTCCCCCTTCTCCTACTTCACTTCAACTTCTTCCTCTTCTATTCTGCACCTCTCTATTTTCTCCCTGGTTCCTCTATCTTTTCTCTTCCTTGGACTCTTCTATTCCTCTTCCTTATTAGCTTTTACTTTGCTTTACTATTTATCTACCACATCTTACACCTTTATCTCTATTTCATATCTCCTCTTATGTCAATATATCCCACCCTCCTCCTCTCGCTTCTCCTCTCTTCTTTCCTTGCTCAGTTATTTCAATTCTCCTTCAATCCCTTCCTCCTGCATCCCTAAGATCTTAACTCACCCAATCTTGTTCCACATCACCCCCAGCCGCTTCCCAGTCCTAAACCACACAATTACTAGCTGCCAGCACAAGTAATTAAGTCCTTGCTTAAGGCACATTCAAACTACCCCCCCCCCCCCCTCACCTCTCTCTCTCTCTCTCTCTCTCAGTCCCTATCCTCCTTCTCTCTCTTCTCCTTTGCTCCTTTTACTTTCCCTTTTCGTTTCGCTTCCTGCCCCTCTCCTTACAGCATTGCTTTTGGTTTTGATCACTAATTACACTTTAACAAGCTAACTGCCATGGTCACTTTGACTATCCAAGTGTAATTGGGTAATTGAGTCAAGAGGACGGGAAACAGCTCTCTAACCGCTCTGTTTGTCATCAATTAACGTTTACAAATGTCATGCAGTACGGCGCAATACGAGGCGCCTCGTCCCCCAGCGATACCATATATTAGATCTCCCCACCTTAAGATATTGTGCAATTCAATACTACCAATCGATAAAAAATATTCAAAGAATAATATTGTAAAACTACTTGACAAAATAATACAATAATGGCAATGGATAGAACAACTGCATAGTGTAAAAATAAAAATAATAAAATATAATAAAATATACAATACAATAAATTAAACGCAAACAATGAAATACAATTCAATACTGGTTGAATATAAATCGGGAAAATACATGACAGTGCTATCCACATCGATCCCAAGACAACGCTATATACACCGATGGGTATACTTATCATCTCTGTGTAATACACTGAGAGTTTATTTTAGTACTGAACCTGTTGAGCTCCATTTTAGCTTATACAGTTCAGTTTTGGTCACCATACTATAAAATGGACATAAATTCACTTGAACGCGTCCAGCGGGAGGATGACAAAGTTAATTCCGCAAATTAGAGACTTTCTGTATGAAGAGAGATTGAAAAAACTTTCTTTACAGTCTCTAGAAAAGCAAAGAGTAAAGGGGTGACATGACTGAACTGCACAAGTCGATGAATGTATTTAATAAAGAGAACATTAATAAGATGTTGAAAATATCAATACAAAATAGAACTCGGAACAATGGTAAATAAATTGGATAAGTTTAGATTTAGGAAAAATCTGGGTATATAGTGGTTTGGAAAGAGGGTTGTTGATATGTGGAACAAATTACCAGGTAACATAATAGACGCAGGATCCCTTGATTGTTTCAATCGTTGGATAGACATATATATATTAATGATTTTGGCTGGATAAAAATAGGAGCTGCCATATTTGGGAAAATAGGCCTTGTGTACTTTCATTAGTTCTTGTTCTTATATTTGTGGGAATCAGGAAATTATATATACTTTCTGAATGGTCAGTAATCAATTGTAGCTTTAATAACCCTACGGAAGTTGGTAAGCCTTAAAAACATCACGACACCAAAACCAATTCAGTAAATTCAAGTGTAATAAGACGCACAATAAATGAATTCAAGGGAAAGCAATACAAAGCAAAATGATGCAAAAAAATATTTCAGACCTGACAAACAAAATAATGTGAGCCACGATATCAAATTAAAATATATAATACACACCAATGGAACTAGGTACATCACATTTTAATAGGAGTGCATTCACAATGTAACCAAAAATGTAAATCAGTTATCAATTTCATACAATTCAATTCTACTCGATAAAATACGATATCCTATAATATCCAAATATTTATTGTTATACAGAAGAGTAAGGCAATATTTCAGAGCAGCGGAATAAATCTCCATAAAACAGGAGCACAATGCAAATTAATACTTCGAAATGCAATCCTAAACCATTTACTTCATAATATAATGCAAGGAACGAAATTGAAGAATCTATACTACAATAGAAAAATTTTCAGCATAATTATACGTAAAAAAAATAAACAACATTGTAATAGAGCCAAAACAGTGCCGCGTAAAATGAAACAAAAAATTAGGAAGCTCTCGGATTTCGCTTTTCCTGTTGGGGAATTTCCCACTACCTGGTATATTATTTTGCTGAGGAATTATTCACACTCCAAGCGGGGAAATCTTCCAACAAGACTCGTCTATCCCGACTTTCTGTCAGTCATTTTAGACTGGAATTCGTACCCGTATAAAGGAAATTAATATATAGTATGTACTGCATACTAAACACAGGCAAAATTATAAGAATTATGTAAATATACTCTATCCAAACTATGGTTGATGTATATATATATATATATATATATATATATATATATATATATATATATATATATATATATATATATATATATATATATATATATATATATATATAATTTTTTTTTTTTTCTTATTTTGTTAACGCATAGGGGGACAGAAGTAGACGGCTTCTGACTCCTATTAGCACGCTTAGAGCTTTCCTTTCCTTTAGCTCATGGTAAGCCTTCTGAAACTAATCTGACTGGCTTTGCGAGGCTTGACTTTGAAAAGATAAGGATGTATGACGTCATAAATCTGACCAATCTGACTCACTGGCCCATGAAAAAAATTAGAAAATATCCTACAAAATTTATATCATAAACGGTGGGATCGACTTACTGCACAGTTGATAGACCACAGTAAGTGAAATGTGGGTCACCTGGACCTTAGATTTTATTGACATTTCGCCCCAAGTTATTTGTCTGGTTTCAAGCGTGCGCTCATAATTCTTCGACTTCTTCAAGATGATTGGAACGATCGCAACCAAACTTACTATGTTAAGTTACTAGGTGTCGTGGTAGATCACTGGTATTTGGGTGTTTGACAGAACCTGTGATATGGAGGCAATAGGTCCAAGAAATACTATACATTTTGCATTAAATCAATTGCCTCTCTTTCTCAAAAACAAGGAAGTAACATTATTTTTGACGGATGCATATGCGTGTTTGTATGAAATAATATTAGACTGAGGTTTGCGTATATAACAATTGGGACAGATAAGCATGAAATTTGAACTTTCTCGTGCATTGACACATTTTCAAGAACTATAGTGTGCAGCGTTCAGCGGTCAAGAAGGCACGTAAGATCTTAATTATGCTTTTAAAAGCACTTATGCTTTTAAGCAAATGCCCGTGTTGCATATATGCCCATGCATAGGGTCAAGCGTTGCATCGAAGTAGCATCACTTATGTATGTAAATAGTGGCATAGCATAGTAGCGAATATCTGTGCTTGTTAATAGTGGTAAGGGCAGAAACATTACTAATAAAGAGCTAGATACTAGAAAGTGTTTCATTTGCTCAGTATGGCTGGACCAGCGATCCAAACAGCCTGGGGAAGTAACGTAGCAGCTGGAAACTGACGTGAATAATTGTGTCTTGTTGGCATAGCTGAATGCAATGGTGCTAATTTTGATACGAGAGCGAAGGCTTGTTTTAGTGTGTTTTATTTGTGTGTATCTGTGTGTGTGTGTTTGTGTGTGTGTGTGTGTGTGTGTGTGTGTGTGTGTGTGTGTGTGTGTGTGTGTGTGTGTGTGTGTGTGTGTGTGTGTGTGTGTGTGTGTGTTTACTATTTGTGTCTGTAGAATCGAGCTATTAGCTCTTGAACCTCGTCTTTCTATTCAATCTATTTTTCCTATATTTTATCTTCTACATATATTTCTCTCTAACACACGCACACATTCCCAGGAAGCAGCCCGTAGCGGTTGTCTATCTCCCAGGTATCTTCTAGGTGAACAGGTACATCAGAGTGAAAGAAAATCTGTCTATTTTTTCACTTCCGCCGGGAATGTAACCCGGGCCATTAGAACTACGACTCCCAGGCGCGGTCCACTCAGCCGCGAGGCTCCGTAAAGACTGTGTGAGTGCGGGGGGTGGGGGGGAGGTAAAAAATTATTAAGTACAAGCTAGATAATTCTAAGAATTTACATATATTTTATCTTGAAAACATCGAATTATGATTTTTTTTTTTTTTTTACATTTATAGTGATAGACTTTCCAAATACTTTCCTTCCTCTCCTGAATGTTTCTAAGGTTTTCTACTTTTATCTTGTTTCGAAATATTTTTCCGAGATTTAACGCATTGAAAAATTGAAATACGAAATTGGAACTACGAACATTACATGTTTTGCAATATTGTGCATGTTTTTATTTCCAGCCGTCGTGGCGCACAAACACACACTCACACACACACACACACACATACACACACACACATACACACACACACACACACACACACACACACACACACACAAAACATATAATGCGACAAAAATTTATTTTTAACTTTCAGCGTTAATATCTGCAGGATAAGACCTTCAAAATGTAATATCACCTGGTCAGGACTCCTCCACCCTTTATGCTGTGTGTCTGAGAACCTCGAACACACTTCTTCACACATTTTTCATTTCCTACCAGTTATTAAGTCTTCTTAAGAAGAAGCAGCATGCAGCTCTACCCCCAAGAGCCACTTGCACGCAGGCTAAGGAAGGATTCTGGAGACACCTATCTGGTGCCCAACTGAAACTTTAGTTTGTCACTCAGGCAGAGTGACAAACTTTCGAGCAGGCAGGCAGAGTGACAAATCTTCAAGCAGTCAGGCAGAGTGACAAATCTTCAGGCAGTCAGGCAGAGTGACATTCAATCAGTCAGAGTTACAGACATTCAAACAGTCAGGAAGAATGAGAGACATCCAAACATGCAAGTAGAATGAGAGAAAGGCAAACATGCAACTAGAATGAGAGACAGGCAAACATGCAACTAGAATGAGAGACAGGCAAACATGCAACTAGAATGAGAGACAGGCAAACATGCAAGTAGAATGAGAGACAGGCAAACATGCAACTAGAATGAGAGACATCCAAACATGCAAGTAGAATGAGAGACAGGCAAACATGCAACTAGAATGAGAGACAGGCAAACATGCAACTAGAATGAGAGATAGGCAAGCAGGCAGATAAGAATGAATATAAAATATACAGAGGAGCATTAATTGGCAAATATACATATTTTGGACGGAGTGATGGAGCTTCAAGGGGGTTACGATCTGTTAATTAAAATCTCTAAAATAAAATTACGAGCAATATAGAAATTTATTTCAATATAAATATAATAAGCTTGTAATTACGCTGGAATTACTTTGGCTGAATGAGGCCCTCAAAAATTAGACCAGGATTCGCTTTTTTTTAATATAATTATGAAGTATTTGATAATAACAATAATAATAATGTTTATTATTAATATTATTTTTATTATTAATTAATCTTAATAATAATAATGTTTATTATTATTATTATTATTCCTGTGGTTGTTATAGTAATACAAATAATGGTAATAATAAAATGCTTACAATAATAAGATGCTATATAGCGAATTAACGATCACTTATATTTTTTAATATATAGAATCTTCATTTCATATTTTATTTTTATTTTACTTGCCCTGACCAGCACCTCCCGTCCACAAAAAAGTGGTAATTTGGGTAATGGGAAGGATTGAATAATTCAATAGTATCTGAAAATAAAATTTTGTCCTATGAGCAATACAGGAAATCTGGAAATCACTGATGAAGTCTGATAGAATTGAACAATTTCTGGACAGGTTTTGCCTACCGCGAAATGCTAATTATTTAAAAAAAATAACTAAACTGATAACTACAAAACTAATTATGAAATTTGGAAGGTGAGAAATATGTTAATTTTATCTCGAATTATTACAAACAAATTGACAAAAATCATCACTACAAAAATAATTATGGAATTTGGAATGTGAGAAATGTTTTTATTTTATCTATACACAGCAGTTAATAATTCTGTATATTTTAGGCTATTGTGGGTTTTTTAATCTCTCCTCTCTTCCATTACTTATCCTTCTAAATAACAAAAAGACGCGAGCACCGTAAATTTGAAAAAAAAAATCCACAAATCCCAGCAAAATAAAAACGAGTGTGCGTGAAAATTTCGGTTGATCATTCCTCTCCCCTTCCAATCCCCCATCCAATACACCCCCTCTCCCACCCCTTCCGCTCTTCCCACTCCATCCCTCCATACCTTCCCCCCCCCTCCCTCCCCTAGCCACCACTCCCCATCACATCTTCACTTCCCTACCCCACCCCTAATCCAAACCCCTTCCCTTCCCCATTTCGGAACTAGGTCATTAAGGTAGAGATTAATTACCTGCCGTGAGCTTAGGTGACAAACCAATTAATCTCCAAAGCCCGGCACGCGTGCAGCTAGAGGAAGCGTACACAAAACTAGCTTAATATTCCCAGAGTTTAATGACTTCAGGCCCATGTTAACGAGCCTCACCCCTCGGGGAGATTAATTAAGTAGTTTATTAGCTGCTCGTCTCGCTAACATAACACTTGATGGACAGCCGACGGATCCCCGCCGCTGTCAGGAGAGAACTGATAGCGTAAATGTTCAACTGTTGGCAATACTAATTAGTTCAATATTTACCATTAGGTGAATAAACTGATTCTGGTTTATTCGCCTTTTCCTCTGAACGCAATACTGATTGGCAAAATATTGAGTAGTATTTAATACAAACTGCCTAAATATTGATTTATAGGCGTTTCTGATAGAATAAATTATGAAAAGTAACTAATACTGATTGACGGAATATTCAGTACATAACAAAACTCATTGACTACATATTTAATGATATGCAATACTGATAGGCTAAATGCACATTTGTAGGCAGTTCTGATTGGGTAAATACTTAATAGAAGTCAATTCTAATTGGCCCAATATTCAACAGTTAGCACTAATGCCCAGGTTGAGCTAGTTACCGTGATAACTAGTACGCCTCTTTATGAATACCAACTAATGGCTGATAAACCATAAGCCTAATACAACCTGTTGGCACCCCAGGAGTAAACATTTGCGGTGATTTAGGTAAATACAAATCACAGCAATATTGACGCCAATATTGACCAATTGATTAGCAGCTCCGGTAGGTTAGGGGAGCAGCCTATATGCAGACCTATAGGTTATAGGTATATATAGCTATAGTTATAGATATAAAGCCTATAGGTACTGATGTTTTTGGATTGGCTAAACCACTGCACTTTTCACTGAGCAGAAACCGAGAGAACCGGTTCGTGTGCGACGCCCTCCCTCTACTGTCAATACTACTGGCATATAGTTGTTAGTCTTGTGAACTAGTGGTTTAATTTGTGGCAGAGCTTCTTTCATCTGATATTTATGTTTACCCTGCCGTAACTAGGTACCTGGAGATTAGGCAGCTGTTGTGAATTGCAGCCTAGGGAATGTGTGTGTGTGTGTGTGTGTGTGTGTGTGTGTGTGTGTGTGTGTGTGTGTGTGTGTGTGTGTGTGTGTGTGTGTGTGTGTGTGTGAAATTTATAATAAATATAACAGAAAATAGGTCAGGTGACAGCCAGTACATTATACACCGCCGGTTAGTAAGGCGGGGTCCAAGAGCTAACATCTTGATCCTGCAAACTCAAATAATAAATTTGAATAGTAAACACACACATATACACAAGGGCCCTGATACCTGAATGGACAGCACTCTGGATCCCCGGTGATGGCAGAAACATATGGGCAGCCCCTGATGCCCCTGTTACCTAGCTGTAAATAGGTACCTGGGAGTTAGACAGCTGTTATGGGATGCTTCCTGGGTGTGTGTGTGGGGGGGAGAGGGGGGGGGGAACAATTAGTTAGTAGTAGTTAGTAACAGTTGATTGACTGATTGACATTTGAGAGGCGGGCCGAAAGAGCAGAGCTCAACCCCCGCAAGCAAGGTGCATACACTCACACACAGCGAAATTTGAATTGAACTATCGAGGGAAAGCGCCAAGCCATTATGTCTATATAGCACTGGGAAGGGGTCAGGATAAGGATTTAGAATGGGACGGGGGAAAGGAATGGTGCTCGACCACTTGGACGGTCGGCAATTGAACACCGACCAGCATGAAGCGAGACCGTCGCTCTACCGTCCACCCCAAGTGGTTGGGCACACACAGCGGAAAAACATTGTCTTTTATATCATCCAACATTAAATAATCAGCATCAACCACCTAATTAGTTCCCTAATCACTGTTCCTAATCAGTTCTAAAACGAAAAATTAACGATAATCCTAAACTAATTAACTTCAGTTAGAAAAAGAGAGAACTAATTAGCTATATAAACAGCCTAATTATCAACAATCAATTCAATACGTATTTAATAACTATTAGCCATTTATAAACAAATATTTTAATTGCAATTTTCAGTGTAAGTAGCAGAAAATTTGGGGTTTGGAGTCGGGGTCATGACAGGAAACAAGGCAGCTCACGATACGACACGACGGCACACTGCTTTACACGACATTGCACGATACAACACGACACTGCACGACACAACACGACACTGCACGACACAACACGACTCAACACGACACTGCACGACACAACACGACACTGCACGACACAACACGACTCGACACGACACTGCACGACACAACACGACACTGCACGACACAACACGACTCAACACGACACTGCACGACACAACACGACACAACACGACACTGCACGACACAACACGACACAACACGACACAACACGACTCAACACGACACAACACGACACAACACGACTCAACACGACACTGCACGACACAACACGACTCAACACGACACAACACGACACAACACGACTCAACACGACACAACACAACACATGACACAAAACATTAAAGAAGAAACAACCCTGCAACCACACAAAATAATTGTTCCAATTTTCCGCTTGGTACAACTTGTAATAAAGTTGATACATCTTGTTATAACATTTTTATCATGCATTAGAACGTTGTTACAACTTGTTAGGTGTTAAAACTTATTCGAATGTTGTAGCAACGTCGTAGTCTCGTCTTACACAACAAGAGATGAAGAAACGCGACAAAAAAAAAGATGGTACACAGAAAAGAGAACACAACGCAACACGACACGATATATATATATATATATATATATATATATATATATATATATATATATATATATATATATATATATATATATATATATATATATATATATATATATATATATTTACACACAAATTAAAGCACATTGAGCAATTACAGAACCAATTATATTTTGCTAATTGACTCTAACCTCAACAGGGATAAGTATGTATTTTTTGTTTTGTATTTAAACTGAAACAAAAGAGCAAGAGGCAATACGGAGAGAGGAGGAGAGAGTGAAAGAAAAGTGAGAGAATAGAAGAGAAATGGAAAAAAGGAGCAAAATCCAGAGAGTGAGAAAGGAAGAGGGTAAAGGGGGAATGCAGGTGAGGGAATATGTGGAACACCACAGACAACCAACCTACTCACAAGGGGACAAAGTATTACTGTCTGTCATCCTGTAATGCTACATTGCTCTTCATTTCCTAGAAATCCTTACAGATAGCTCTCTCTCTCTCTCTCTCTCTCTCTCTCTCTCTCTCTCTCTCTCTCTCTCTCTCTCTCTCTCTCTCTCTCACTAACACACATGTGCGTGTGTGAGAACATCTGCCTTTCTCTAAACAAAATTATTTACCACCATAACTTCACACTCATATATACACGAGTAGCATAGCCTCTCGGTTATATAGCCCTTATGCTTCTGATAATAAATTGAATACCTGAGTAATAACTATGTTTTTGATAATAAATATTCAAATAATTTAACTCATAGATCCTCCTTGTGAGCATCGTATACACCAAGTCATAATTCCATCCCCCTAGTTCCATCAACTGTGTTCCATTAGCCTTAGTTTCATCAGCTGTATTCCTTAACCTTAGTTCCAGCAACTGTGTTTCATAAAATTAGTTCTATCAACTGTGTTCCATAGCCCTAGTTCCATCTAGCTAAACTTCATTACTTTCTTATTTAAATTTCTTCATCTTGACCTCCTCGCACTATTGACATTATCTTTGCTCCCTCTACTTAGCTTTGTTACACTATAGCTTCAGTTCCATAGCTCTTGCTTCGTAGATCCCTCGTCACAGGTTGTTTTTTCTCATCAGTTTAATCACCCTAGCTTATCATCCCAAGCTACATCACATTTGTTCCTTCTCATTAGCTCCTTGTCCCCTACTACATCACCCAAGCTCCTTTTCCTAAGTTCTATCACACTTGCTTTTAAGTTCTAGCTTAAAAGATCCATCTCCGTTCAAAAGATCCATTTTCTCCATCTCCGTAGATCAATCTATATATCTTCGTAGCTTATTCTCATTAGTTACATCACAAAGATGCCTCCTCCTTAGTGTAATCACCAGGTTCTACACTTAACCTCCTCCAACCTAACGCCTTCTCTCTCGTTCCATCTCTGTACCTCCTTCACCTTAGGACCTTCTCTCTCGTTCCATCTCTGTACCTCCTCCTCCCTAGGACCTTCTCTCTCGTTCCATCTCTGTACCTCCTTCTCCCTAGGACCTTCTTTCTCGTTCCATCTCTGTACCTCCTTCACCCTAGAAAGCCGTGTAGGAGAATCTGAGGTGATTAATGTCGGTGGAAAATACGTAGGTATCAGGCCGGGTCAAGCCTCCCCTGCCGTTATGGCAGCATTTGTCTCACTAAAGCTAAGGTATTGGCCCAGTCTGGTACGACGCTCGTGGACAGAACGAGATATCCTGGTCAGGTGGTTGAGGATAGGCCAAAATATCCTAATCAGGAGGTCGAGAATAGGTTAGAATATACTGGTCCAGTGGTCGAGAAGTGGCCAAGATGTCTTGGCCAGGTGATCAAAGACTGGCCAGGATATCAAGGCCACGTAGCCAAGGATAGGCCAAGATATCCTGGTAAGGTGGTCAAGACCAAGTTAGGATATCCAGGTCAGGTTAGAGCTAGACAGTCGAAGATTTCCTTATCAGGCGGTCAGGAATAGCCAGAGATACCCTCATTTACTTGTCGATGATAACGTTCAATCAACGTTAATAACGGCCGAAAAACGTTTAAAACGTTGAATTAACTTTGATGACGTTGAATTAACATTGATAATGTTAAATTAGCATTGAAAACGTTGAATTAACGTTACTTTTGGATATTATGCCCACTGGAACAGGGGAACTGGTCATCGCCACTACAGGGGGCAGCGACGTAGCTATAAACACCACACAGGTGTTATCACCTGGGTTATCTTTTTTTCTGTCAGATGTTTGTTGTTATCCCGTTGTGGTGGATAGAACCATGCAGCGAAATTGTAAACAAAGTCGTCTTGCAACCAGTTGTTACAGGGTTCGATTCCTATGCAAGGCGAGGGTACGTTTTGACACGTATTCTTACACGTGACATGAATGTTCACGTAACCGTGCATAGGTACCTAAGTGTTATCCAACTGTTGTGGGTCGCATTCTGAAGACTCGATAAATCACATCCATCATAGAGTACAATACTGAGGTTGACAAATAGAAACAAGGAAGACGAGCTTTCCCACGGCATTACTGAGCACAGTTGAGTCAACCATTTTTATATTTCTTGTGGATCATGTGTTGTAGATAACAGCTGGCCAGATATCTAGTATGCTTGAGCAATCAGCTTCCGAAGATACTGAAGAGTGCTTCAGCAAAAACTATGTTTTGACATCACACACATACTCATCATATTTTAAAATGAACTTTGTAGCGTTCATTTTTCAATTCCTTCTCAAGTGAAGATGAACATATAGTTATAACAAGCAGGAGATTCGTTCTTGAACCATAAATTCCTTAGATCACATTCAATAACACACACACACACACACACACACACACACACACACACACACACACACACACACACACACACACACACACACCATACACACAATAACCTCATGATATGGAAGCTTATTTTGACCTAAAACGACGGAGTAATCACATCGTTTCACAGATGAGTCCGCTTTCAACAAGCCATTTTAGACGTGATTAATCTCTTTTGAAAACCCTCTCTCCTGTGGGGTGGGGAACCCTTTAAAACACACATGATGCAAAAATTAATTCACCAATATCACTTCTATTGGTGGTAAAATTTGCATGAGAGTGGATGGTGAGACTGGGGTTTAGGAGCGAGTACCAGTATACAAGCAATGAGGCGGTAACAGAATATGAGATAGAGGCTTGTGAGCGGGTATCAGTAGACAAGCAATTAGTGGCTCACAAGGTGAGTACAGTGTATACGAAAGCAAGATGTGTGTGAGCAGGAAGTATACAAACAATGACTTATGAGTGCGGTTTAAGAGAAGGTGAGAAGAGTATGAGTAAGAATTGTAATAAAAGCAGTTAGTGGCAATTGGGTGATAAACATAAGGCAACTAGTCATCAAGCAAGCAGCCCTATCAACCAGTCAATAAGCAGGCGAACAGACCTGTCAAACAGCCAGCCTGTCAACCAGCTAGCCTTCCAGCAAGCCACCTGTCAAGCAAGCCAGTCAATAAACCAAGCAGCCAGCTAGCAAGTAAGTCATGTAGACAACCTCTCCTCTCGAATAGTACATCGCAATTTGACGTATAAGTCCTCAAACGTCAGAATACAATACCGACTCGCAAAATTGACGGACTGTCTGGTTTTCTATCCGTGGGTCCCTCGGTTACGTCAGGTTCTGGCAATTTAGTACATAAGTTTAGTGACGTGACAACTTGAGAAGACGGGCTGGTCAGCCAGCCAACAAACCTGACAGCCAACAAACCTGACAGCCAACAAACCTGACAGCCAACAAACCTGACAGTCAGCCAAATACTCTTCTAGGATGCTTGCCTTTTTTTATGATGTTGACCTCCGAAGGATAGATGCAGTGGAAGAGACCTTCAGAGGAAGAGGGCCGTCTACAGGACCTAATCCTCTTACTTCGTGGGAAAGGGTATGATAAGGAGAAAGAAGGAAGGGAAAGGTTAAAGGAAAAGAGTGAAAGGGAAGGGGGGAAGGACAAGGGAGAAGCGTGGGAATGTAAGTGTGGGAGAGGCATATAGAAGAGGGTATGGAGAATAGGAAGAGAGAGCGAGGTACCGAGAAGAGGGGGAAAGAATGAGGCAGCGTAGATGGAAAGCTGTCAAAGATGATGGATGGGGGAAAAGAGGAAGGGGGGAGGGGGGTTGAAGCAACGGCCATGTCATTGTTGATGGTGGCAGTGTTGGTGGTTCGGGAGATGGTAGTGGTAATGATGATGGTTTGTAGTGTTGGTGATGGTAGTGGAAGTGCTGATGACAGTGGTGGTACTGGTTGTAGTGACAGTGGTAGTGGTGGTTGCGGTGACAGTGGTAGTGGTGGTGGTGGTAGTGGTGCTGCATCTCTTCAAGATGATGGCACGAGTCTGGAATCTGAAGGAGCGTCTTGCTTCCTCAACTTTTGCTTCCCATGATGTATGCAAAGCTGCTCAGAGCGTCAAGTTTCCCCCCCCCCTCTTCCTTGATATGCTGGAGATGTTCCGGTGAATGTTTCATGTTCCGGAAGTTTTAGCACACCTCTATATCTGGTTGGTTGTACGTCTGCCTGTATGTCGGTTTATCTATCTGTATGCCTACCTGTCTGTCAATCAATGTATCTGTCTTCCTTTCTACATATGTAAGCCTCTGTGCCTCTCTCTCTCTCTCTCTCTCTCTCTCTCTCTCTCTCTCTCTCTCTCTCTCTCTCTCTCTCTCTCTTTCTCTCTCTGTCTCTCTCTCCATCGCTGAATCCAGATTATCTCCAGAGTTAAACAATTGCCAATCCTCAATTATTACTGGAAATTAAACTATTGTCAAATCTAAGATATTTCCTAAGTTAAACTATTACCGAAACTAAACTATCACCATAGTTAAATTATCGCCGGAACTAACTTGTCACCAAAGCTCAACTATCCTCGAAACTAAACTATCAACAGAACTAAAAGGTTCCTTACTTGTTGCTGGTAAGACATAAGAACTTACACAACTGCCAGATTACATGTGCCTTTACACAAATATAATTCAGAGTAGAGGTTCGCACAATCACTTCTGGTAGTTAATGAAGATGACTGGCACAGTCAGTCGGTGTAGTTAGTACACTTAGTCAATAAAGACTCATAATAGTTTGCATCAGTGCAGCCCCAAATTGCTACCAATCAGTGAAGGCGACATAATATGAAAGTGCTACTGATTATAGAGTACAGATTGTCCTTATTACTTACTCAGTCAAGGCAATCATTTAATATTACTACTGAATCAAGTCAATAAATGCAGTCATTCAGTTCAGTCAATGTAGCTAATCAATTCATAAAATCAATTCATTCAATTAACACATCCAGTGAATCCACCCAATCAATGCAGCTAACCAATGCAATCAACCACTGCAGCCAATCATTTCAGGCGACCGGTACAGCAGTCGCTGGGTTCATCCTGACGAAGTAGTTTACCGAATACAAAAATACTGTACTTACAGTAATCAAAGAAATTTTCAACCGAAAAATATTACACTTATAATCTGCCCAGTCAACATCTCTTTCGTATTTAAATATTAATATTGATAATACAGTTGATGATATAGACTAATGTTGAAATTGATGATGTTGATGATAAGGAGGATTCTTTAGCTGCTTAAGAACCATTTAAAATACGGACACTCTGCTATAAATTTTTTACATTGAATTGCGCTTTTTTTTCCTGCAGTTTAGTTCATTCAAAAGTCGCGAACCGTGCAAATTATATAGACAGTTTGCCAATGAATAACATTTACATTCATTATGAAGAATGTCTGGTGTATACTAGTTTATTTTCTCCGTCTGTTTGATTATAATGACTTTATCACAGACGATAAGCGGTTAAAACTCTCTCTCTCTCTCTCTCTCTCTCTCTCTCTCTCTCTCTCTCTCTCTCTCTCTCTCTCTCTCTCTTTATCTCTCGCTCTAAATATCTTGAGAGGAGAGAGAGAGAGAGAGAGAGAGAGAGAGAGAGAGAGAGAGAGAGAGAGAGAGAGAGAGAGAGAGAGAGAGAGAGAGAGAGAGAGAGAGAGTCAGAGTCGTTCCCTTCTCTAAAGCTCAGAATCATTACTAGAACCAGAGCACCAATCTTCCGCCTGTGATGCTGCTTCTATTGAAGCTGTATTTTACGGCACTGCTGCTGCTTTTACTGATGTCTGTGATTGCGGCTCTGAGGTGATGTTGATGCTACTGATGGTGATTCCTTTGCTGATGTGGATGGTGGTGGTGGTACAAGGCTTGTTGTTGTCGTGTGGTAGCGGTAATTGTGTTAACTTTTTGTGATATTGATGGCAATGATGACAGTGGTGATGATGGTGGTAGTGCTGGTGGTTGTTTTGGTGTTGACGGTTGGTAGTTCTTGTGATGGTGAGGCCATACCCACCCCATTGGCGCTGCCGCTGGTAAAGTGTTTTTTGTAAGTACACCATCATTACAAGGCGAGCTCAAGTACACCATCATTACAAGGCGAGCTCAAGTACACCATCATTACAAGGCGAGCTCAAGTACACCATCATTACAAGGCGAGCTCAAGTACACCATCATTACAAGGCGAGCTCAAGTACACCATCATTACAAGGCGAGCTCAAGTACACCATCATTACAAGGCGAGCTCAAGTACACCATCATTACAAGGCGAGCTCAGTCTCAGTCTCATTACAGCCTCTGATCTCTCCCACAAAGGAGGTGAAAATCCCGTCGAAGAAATGAGGAACATGGTCGGTAGAACCACCAAATGAGCGGACGAACAATATTATTTTTCGTCCGTGAAGGGAAAGCAAATTTTGATAAGTAAAACTAACGGGTTTGTTGCTCAAAACGGGTAGGATTCTTGGTCCAAAAAAGGGCGAGTTCCGCAATTAAAACAGATTGTTTTGATGGTCAAAATTGGTTGATTTGACGGCCAAAGCTAGTCCCCACACGTGGATTTATCGAAGATCACGTATAATCGTCTTGATCAAAACCAACAAATTTCTGTCAAAGTTTGTGACTAATACTGTCTAACTCTTTTCCCGTTTCTATAACAAGACGGTATATTTTTCCGTCTATTCTTGTGAGTTTCGCTCCCAAAACTTTTGTGTTTTTCTGTCAAGCCGTTCAGTTTCTTTGTCAAAAAGTTTTAATTTCTCTACCAAAATCTTTGAGTCTCTCTTCTCTAAAAACGGAGAGAGCCTTTACACACTTAAGAGTTAATGACAAAAGTTTCGAGTTTAATTGTCAAACGTTTCGAGTTTATGTCAAAAGTTTCTAGTTTTTTTATTCAAGTTTATGTCAAAATGTTTCAAGTTTATATCAAAAGGTTCCGAGTTTATATGGAAATGTTTCGAGTTTATGTCAATAATGTCGAGTTAATGCCAAAAGTTTCAAGTTTACTGTCAAAGGACTCGAGTTTACGTCAAAAGTTTTCAAGTTCATGTCAAACATTTTTGAGTTTATGACTAAAGTTTTGAATTTATTGTCAAAAGTTTCGAGTTTGTTGAAAATGTCAAGTTTGTTAAAACAAAAAATTTTTCTGTAAGATCTTGAGTTTCTCTCCCAAAATCTTGTGTTTTAATCTTGTGGTCCCCACTGTCGAGGGCAGCACAAATGTTAAGACTTATTGAGTCCCCCTGTCCCCTGTAAGCTAGTTACGCTCCTTTTGTCCCGGCTGCACCTTGCAACAGTTACCTAGCTTCCAGGTACCACCTTACTGTTTTAAGAACAAAGGTAACTAGTAATCGGAGACGTTGCCCAAACACTTCTATCCTGCCGGGGGAAGTAAGCCTGGGACCTTTCAGCTGTGACCCGTCAACGCCACGCAACTATAAACGTCGTTATTTAAAGCCTGTGAACTTGTTTGGTCAAAAACTGTTCTTGTCTCGGTCAAAATTTGCGAGTTCTTGTCAAACGTGAATTTCTGTGGTAAACGTTTTTAATTTCGCGTTCAAAACAGTTTTTTTTTTTCTGGCAAAGCTTTTGAGTTCTTATCAAACTTTTGAACTTCGTTGCCTCAACACTCGTGTGCTTCTTGAGACAAAATAGTCGAAAACAATTTGACAAAATTGTCAAGATTTCACGAGAAAAACAGTTAGATTAGTCCAACGCTTAAATATTCGAAAAAAAAAGATCGCAAAATGTCAAAAAAAAATGTTTTAGAATCGTCGGACAAAACTGTGTTGTCTTCGTCAATCAATACTATGGCAGTGTCGTCGGACAAAACTGTTGAAGCCTAAAGCGAGTTGCTGGACTAACCTTTATTAACTCATATGACAAAAAAATAACAGCGCTGTCGGCCAAAACAAAGTGCACCGTTTGTCAAAACATTTATTGTACAACTGGTCGTGTCACTGGACAGTCCATAAGTCATCGGACAAAATGCTACTTGCATTAAGCAAAATTATTGTCACCTCAGCTGACAATTAAACCAAACGGATCTTGTCGTCAGATATAAGTGGAATTTCATCTTCAAACACCAGCTTTATTGATTTGTCGAACATAGTGAAAATGGTTAGTTATAAGACAAATTTATTGGGCAAATTTGTTGATTTGTTGGACAAAACCCTCGTCTTCGTTCAAGTAGTGCAAAAGTTGGACGCCTCACCAAAAAGTCATGTAAAAATTGTTTAGGCTTGTTAGTGACTTGAAAATTCTGTGTTAAGATTGTTGGCTAACAAGTAGATAATTCATACACACACATACAGATATATATAAATTGTTTCTTATACAAACGCTGATATATGGCGATAATGCCAACACAGACAGTTACCCATTCACTTGCAAATCCTGGTGGCGTAATGACAACACATTCGATCAGCTCATCGCGAACGATTTGATCTGAGTTCGAGTCTAGGCAACAGATAATTGATTGGGCATCAATCCTTAACTGTTCACCCCCTGTTCACTCAGCAGTAATTGGGTACCTGATTGTTAACCGAATTGCGGATCGTGTTCCTAAGAAAACTAGTAAGGTGAAGCTTTAAGTGTCTGGTTAGAGAAAGCTATGTGAATGGAAAGCTTTTAGCAGTCTGCAAATATGAGTCAAAAGTTGTCTGCTCCTGTACCTACCTGCACACACATACATAAATTTAGATAGTGATATAAACGTAGATTTACAGGTGTAGATTTCAATGGAGGTAGTAATTAGTAGATACATAGCTGCTCCTACCGATACAGGAACACTGGAACATTATCTAACTCAGTGCAGAGTTACAAACCCATTAAGATTTCAACTTAGATTCAACAGAGTAGAAGAAGTTGTTAAACACGTGGGACAAAATCATACTGAAGCGACCATACGAGTCATAAATACTCATACTCCGCCCAAGTAAAACAGAAACAAGCAACACTTAGTGGGCCAGCCAGAGGCTTAGGCCCCGCGCAGGAATATCCCTGAAAAAAAGGAACAGCTACACAGGTGTTGATATCAGAGCATTCGTATATACGATATGTGAATATTGACAGAAAGAAATTAGAAAAGAGAGGGAGAGAGGGAGGCAATGAATAATAGAGGTATTGATGGAAGTGTCTGAAAATGCACAAAGACGTGAAGATATAGACGTGTTGGTAATGATGAAAAGACGCATATAGAGGAGTAGATAAAGACGTAAATAAAGACGTAGGTAACGACGTGGACACGCCCCACCAGATACCTACAGACACTACCATAATTCTCAATCTCCTTTTACATCACCAAGACACTCGCGAAAATTATAACCCCTTCCTCCATAAAATATCGACGGTTTAAAACTTTCAATTGATATTTACACCCGAGGAGCGATTTATAGTGGGAGAAATGGGCGGTATATAAACCGGCCGAGCGAGTCTTTCTAATCGCAAAAATCGTAAGACAGCGGATCGCGATCGACGACCAGCACTGAGAGACGTCGCGCGACATCCCTTTGTTTTATGGGACTTTATCGTTCGGTATCAAACGGAAGCGATCTGGTTAGAGAATATGTGGAACGATGGGAGCAAGAGGGATGAATATGGGTGGATATGCGTGGGAGTGGGTGGGTGGGTTTGGAGGGGTGGGGGAGAGGGCTTGGACATGGGTGGGTGTGGCTGTGGGCGTGGTGAACAAGGGGTGGGTCTTCGTTTCCTTAGTTGGTCCATGAGTGGATTGACATGGGTTGTTGATTTGCTTCATGTATGTGGATGTCGGGACGTACCTCGAGTACGTCCCGAGGGCGGGGGAGAATGGCCAAGGGCTAGAGGTACGTCGCCAGGACGGCGAAGAGTGGGCAGAGGCTAAAGGTACGTCCTCAGGGCGGGGGAGAGTGGCCAAGGGCTAGAGGTACGTCCCCAGGACGGCGAAGAGTGGGCAGAGGCTAAAGGTACGTCCTCAGGGCGGGGGAGAGTGGCCAAGGGCTAGAGGTACGTCCCCAAGACGGGGAAGAGTGGGCAGAAGCTAAAGGTACGTCCTCGGGGCGGGGGAGGGTGCGCAAGGGTTAGAGGCACGAGAGAACACAGCATTACCATAATAAGTCACTGCTGTTAGTTACAATAATGGCTGCAGAGATTGTAGGAAGGTCATAAACATTTCTGATACTACACGCCCCCCTCCCGCTGCTGAGAGGGTCGGAAGGGGAGACGGAGGGAGGATGGGTGAAGGGAAATGAGACAGAAAGGGAGAGAATGAAGGGGGAGAGGGAGGGAGGCTGGGAGAAATACGTAAAAAGGGGGAGAGGTACAGGATTATCTGGAGAACGGAAGGGTAAGTAGAGAATATATATTATAATCAAGTGATAATTAAATTCTCTCTCTCTCTCTCTCTCTCTCTCTCTCTCTCTCTCTCTCTCTCTCTCTCTCTCTCTCTCTCTCTCTCTCTCTCTCTCTCTCTCTCTCTCACTCTCTCTTCCATGCAGATATGTGCTTGGCGTTAAGCGTCTATAAATAATTAAATAAAAGTCTACCTTTGCTCACTGAACCCAACGAATGAGACAAAATGTATAAGGTATAAGGCTGTATCTCCTTTATATCGTTGACTCTAAGAACGAGGAGCTCATCAATCTATAATTAATTGTTGACTCACAACATTTAATAAAATTTTCAAATGAGGCTCATAGTAAGCTATATGGTATAACGTGTGAATTATAAAGGATTAGATATGAATTATAGGGTATCAGATGATTTGTAAGGTTATAATATATTAGTCATGAGTTATAAGGTACAAGGTAAAATTAAATGGTATAAGATATGGGTAATAAGGTACAAAATATGAGTTATAACGTATAAGGAATGTGTAATGAGCTATAAAGTATGACTTATTAGGTATAGGGTATCAGTAATAAAATATTTGGCATTAGTTATAAGGGATGTTCTCCAAGTTTTAAGAAATAAAGTATGAGTTATAAAGTATAAGATAGTTTTAAGAAATAAGGTATGAGGTATAAGGTATAAATTACACGTGAAAAAGTACTAACTATAAAATATGAGGTACAAAGTAACATAAACAAAGACCGAGTTCTAAAACAAAGTCTAGAGTATAGACTCTAGAGAATGAGTTTTAAAAGGAAAAGTATTATTCCTAAAGTATAAGGAATAAAGAAAAAAGTGTGAAACATTATATGATAAGTGCAAGAGAAATCTGTATAGTGTATAAAACATAATGGAAAATATGCAACAAATAAATAGCATAATATATAAGTTATAGTGCAAGAGAGGTAACGTATACAGTTTTTAATATAAAAAAGTATTAGAACAATTGTATAAGGGTTAGCAGGGGAAAAGTGTAAGGAAGAAGACCTATCTCCTCCCTATACTCCTTGTTCCTTTCTACAATAAACCCTGAAATTTTTCTCCCTTTACAAAAAAACTTTTAAGTTGCAACTTTAAATTGAAATCAGTCCACTTGCCCATTCTCTTTGGTGGAAAATAAACCCGAGCTGGGGAGCACTAAGATAAACTTTCACGAGGAACTAAGTTGGCCAGCCTCTCTCTCGCTCTCTTTCTCTCTCTCTGTCTCTCTCTCTCTCTCTCTTTCCCTGCCTCTCTCTCTCTCTCTCAAAAATAAAGTAAATTCCATCTGATGGCACACCATAACATAATGTCAAACAATTACCTGTTTAATCAAGCATCTGTAATTTCCGGACGATTTAATTAAAAACGGTTTATTCTGATGACACGTTTCTAACATTTCGAGTGAGAGAGAGAGAGAGAGGTTGAGAGAGAAAGAGAGAGAGAGAGAGAGAGAGGTTGAGAGAGAAAGAGAGAGAGAGAGAGAGAGAGAGAGAGAGAGAGAGAGAGAGAGAGAGAGAGAGAGAGAGAGAGAGAGAGAGAGAGAGAGAGAGAGAGAGGTTGAGAGAGAAAGAGAGAGAGAGAGGTTGAGAGCGAGAGAGAGAAAGAGAGAGAGAGAGAGAGAGGTTGAGAGAGAAAGAGAGAGAGAGAGAGATAGAGAGAGAGAGAGAGAGACGGTGGAAGGGTTTAGGGAAAGATGCATAAAATTAAGCACACAGAATTCACCCACGTGCAAGGTATCCCCCATGCAGAGTAATCCCCCCATATAGGGTACTCCCATGCAAGGTATCTCCCATACAAATTACCCCCATGCAATGTATACCCATACAAAAGTCCCCCCCATGCAAGGTATCTCCCACACAAGGTACGTACGCTGTAAATCAAGTGCTCGTGTTTTCAAAGAAAACATAAGCACATTTTTCGAATTTTCGGTATCCTTTTAAATTAATGGTACGGTTCATTTGCATGGAAATATCAGGTATTTTTTGTACAAGCAAATGGCGACCCAGATTTGCTGTGAGCTGATCGTCCTTTGCACGAGGTTAAACACGGAGTGTCCTCTACCAGGGGGACTAGCCAACCAAAGATGTGCAGGTAATTGTGGTGGTAGTGGTGGTGGTGGAGATGGTAGCGGAGAGAGTTGTGGGGTTGGTGGTTGAGGTGGTAGCGGAGGAGGTTGTGTGAGTGGTGGAAGATATGGTAGTGAAGGACCTACAGCGACTTATTGTCTGTACTGAACAAGGTATTGTTTGCTACCAGACACCCACAAGGTACCACATGGTACCACAAGGTGGTTTTTTTTAACCAAGACACACGTCCCATTTCCCCCCCCCCTCCCTTCCCCCTCAACCCCCAACTACAACGTTAACTTTACACCACATTACACCAAACACCTTCCCTCTCTCTCTCCCTCTTTCCTTCCTTCCCTCCTTTATTCCTCTGCTGCTCCCTCCCTGCCTCCTCTCCTCCACGGCCCACTACCCCAGTTGCAACTTCTTGACTTAACCACACCGCAGTGCTCTGCAATGTTCCCCTTCCCTCGCTGCACCATATAACAAATTGGTAACAGAAAGGAAAGTTCAGTGAGAAAATTTGAGAAAGTCTTCAGAAAGTTGAAAGCAAGTGAGGTGGTGGAACAAGAACGACTTGGCCTGTGACGGTCATGAATTTCAGTGCTGGGACTTTTCTTTCAGGATGGCGGGTCGGAATGCGTGAAAGAATGGGGGGGATATTAACACACATGTAACCCTGTAGTTTTCGTTTTATATTTTGAATTTGCACGTGTGTCTGTAGAGGTGATAGTTTATGTGTGTATATTTGCAGAGGAAATGATATTTCTTGAAGAAGCTGCAATGTTTCGCGCAACGTTAAAAGCTATATTAAAGGGAATAAAAATTGGGATGCAGGCGATGAGTCACAATAACGTGGCTGAAGTATGTTGACCAGACCACACACTAGAAGTTGAAGGGACGACGACGTTTCGGTCCGTCCTGGACCATTAATACCTCCTCATCACAATCGACTTGAGAATAGTCCAGGACGGACCGAAACGTCGTCGTCCCTTCAACTTCTAGTGTGTGGTCTGGTCATCAAAAATTGGGATTTTATTACAGTATTATTACTATACAAGTCAATAGGTACAAATGGGGGAAGTTTGGATTCAGAAAAGAATTGGGTAAATACTGGTCTGAAAGTCGGGCAACGTAGTAGACGTAAAGCTGATAGACTGTAACGAAGGTTAGGCAATGGGCATTTAAGACAATACGCCAAAGAGGCTTTACCAGTGCTCTCTACTGCTATGGTATTATGTTATGAACCTCGTGTTATTATTACTGTCATCAACAAATCATTACACACATGGTAATCTCAGAATGTTTGGTAATATGTTAATTGTTTGTGATGTGTGTCTATGTATGTATTAACACGATGTACTGAACGGGGTGAGAATAGCTTGAGCTACCTCATCCCTTTGTGTGTATTTTACCTCAATAAACTTATTTCAATTTCAATTTCACATGGTAATGGAGATGTACACATAGCTATCCCCAAAACTCTAACCCTTGTTCTATCCCCAACCCTTTTTCGAGCCCATTTCCAAGACTCTCCGCGTAATATCCAACCTTTCCTCTCTTTCCCTAACTGCCACTCCTCACCCTCCCTCTCATCCATGCCTCCCCTAACACCCACCCCGTCACCCACTCCCCTCACACATAATGAGGTAACATGGACCTCCTCGCCCCCTGGGGACACTCACTGCTATAAACAAATCTGTCCCTAGGGACACCAAACCTGCCGTCCCAATAAGAAATATATTTTATTATATTCTATATATAATAAATATATAATCAATATATTTTCCTGCTTATTTATCCTTTGCAACAAAGGCAGCATTTAGTCTATTAATGCATCCTCCTATAAGCTTACTCGCTCATTTAGGTGTTTAATACGTTATAGAGCTTAAGAATAGATCTATTTATTTACCCCCTAACTCTACTACTGCTGTATTTTGTCCACGGCTACACTTATAAGTATGATTTCTTTATTTTTTAACCAAATTATTGAAACAAATATTTCCAAGTGCTAAGGGTACGTCACATTACGTTGAATTTTACGTACGTTTGAGGTAGGCTGGAGAAAGAAATATAAGCGTACAATTAAAACAAATTGTTTCAAATTTTAACAAAAAATAAGTTTGTAAAAAAATAGTTATGGAAAATAATATCTGGAGACCTTGAAAACACTACTAATTACTAACTAGAAACGCTAATTACTTATTAAAAACACTAATTACGAGTTTGTTTTTGGCGTCCAAAACACATTTGGCTAAAAACCTTTACCATAACCCAAAAATAATAATAACGGAAATAATAACGAGGAGAATGATGGTATTGGTAATAACGTTGTCGTTGGGGAGATAATAATTAATAGCTGGAGTGGTGTTTGTGAAGGCAATAATGGTAATGGGGGGGTAGAGGTAGCAATGGTTACGATAATAAAGGTAATAATGGTTATAAAAACAATGTAGGTAATAAGAACAAAGGTAACTGCAGAAGGCCTATTGGCCCATATGAGGCAGCTCCTATCTATAACCACCCAATCCCACTCATATACTTGTCTAACCCACGCTTGAAACAATCGAGGGACCCCACATCCACCACGTTACGCGGCAATTGGTTCCACAAATCTACAACCCTGTTACTGAACCAGTATTTACCCAAGTCGGTCCTAAATCTAAACTTATCCAATTTATACCCATTGTTTCGTGTTCTGTCTTGTGTTGATATTTTTAATACCCTATTAATGATATTAATTAAGTGCAACGATTGAAATTTCTCATATGTTGTAGAGACTGGTGGTGCTTTATTTAAAGTTTAAATAAAATGATGAACACAAAAAATCTGTATTAATATTCGGTGCGAATAATGGCATCATAAATCATTGTAGGGATTTCGATATTTTATAAATTTCAATAATAGTAGAATTGTGTATAATAACACATCAAAGAGAGACGCTTATTTGAAGGGATATTACTGATTCGATCGAGACAGTAAAGAATAACAAGTCTTTCAGTAAAGTAGATTCAATTAAACCGCAAAATTATTCTCAATAAAGATAAATTAACTGATTGATAAAGTTTAAGCCACCCAAGAGGTGGCATGGGCATGAATAGCCCGAAAATAAATTAACTAATCTCATTAATTCATATAAGCGCAGACCCCCATGATGTTTAGATTGGGGATAATGTTTCCGCGATACCCTGGCCACAGTTCCCAGAAACTAGGACATCTATAATCAGTAGTTCCGGCATCCCTTGGGTAATCCCCGAGAAGAATAATCATAATTAACGACATCCAATGGTAGGGGATTGTACCACTTACGGGCTATTCATGCCCGTGCCACCTCTTGAGTGGCTTAATCTTTATCAATCAATCGGTAAAGGGATCACGTGAGGCGCCCTGCCAGACAACTAGACACATTACCTAGAATTAACCAAATTATTATAGTTCAGTTAAAGTTCAGTTCAGTTCATTAAAAACCTAGTTCACAACATTGTTTGACAGCAATGTTGCCTGATTGGACTAAAAGTAGCTGGGATTTATATGACATTGGAATTTATTATCGAAGCGTTAGTAATAAGACACCTGGTGTTGTTCTTCAGCTA
Source organism: Procambarus clarkii (assembly GCF_040958095.1). Lineage (NCBI taxonomy): Eukaryota > Metazoa > Arthropoda > Malacostraca > Decapoda > Cambaridae > Procambarus > Procambarus clarkii. Next base: position 46,538,856 of record NC_091151.1, on the reverse strand, counting down.
TATCTTGCTCTAGTTAGGCCCCATTTAGATCATGCAGCTCAATTTTGGTCACCATAGTGTAGAATGTATATAAATTCACTAGAACGCGTCCAGCGAAGAATAACAAAGTTAATCCCGCAAATTAGAAACCTGTCACGTGAAGAAAGATTAACAAAGCTTAAATTTACATTCTCAAGAAATTTACATTCTCAATTTACAAGAAAGGCGAAGAATTAGGAGTGACATGATAAAGGTGTACAAATGAACAAATTAAATAATGAACAAAATGTGTAGTATGTAAATGTGTACAAGTTGATGAATGGATATAACAAAGGGGGTATTAAAAGTATCAACACAAGAAAACACGAAATAATTGGTAAAAATTGGATAAGTTTAAATTTAGAAAAGACCTGGGGTAAATACTGGCTCGGTAAAAGAGTTGTTGATTTGTGGAACCAATTACCAATAACATAATAGAAATAGGATCCCTTGATTGTTTCAAGCGTAGGTTAGACATATACACGAATGAGTTTGGGTGGATATAAATACCAGCTGCTTCGTATGGGCCAATAGGCCTTCTGCATTTACCATTATTCTTATGTTCTTATATCCTCAGTTCCTACTCTCGGATAGGAAATTTATAGCCAGTTTCCCCTGATTCTGGCATAAAAAAGCTCTATCCAAAAATCTTACCTGGGAATCACCAACAATCAAAATTCGACTTGATAATGGTTTAGGACGGAAGCGTCCTCGTCTCTTCACTTTCTAGTGTGTGATTTGGTCAACAACCGAAATTAGTTTAGCTCTAAAGAGCTTAATCCCTAAAGAACACTACTGAAGAGCTCTTGATGAGCACAGTCAAATGGAACAGCTATGTTAAAAATAGATGTGTTATATACCCGTTTAAGTATCAACAGAAGACAAAACCCGAAACAATGGGTATAAATTGGATAAGTTTAGATTTATGAAAGACTTGGGTAAATACTGGTTCGGTAACAGGGTTGTTGATTGGTGGAACCAATTACCGCGTAACGTGGTGGAGGTGGGGTCCCTCGATTGTTTCAAACGTGGGTTGGACATGTTTATGAGTGGGATTGGATGGTTATAAATAGGAACTGCCTCGTACGGGCCAATAGGCCTTTTGCAGTTACCTTTGTTCTTATGTTCTTATACCTATAAAACAGCAACCTACCATTGTGTTACTCATACTTACGTTCTTATATAAAATTGCCCTAACAAAGACAACAAAAACATACTAGAGAAGAAGAACCATATTATTTTTGCATGCAAAAATTTAGCGTGTACAGAGGACGGGAGGAAGGTTATGGTAATGAGTTCGTGCTAAGGAGGATGCATGATATTATGAAAGCCTGGAAATTGCTTAAAATATACTGGGTACGGGTAAAACGTACGCTCTCCTCTAGGGCCAAAATCACAAAATTTGTAATAAAGGAAGTGGGGTACGGACCCAGGCGACTTATATCATAGTAGTGGTGGTGTTATGTCGGCGTCTAGTGGTGGGGAACGTCAGTACAGAGAGGCTCGATATCGACTTGATAGACTATCGACGTGATATCGACTTGATAGACCGACGTGATATCGACTTGATAGACTATTGACGTGATAACGGTCCAGGACGGTCTGAAACGTCGTCGTCTTTTCATCTTCTTGTGTGTGGTTTTGTCAACATTCTTCAGCCATGTTATTGTGACTCATCATCAGTAGAAATATAATCCACTGTTTAAGGATTAAGGATTAAGGCCACTAGAACGCATTAACAAAGCTTAAATTGCATTCACTGAAAAGGCCAAGCGTTAGGGGTGACATAATAGAGATTTACAAGTGGATTAATGGACATACCAAAAGGGATGTTGACCAGACCACACACTAGAAGGTGAAGGGACGACGACGTTTCGGTCCGTCCTGGACCATTCTCAAGTCGATTGTGAGAATCGACTTGAGAATGGTCCAGGACGAATCGACCAGGAATGGTCCATTTGATGCATCAAATGAACATGCTGTTCATTTGATGCATCACGTTAGTGTGATCTCTGTGTGTAATGATGTAAGGGCGAAGAGGGAGAACGGCCTATTGACATAGCTCGGGTGCAGGGGGGAGGTTGTGTAAAATCCTGGTTTGTGCCTCGGAGAGGCTATGGGATCCAGTAAGTTCAGTAGAACTTCGGTTTCAACCCTTTTACCCTGTCGTAGCTCAGTCGATTAAGGCAGTGTCTGGGATATTCCCGGACGCAGGTTCGAATCCTCGTCACGGCCCTTGTGGATTTGTTCAAATATTGATGAATTTATAGATAGAGCTTGTACATACAATGCCTGAAGCCACTATTACGCAAAACGTTTCGGGCGTTAATATCCCCTTTGTTATTCCCATTCATCCACTTTACAGTTCGATCATATCACTCCTAACTTTTCAGTTTTCTAGAGAATGTAAAATAAGCTTTTCCATCTCTCTTCAACGGAAAGTTTCTAATTTGCATGACTAACTTTGTCATATGGAAATACGAAAAAGGGCTACTTACCCAACGCGATCCGGGCCAAGTGCTGGTGCGAACTGAAACGGAATATTGGATACATGAGCCAAGATGTGCACACGGAAATGTTATTAGCTCATGTAAACATAACATCCCAAAATTATGGACGATAAGCTAATTAGCCGATAATTTGACTCAAGTGAATCATTCCCCCCCCCCTCACCCTTCTTAAAGATTAGCACAACATTTACAGCTCTCTAAATTGTCTCCCGTACTTTGCTTCAAACTAATGATTTATTACAACCCGTCCTCGACTCAAGTCAAGCAGTATCCTCCCCGCGATAACAGCTTGACGATTAAATGCAACCTCAGAATACTGAAAAGAATTACTGAGCAAAAAATTGTACCACTTACGGGCTATTCATGCCCGTGTCACCTCTTGGGTGGCTTAATCTTTATCAATCAATCGACTCAAGTCCATTATATCCAGCGGTCGCTCCCACAGACGCATAAATAAATTTGTAGACACTGTTCATTCAAAACGGGAATTTTCTCAAATATAATATTCAATTATAATTATTCTATATATGCACAATATTGGCATGTTGTGCATATATAGGCATAGATTAGATTAGGTGTTTAGGTCCTGTTGGCAATTATTTGTATTTGTAGTACGTGGGTGAAGCGTTTACAGCGTTGTGGTTCGAACAAAATTTGTCAGTGAAGCACTTGTTCCGGAAGTGTTCGAACGAAATCAGTTGTGAGTCGTGTGTAAACCGTTTTACATTCATAAACAGCTGGGGTTGGCGGGTGGATGGAATGGACTTTGGGTCTTTGTTTGGAGGATGGGCTGTTTATTATTAACTATAGAGCTCAAAGGTTCCCTTACCTCGTATTTCAGCCCGTCCTCCAAACAAAGAGCCAAAAGTGATTCCATCCACCTGCCAAACCCCCTTTTTATGAATGAAAAGCGGTTTACACACGACTCACAACTGCTGACGTTCGAACATATCCGGAACAAGTGCTTCACTGACGAATTTGGTTCGAATCACAACGCTGTAAATGCTTCACCCACGTACTACTAATACCAATAATCGCCAACAGAACCTAAACACTTAACCTAACCTATCCTATGCGTATACATACACAATATGCTAATATATTATAATATTAATTTATACTTGAGGAAATTCCCGTCAAGAATGAACAGCATGTTAAAATTTATGAATGCGTCTGTGGGGTTGACCGCTGAGTGTAATGGACTTGAGTCGATTGAAGATTGATTGATGAAGATTAAGCCACCCAAAAGGTGGCACGGGCATGAATAGCCCGTAAGTGGTGGCCCTTTCGAGCCATTACCAGTATCAGTAGATGATACTGGAGATCTGTGGAGGTGCAACTGCACCCTGCGTAACGGGAGATGTCTCCCGTGTTTTAAACAGATGAAGAAGATGAAGATGAAGCCACCCAAAAGGTGGCACGGGCATGAATAGCTCGTAAGTGGTGGCCCTTTCGAGCCATCACCAGTATCAAGAGCTGATACTGGAGATCTGTGGAGGTGCAAGTGCACTCTGCGTGACGGGAGATGTCTCCCATGTAGTGTTTGATTGATTGATTGATGAAGATTAAGCCACCCAAGAGGTGGCACGGGCATGAATAGCCCGTAAGTGGTGGCCCTTTTGAGCCATTACCAGTATCAAGAGCTGATACTGGAGATCTGTGGAGGTGCGAATGCACCCTGCATGATGGGAGATGTCTCCCTTGACATCCCTCCCTTGTGTTAAGATGAAGATGAAGCCACCCAATAGGTGGCACGGGCATGAATTGGTAAGTGGTGGCCCTTTTGAGCCATCACCAGTATCAAGAGCTGATACTGGAGATCTGTGGAGGTGCAACTGCACCCTGCGTGACGGGAGATGTCTCCCGTGTTTTAAACAGATGAAGAAGATGAAGATGAAGCCACCCAAAAGGTGGCACGGGCATGAATAGCTCGTAAGTGGTGGCCCTTTCGAGCCATCACCAGTATTAAGAGCTGATACTGGAGATCTGTGGAGGTGCGAATGCACCCTGCGTGACGGGAGATGTCTCCCGGACCAAGTGGTGACCAGATGGTGATACTTGAGTCGAGGACGGGTTGCGTATTTATACTCTTTAAGGACTTCGTTCGTTCTGAGGACTTGTTTAGCTTTAAATTTTCTGTCTAATAACTTCTTCAACGGTAACGACTAACCAATTTAACTCACCTTTTTCACTACCAACATAAATTTGTGATGTTGTGTTAATCTATGGAATAAATTACCGGGTAACACAACAGATACGAAACGGCTTATTTATGACGTTGGCCAGACATAGATATGAATGAGTTTGAGCGGATAAATATTAGGAGCTGCCTCGTATTGGCAGATTGGCAGTTCGAGGCCACTTAGCCATTTGTCCAAGGTACACTGTCGCCACACCAGAACTGCCGTCCGCACGGCCACTATATATATAGATCGTTCATAGGCAGCGTATCATTCATTGTTTTGTCTGATCTCTGACGCGCGCGAGTGACTGCGTTGTTAGGTATTAATGAGAGCTTTAGTGGTATCAAATGGATAAATTGGCGGTGAATCAAAACGACCCGCTGCACGAAATACTCTCCATCGCCAACTCCTTCACAACGCATGCTAGTCCAGATAACGATAATGTGTGCCCTAGCGACGCTAATGGAGGAAATAATGTCCTACATCATCATCACTCAGAGCAGCAAGATATTCGCAATATGAAAAACAGACTACCGACGCCTCGGGCAGATGACCAGGTCGTCTCTCCTAATGCTGCCGGTTATAGTGTTAATGGCCCCTACCGTCTATACACAGTTCTGCACAATAATAACATCGAGGGCTGGCAACCTACCCTTCAGGCAGATAAAGGCGGGGTTGTGCGCCTGGCGGACCATGGAAGTGGTGGTGTCGTTTTCCATCAGACGAACACAGACCCGTGGAATACTCACAAGGTGGAAACGCGGATTCCAGAACTTCGTCCCTTTCTCTACCAGGAAAGGTCTGGGCATCATTTGGCAATCACCCCTGGGAATGATATCAATGGCAAGTACCTAGTTATATTTTTGACTACACGTTCACCAATTCTCACTATTTCCCTGTATTTACCCGAGGCCACCACCTCGAGGATGCATGTCTAGAAGAATTAATAAGACGATATTCATAATATTCTTCATACACACTATTTTAGTATAGTGTGTATGAAGCTTAAAGTAATAGCCTATCGTATAATTGAGGGTAAACTTGCTTAATCGTGTATAATGAAGGATAACTTATTTCATGGAAAAGTAACTGGTGATAAAGTATACAAATGGATGAAAGGAAATTTGAGAAATACATATTCCCAAACAGAATAAAACAGTCCTCATAAATTTAGTTAAAGGGAAGACCTTGAAAATATTTTTGAAATAGTTAACGATTTATAATGCAAATGACCTGGATGTAAAATCTGGGTAGAGTTCCAATCTTCTTGCCTTTTCTTTTATTAAAATCAATATTTTTATTTGCATTGCTATAACTGTTCACTATCAATTAATAACACTGTAATAAGTTTTTCTATTTAGATTGAAAAACTTCAATCACTTTCTCTCTCTCTCTCTCTCTCAGGTATGCAGAGGGTGGATCAAAGGACTCTTCAGGGTGTTCCATGTGAGCCGAGCATGGTCGAAAACCAGCGTACTCATCCCGTGTCCTATCCTACTTACATTACCCTGGGACCTTTGCGCGATGATTTTGAGTCTCTACGTCCCCACGGCCCGATCCTCGACCTGGCCTCCTCCCATCCAGGCTACTCTAAGAGTGTTGATTCTACACCGTCGTACTCCTTCATTCTGACGAACAATCCTGTGCCGCATACACAGGAGCCCCGTCGCGATCTTATGGGCAACTGGACATCAAATGATTCATTCCAGAATAGGATGGATTATCATGCTGGATTTGGGCGTGTGTTAACTCCACAGAACATGGATAATGCACAGAATATTTCGGTTGGGGTCTCTGGAATACCTAATTTCGGCACAAATTCTTTAGTTTTGCCACTTCCTAAAAAACGACCAGATACGGAAAACTCGCTTCAAAATCCTTCAATTCCGAAGCTATTTAAAAAAGAGGAACACGAAAATAATTTGTTAAAGACTCTCCATACACCGGATGAGGATACAAAGTTAGAGAAAAATGGTCCAAGACAAATGCTCTATGAATGTAGCGAGTGTCACCTGCGAATTAGTAATCATACGGGACTGAATCATCACATGAGAATCCACCGTAACGGCGACTGCGAGAAGTGGATAATTATATGTGCCATTTGTCGTGAGGTTGCAAGCAACTTGCAGAAACTGGACAAACATTTGGAGCAGCAACACCAGATACCTACATTCCGGCGCAGAGTACTCGCTCCAAAAGCGAAGCGCAATGAAAATGGCCGCTATGAATGCCCCAAATGTAACAAGGTTTTCCGCAAGCATGAAAATCACAAAGAGCACTTGAGGATCCATACGGGAGAAATGCCATTTGAGTGCAGTTTTTGTAAAAAAAAATACCGTGCCCAAGGAGCCTATGCTCTTCACGTAAAATCCCACAACACAAAGAAACAAGTCTGCACACCTATAGTGTCGAATTCCTAATGTAAAATGTATTTGGTTAATGTATCGTATATTATGCAGGCGATGAGTCACAATAACGTGGCTGAAGTATGTTGACCAGACCACACACTAGAAATTGAAGGGACGACGACGTTTCGGTCCGTCCTGGACCATTCTCAAGTCGTTCTCACAATCGACTTGAGAATGGTCCAGGACGGACCGAAACGTCGTCGTCCCTTCAATTTCTAGTGTGTGGTCTGGTCAACATATCGTATATTAACTGATATCCAGTACGGGTCACTGGCCATCTTAAAATACTAGACATTTGGTGTCTGGAGACATTTAAAAGTCGATTAGAAACTAAACTAAGCAGATTTATAATGTATCTGATTGTATTACCGCTATCTCGCAACTAAATCCCATTGGCGCAGCGTTACACACTCGCCCCACTTCGCAATTGATTTGGCCTAGGTTCGCATCCTGGCCGAGGATATATACGCATTTGTTCACCCAGCAGTGAGTGGGTACTTGGGTGGGTGTAAATCTAAGAGCAACATTTAATTACTAATTGTTGGTTATTATTTAATGAAATTATAAAATTAGATGTAATAAATGATATTATTACTTGTGGTTATTATTGTCATTGTTATAATTATTGTATGTTGATAATTTAATTTATGTACTGCATTTTATTATGTAAGACATCTTCAGTCTGTAAGACAGACTGCGGCCGTATGAATCGGAAAACCTTAAATTGACGCTTAAATTGGCAGATAATTTGAAGCGAGTGATCTATTTCCTCCTTCATAAAGAGTAGCTCAATGTTTGCAATTATTCATGCTTGCGCTTCTTTGCTAGACTGTAAGGATTCATTAAATACAGGTCCTTATCAACAAAGGCTAAATGGTTGTTAATCCAGCTGCCAAACCGCCTGTTTGATGGAAAAATGGTTTACAAACGACTCGACTGATGGCACTCGAACAATGCTTCGCTAACTACCTTTGTTCGAATTGCAACTCTGCAAATGCTTCGTCAAATTACGTCAAATACCTCTTAAACAATGACCAGATACTCGGTCCTTCCTCCAAAGAAAGACCCAAAAGTGATTCCTTGCACCCGCCAAACCCGAATGAAAACCCGTTTACACAAGACACTCAACTGATTTCGTTCGAACACTTCGGAACATGTGCTTCACTGACGAATTTTGTTCGAACCACAACGCTGTAAATGCTTCCCCCATATACTACAAATAAAAATAATCGCCAACAGAACCTAAACACCTAACCTAACCTTTACCTATATATGCAACATTATTAATTACTAGTAAATTCTCGTTTTGACTGAACAGCATGTAAAAATTGATGAATGCGTCTGTGGGGTCGAGGACAGGTTGGCACGGAATCACTTTCGGATCTTTAGAGAACAAAGAAGGATGAATTTGTAGAAGGCAAATAGGCCTTCCGCACATTCATTTATTCCTATATAATATCTCGGTGCTAACTGGCATGTTTCAAGAATAACCACTACACCTAACAATACCACAGCTGTCATCCGCATGGAAGGTTATGTTTACATATAGGCAACTACAAATGTCATTGCTCTCCTGCTCTCCAGTGAGTGATATCGTTGTTTGGCAACGACTGGAGTTGCACAATTCTCTGCTCTCTGCTCAGGTTTAAAATCGTTCGGCTAGCACTTAAGTAATCATTCGACTTTAACAGTATGAAGACTACGAGTGATTAAACTAAATGGACGAATTTTCTACAAAGCAATACAAACCACTGCAGGGTGGGAGTATTGACCTCAAGCAGGTGTTCTCAGACCAGCAAGACATTCGCAACGTTGGGAAACTGTTACCTGCTCCACTGGGAAATAACGATGAGGTTGTGTTTCAAAGTGACGCCAGTGGTGGTAACGGCCTCAACCAGAGGAATACTCGCAATATGGAGGAATGGCTTATGACGCCTGGGACAGATAACAGGATAGCTGTGTTCCACAGGGACTCCATAGGTATTGGTAATGGCCGTCATTCGTACACAGTTCAGAGAGATATTCGCAATGTGGATGAACGGCCTCCGACGCCTTGGGCAGAAAACAGAGTTGTGTCCCGGCGTTACAACACAAGTGGTGGTAGTATTTTTGTCAAGAACACAGACCAACGGATGATGTCCAAGTATCCTTCGCCAAACAACACTCCATCCTACCCGGATAAGGAGATTCATCGTCTCGCCATCACACATGGGAATATTGAACTTCATGACAAAGGCAAGGTCCAATATTTTTATTTTTGAGGAATTACTCTGGTGGTGGGGTACTTCCTAATTATTATTTACCAGAATTTTTCTCTTAGGCCAGCATATCGTGTGGCCTCGACTGGGACAGTATGACAGCGGCTTGTCAATGTCCTCCCCTCCCCTGTTTTTTCTATTTATATCAATGTTTGAAATAGGGTAGCGGGTTGTATACCAAGGAGCATTAGCAATAAAGAATGTTATTTTTCATCGTAAAATTGCTCGGGATCTATTAATAAAAATCTTATTTCAATAGTGATTTTGCTGGTTAGAATGAAACACTTGTAACTCTCTTTCAGGTCTTCAGTGTGCCGGAACAAGAGCATGTCAGAGAATGCAGCAATACGAGCCTAGCATCAACGAAACCCAGCGTTCCTACCCTCAGCCCAAGCCTGGCAGGCGTCAGAATGTTTCTCCACCGACAGTCTCCTTCACGCAAAATGTAGTGTACAGTCCTGTGCAGTATTCGTGTAGTCCTGGGTCACAGCCATACATTCCTGGGTCGCAGCCATACACTCCTGGGTCACAGCCATACATTCCTGGGTCGCAGCCATACACTCCTGGGTCGCAGCCATACATTCCTGGGTCGCAGCCATACACTCCTGGGTCGCAGCCATACACTCCTGGGTCACAGCCATACACTCCTGGGTCGCAGCCATACACTCCTGGGTCGCAGCCATACACTCCTGGGTCGCAGCCATACACTCCTGGGTCGCAGCCATACATTCCTGGGTCGCAGCCATACACTCCTGGGTCGCAGCCATACACTCCTGGGTCGCAGCCATACATTCCTGGGTCGCAGCCATACACACCTGGGTCGCAGCCATACACACCTGGGTCGCAGCCATACACTCCTGGGTTGCAGCCATACATTCCTGGGTCGCAGCCATACACACCTGGGTCGCAGCCATACATTCCTGGGTCGCAGCCATACACTCCTAGGTCGCAGCCATACACACCTGGGTCGCAGCCATACACACCTGGGTCGCAGCCATACACTCCTGGGTCGCAGCCATACACTCCTAGGTCGCAGCCATACACACCTGGGTCGCAGCCATACACTCCTGGGTCACAGCCATACACTCCTGGGTCGCAGCCATACACTCCTGGGCCGCAGTCATACATTCCTGGGTTGCAGCCATACACACCTGGGTTGCAGCCATACACACCTGGGCCGCAGCCATACACACCTGGGCCGCAGCCATACACACCTGGGCCGCAGCCATACACACCTGGGCCGCAGCCATACACACCTGGGCCGCAGCCATACACACCTGGGCCGCAGCCATACACACCTGGGCCGCAGCCATACACACCAGGGCCGCAGCCATACACACCAGGGCCGCAGCCATACACACCAGGGCCGCAGCCATACACACCAGGGCCGCAGCCATACACACCAGGGCCGCAGCCATACACTCCTGGGCCGCAGGCACACACTCCGAGGCCGCATGCACACTCTCCTGGGCCGCATGCACACTCTCCTGGGCCGCATGCACACTCTCCTGGGCCGCATGCACACTCTCCTGGGCCGCATGCACACTCTCCTGGGCCGCATGCACACTCTCCTGGGCCGCATGCACACTCTCCTGGGCCGCATGCACACTCTCCTGGGCCGCATGCACACTCTCCTGGGCCGCATGCACACTCTCCTGGGCCGCATGCACACTCTCCTGGGCCGCATGCACACTCTCCTGGGCCGCATGCACACACTCCTGGGCCGCATGCACACTCTCCTGGGCCGCATGCACACTCTCCTGGGCCGCATGCACACACTCCTGGGCAACATGAACGCAGTCCTGTGCAACATGAACGCAGTCCTGTGCAACATGAACGCAGTCCTGAGCAGCTTGGACGCAGTCCTGTGCAACATGAACGCAGTCCTGAGCAGCATAGACACAGTCCTGTGCAACATGAACGCAGTCCTGTGCAACATGAACGCAGTCCTGAGCAGCATGGACGCAGTCCTGAGCAGTATGGACACAGTCCTGAGCAGCAAGGATGCAATCTTGAGCTGCATACATACAATCCCGAGCAGTATACTTGCAGTCCTGTGAAGAACACACATGAGCCAGATAATTCACTCCAGGATAGGTTAGATTACTCTGCTGTGAATGAGCACACGTTTACAACAGAGAACATAGATACTATGCAGACTTCTTCACTTGAGGTCTCGGGAACAGTAAATTGCAGTGCAAATCCTTTAGCTCTGCCACAGGATTCCATTAAGAGTGAGAATATACCACAGTTAGCACATTCACTTCCCAAGAAATGCAATAAGAGGGAAATAGAGAAAGATAATTCACATCAAAAGAACCCTAAAATGTTGAAGGGATTTGAAAATGATGAAGCCTCCTTCTCCATGGACCAAAATGAGCAGGCTGTGGACACAGAATTAAAGACAAATAGTAAGCCAGTATACTATGAGTGTAGCGTATGTTACTATCGGAGTAATAATCTCGTGGGACTGAGACTCCACATGAAAATCCATGGTAGAGACTGCAGTCAGATACCAGTTACATGTGGTATCAATGGTGACGTTGCAAATGACGTCTCAAAACTGGAAAAGCATTTGAAAAGCCATCCAGAGATACTTACATACCAGCACAAACAGCATGCCTCGAAGGTACAATGCAATGAAAATGAATGCTACAAATGCTCTATCTGTCTGAAGACTTTCTCTAAGCATGATGCCTACAAGGTGCATATGTGGATTCATACAGGAGAAAAGCCATTCAAGTGCACATTTTGTAACAAAAGTTACACTTCAAAGGCTTACTATACTCGGCACATAAAATGGCACAAGAAAAATGAATACACAAATGCTGTTGAATAACTTTAAACCACCTCTTCCTTGAGGTAATGTTTTATTGTGTTACAAAATAAATCTTATACTATATGTATCATATGTTTGACAATATCCAGCATGCATGTTTCTGCCAGTTATTGACCATCTTAAAATAACTAGATATTTATTGTTTGAAGGTATTTATTAAGATGTCTTATTTGGATTAGTTTCTAGCATATATGTGCTATTGTACTATTTCCCATGACTAACTGTTGAATTTAATAATTTTACCATGCAAGGCATCTTAATTGCACGATTGTGGTAGTCTGATTCATGAACCTTTAAAATAATATTTATTCCCATGTTTTCCCATTTATGCATGCCTATGAAACTAATATTTCATTTAACATAATGCAAATTTGTGCCTTACATACGCCTATTTTTTCAAGGTAAAAAATGTATGATGGATAGAACAAATAATTACTATTGTAATTTTTTATTTTTAGACAAATTTTAATAATATTTTTTTAAACATTTGTCTTTCATTTATATGTTGACTGATAGAAATTAGTACTTAATAAATTACTGAGAAAAATTATTGTTAAATAAGATTGATATAATCAAATTCTGTACCTGTTAAAGTACATCATTATTTTTAGTTAATATTTTTTATTCATTAAAATAAGTACGTTAAAATGTAAAAAATAACTACTGTAGAAAAATGGATTGTGAAATTGTTAGGAAGTCACTGATATGGTGAAATCCTAATGATTTTTTCTCCATTGACAGTCAAATCTTGGCAGTAAAGCTTGAGCCACTGAACACAAGTTCAGGCCAATTGGTGGAAGCTTTGGAAGATATTAGTAATACAATATACCGTACTGAATAGCTATTTAACATTGATCGTCACTAGAAAAATTTTAAAAACTTTCCCAAGGAAGAAACAGAAAAGATATACCATACTGTAAAATTATATTGTCTTAAAAAAATGATTGAAACTAATATTTCTGAACATATTTTATATATATATATAATATATATATATATTTATAAATTGAAAGTGGAAATAGTCTTGCAATTCAAATTAAATATAGAGTTAAAAACTTATGAAAAGAGAAGCTCAGTTCTCTGTCAAGTATATTTAATCATATTGAACATGTTACACTACATGGATGATTACTAATGTGGTACAAATGTGTATTAGTATGTACGACTATTAACTGAATTTATAAATTTAAAGAGAAGGTCTGTTTTCATAATAAAAAGTAAAAAAGATAAATTAGAGGCCAAACTTGAATTGCTACAATGAAAGGATTAATTATTGGCTAACTTCAAGGACCAACATTTTTTCTACAAAATATTCAAATACGAAATTCCAAACCCACCATATGGTTTATACATAGTGCATATAGTATGCCACTAAGTATGGTAATGCTGTAAATGTCCTGATAAGCTCGAGTAATAGAAGGAATGGTTTGTCATATGTAATATGGGTAAAGGGGAAACTATCACAACTAAAATAGGCTTTTATTAAATTTATCAGTTACCTTTCCTTACATTAAAAAGAAAATAATGTACCACTATTGTATACTTATACATAATATGAAAATACACTTTATTATATATTACATAATTATATATATATACAGAATATACACTTTTAATAACAAAACATTACATGAACAATGACAAATTAATTATAGCACTTCTTCAGGATCAGTAATAAAAGGATAAAGTTCATGCAACACTATGAAATATATAAAAATTTTATTTACATATTGGCTCTTGATATTCTTAATTATTTTACTTTTGGCATGTGGTAATGAATATTCTTTATCCAAAACACATTGAATGTTTTGTGGCTTTATACAAAAAATAAAAATACGTAAAATGTAAATACTGTAATATCAATATTTAAAATTTTTTGTAAATAAAATCTCGTTTTTATTTGCAAAGGGAAGACACATAATGCCTAGATGCTTCATTTCAAATCAAATGAACAAAGATTAATATGACTGTCATTTTAAAATGCAAAAAAAACAAATTTGAATATTAAATAATACCAGAAAACATTTAAAATTTCTAGACAACCTGCCTCAATATGGTCATCCTCTATTATTCAAGGGCCTTATGAAGAATGTACAAGCATTTTGATCATACCGTATTTATTGATATTGTTCTCTCTGTAGGCTTAATGTCATTATTTGCATATACTGTACTGTACTGTATACTTATCTTTCCCTCTGAAGTAACTTTGCACTCACCTGTCCACATACACTTGCTTACTGTGTGCACACTTTCTTATTTAAAATTTTTGAACATTTTAGAAAAAAAAAGCTGTGCATGCGGCCCAGTTCAGGAAAAGGGGACCTTTGAATGAAACGTCCAGGCCTCCTGACCCGGGAGGTGGTCGGTGCTTCACATCTCAACGCGAAGTTGAGACAGGCTGCAGCCGCCGACCCAAAGTGACACAGGCCCGACTAGGCCCAGGAACGTTAACGAGGTAGCGTGCAGCCACGACCCTGTTCGACCGCCAAAAACCCCGTGCCCGAATGTCAGCCCAGGACATGTTACCAAAGACAGCAGCAAGAGCAGCGAACTTACGAACGTCATGAGCACGGGGATAGACCGCAGGCTGGCTAGACTTAATAACCCTGCAGACGTCCTGAGAGACCCGTACCCGCAAACAAGGAAGGAGGGAAACCGGATCAACCCAATGCGCATCCCCGGACATAGAAGTCGTGATGCACATATAACGATGAAGGGCCACAACCGGACACAACACATGATGCACCCCTAGCCTGATCAACCAAGCATCAACAACCCAAGGACCCCTCTGGAGAGCAGCAGTCTCATTCTTTGCCAGAAAAGAAGGAGACAGCTGCACACGAACGAACCTATCACCACAACCGAAAGAGCACAAACCCCTACACTGGAGGAGAGCATGACGCTCCCTGACCCGATCCCTAGAGGCCGATGCCAACAGGAAAAAGAGCCTTAGAAAAACAATCCTGAACCGAAGGAGGCCACAACAAACCAAGGAGAAGAGAGTCCGGAGCTGGAGCCACATGACCATGCTGTATCCCATCAGCCGAAGAACTGCAGGGTGGATCACCGGCGCGGGGCTCCCCTTCCCCCTCCTGGGAACAGGAAAAACTGTGCAGACATGCGGCGTGGCTCATGTGACATCATGCTTGTTTGTTCATTTTTATTGGGGATGGGGGGGACGTTCTGTCCATTCATTTGTCTATTTTCATTGTTTTTAACCTGAATAGGGGTTTGTTTTGGGGCGCTTACTTTTCTGGGTGCCTGTCCCGGTCGATAGCAGATATAGAATACTCCCAAATCACATGTGCATTTCTATAGGCCATTGCTCCTCATGTCTCTCTGAGGGGGCCAAGTTCTGGCTCATGGTCCCCGGTAGGCCTAGAACTTCACCCACATCGACTGATGCCAAAGTTAGGGATATCCATATCAGCCTGGATAGCTCCTGCGAGCCATAGGGGCTCCCATAGAAAATGACTGCTTAATTAAAGGAAAAAGGTAAGCAAGGCAAATATTCATTGCCATAGGAGAGATATTCTGACTGATTCATCCAATTGCAACCAGATGGGAACTCAAGTTCTTTGAGGTCTCATCTAACCCCCTTTCTCTTTGGTCTTACGTAAGGCCTTGTTTATAAACATGTCCAATGCACTGATCACACTCAATCTCTGCTTCCTTGCATGCACACTTATCATGTAAACCTACCTTTTTCCTGACCTTTCTCTTCTCATCCTACCCTTAAATTCACTTTAATATACTCTTCAATCTTTCAAAACGTCCAACCCATCTCAGTACATTCTATACAGTGTTGCCATTTAAAAATTTGTACACTATGCTTCTCTCCATAATACAGTATTTTATTTCTATACTGCACCTATTCCAGCACCATAAATGTTTCTCAGACTTTCTACTATTCTTTAAATGTTTCTCAGACTTTCTACTATTCTATTTCTTGATTTTTTTTCAGTCATAGACTGAAAATGCCATAGACTGGCATTTGTATATACAGGTCATCTCTAACACTCCCTCATACAGCTCTTTAACTTAATCTATTTCTATCTTCGTTTTCAGATAAATAATTTTTGCCTTTTGCAATAAAGGCTCTGATAGAATCAGAGCCTTTATTGCAACAGCCACTTAACAAATTCCACTTAAGCAATCACATATATTAAGCATTTAAACTGCCCAATCCTCCCACCACTCCACCATTCACATACATTTCACACACATGATTTCCTTCTCTTTCCACTACCATAACATTACATTTGTTAACATTACTTTTAAATAAAATTCTTTTACACATCAGTAAAGTTTCAAGTGGTTTACACAAGTCTGTCACTACTAAAAGAACTATATTATCAAAATACATACAATTTTAAATTTTTCACCAACTTATATTAGTACTTACCACTAAGTTTACACCATCATCTAACATTCTTAACTTGACCTCTTTCATGACACCATTGAACTTAATGCATGAAAATCATTTGCAGCAGTACAGTAGTTTACATCCTTACCTCACAATCTAGGCTCTCTGGTTTGATTCCTGGGCAACACAGAAATGGTTGAACATGTTTCCTTTCAATTAATGTCTCTGTTTACCTAGCAGTATATGGGTACCTGGGAGTTAGGAAACTGTTCTGGATTGTATCCTAGAGGTCAGTAGTTGACCGAGGAATACCTCAGTGAGCCTAAGTACTTATTGCTTCATTATTTATGAAAAAGTATTGGTACTCAAAACATATATATATACAAAAAATAATGTTAATAATGCTTATCACAAAGATTAACATATAAAATAAACAACAATAAAAGGCATAAGTAAAAATAAAAAATATCCACTGAAATGTCTTCAGTGGAAATTAGAAAGTGAAAGCTAAACAAAAATACAGTAAGATAAGGAAAAATTACATGATTGCCTTAGGAAAATTGCAGGTGAGTGGTCAATAGGAATACAGTACTTCTTATTTATTAATATGCATCAAGAAAGCATTATACAAATTTTCAGACAAAAAATATTTAGGAAATTATATGTGGAGAAAAGTGCTAAACCTATATTATTAAAATAACAGTACCTCCCCAATGATTGCAAGTAACATGATAAGCAGATACAAAATTCAAAGGGGGTAGGTTTTTTACGTATCACCTTAATGGAGGTAACAGGAGTAGAAAATATCAAATCAGTTTTCTAAATTAACTAGACTGATGCCTCAAATGAAAATTAACAACATAATCTGCATTTGCCCTTTGGACTGATATAGTAAATGGATCGGCAGGATGGAATGTAAATGCAACTAGTCGTCGTGCAGTAGATGCTGGAACAGTTGATCCAGGAAGGCCTGCTCGTCCTGCATTGATACTGAACTTGATCAAACCTGAATCGCGCCCATAAAATCTGGTAGAAATGATGTACAGTACTGTTAAGACCAAAGTATCAGACTAGGATACGAAAGATAATAATATTTAAACAAATAAGATAAAAGAATGTTTTCTATGTACAGAGAATAAGTTACAATAATGTGGCCAAAACGAATAACTCAGCCAACACATGAGGTATTGTGTGTACATCAGATGCATCTCGAGTTTGAAAAGTAATCAAATAAACAGGTAACTTTGATTTCTATGTAATTTTTTTCCTAATCATGTATTAACACTTTGCGCGACCCAGAATGTGCACCCTAGCCTACCCCAAGGTCAGCCTGGCATTTCCCATGAGTGCGCACCACACTAAAATGTGTATACTCTTTTCAGTTTTCACACTTCAATTTTTGTGTTATGTCGTTCATTTTGGTATCAAATTGTTCATAATCAAAAGACATGCATTATAGAACTACATAATCCCATAATAATCGAACAATAAATGGAATTTTAACAAATATTTTAATTTTGGACGCAAATCACCACACAAGTATTTATACTCATTCCAGTGTTCTGGCTTTAATTTTCGTGCTACATCGTTCATTTTAGTATCAAATTGTTCGCAATCTAAAGGCGCGCATTTTAAAACTAGTCCCATAATAATCAAACAATAAATTGAATTTTAACAAATATTTTAATTTTGGATGCAACATGCATCCACGCTGGACAGCCGTAGAGTTATTAATGGGCACATTTTCAGTCCGTGCCCGCCTAAAGTGTTAAAGACACTTCCTCAAAATCATGATCCTTATCAGTATATCAGTATATGTATACTTGTTTGAAAAACTGCCTGAAAAACCAGGGAGAACTGAGCTAAAGTGATCATGCAAAAAATCAGACAGATAAGCTAGTAAAGAACTCTCAAGGGCTGATGTGACTTGTATGTGTAGAACTATCTTAGTGTAGCTAGAAACAGGGAGCCATCATTCGACTCCTCCAGAAACTCACCTAATGGGATGATCAGCACAGCTTTTAGGTCGTTCCATCACCGAGACCCATTTATCATCATAGGAGAAAAGTGTTAAATCGAGGTAAGGGGAAGCGGAGAATGATTGAGCCGAGATTGGCAATTGGCCCAAGAGTCGCTTCGTGGCTTCTGTGACACCACCACCACGAGCATTGATGATAGTTTTTTTAAACCTTTTGTGAATCAACCTGCAGAAACAAATGACAATATTTATGTAATTTTTCAAAGTAGAACTTAAACAAAATTATAAACAATAAAAAAGATACACTTGAAATTGGTAAGAAAAGATTGTACATGCCAAGCAGTTGCATCATTTACTTTTATTAACTTTTGTAGCAAGCAATACTGAACATATTCATCTGAAAAAATGCACTAATAAATCTAATTTTAGGTGCATAAGAACAGGTGGTTAAATGCAACTGCAGAAGGCCTAATGGCCCATATGGATGGTACTTGTGTAATGTTTGCTACTAAGAGCTGGCTCTGGCTGTTGCAATGTCACTAATTTGAATCAAAGTACAATATTTTATATTTACACATATAATACCAATATTTTATTGAGCATATCAAACCAATTGACCTTAACTGCTTTTTGAAGTACAACATTGTATAACATTGAAAATTAGGCCAAATTACCTCCATTGTGAAAGCATCATCTTTTATCATATTCATTCATCATAAGCTCCCAAATATGTATATAATGCAGTGAACTTTAGGCAATAAAACATCCAATTTCTTCCATAATTTTGAAAATAGACCAAACAGTTTTTGATACTAAGCAGGCTCACCAGAAATGTAAGGGAAGGCTGTCCACCCAAAGTAGAAACTAGCTGAAATCTAATATCTGAACCATTAGGATGGAAAATTTAAGCGATACCTTTCATATCCCATTATTACTTGTTAAGTATTCTCAAAAACAAAGTCTTTAAATAAATGTAACAAATATTACCTTGCCCAGTTATTATTAGATGGTGAGCATGTGAACTGGGATTCACAACTAAGTCTTGCATTGCGGAAAAAATCGGCCATCTTCTCGAAAAGCTCCAGGAGCTCTGAAGATGTATTTTCATAGACTGCAAGGACCTCAGTTGAGATCATGTTATATACCACAAAAAAGGATGGCTGTCCATTGGGCTCAGCAGCTCGAAGGGTCACCACATCCTCAGAAGCATACTGTTGGGAATCAGATGCATGGTTATGTAATGGGGAAAATATTGAAGACATATGATGGGATCAAACTCACATCCCACATATCACATAATGATGATTTCATTGTATAATACATGTAATGACTAAGTATTGTAGAGTGAAAAGTTTGCAGATTATAGCTGAATTTTTGTCAGTCCAATTTTACCAATTAGAGAATGTTTCTGAACATTTGGCCATCTGTCACAGCAAAATGGAAAGAAATGGTTAAATGAGACAGTATTAGAATCATGAATGAAGCTGGATAAGTCATAAGATAATGAGCTCACTGATCACATGAGAATATAGTTCTGGAGTCTCCAGACAGTGCATTACTGTACAGCACGGGTAATAACAGCTAATATTATAGGAATCTTATATATTACATATATATATAACCAGGAAACTATCCTACTGGGGCTAGAAATAATTCTGTGCTCTTGTGAAGAAAACTTACTTAAGTAATCAAAAACAAAAATCAAAATGTTTTAAACGCAAGAGATAAAATTTACAATGAGTTTAAGTTACCTTCTACTAAACAAAAATGATCTTGGGGCTATATTTTACAGCTAGCATTTAAAAAGATTGCACTTTTTCTGAATTGATACCACACCTTTATGAGTAAGTGAACATCATCAAGGAGCTGCATTTTCCACATGCGAAGGCGGTGGAGGTGGTCAAAGTAGTGAAAAAATTCACGTAATGCACGAGGGTTACTTTCTTCCTTACTAATTGCTTCAGCACGCTGATAGAGAAACACAAGAAGCCTGTCAAATGATTTTAAGCATCAG
Source organism: Procambarus clarkii (assembly GCF_040958095.1). Taxonomy (NCBI): domain Eukaryota; kingdom Metazoa; phylum Arthropoda; class Malacostraca; order Decapoda; family Cambaridae; genus Procambarus; species Procambarus clarkii. The sequence goes on along the minus strand of NC_091151.1, from coordinate 46,518,282 downwards.
TTACTGATTATTCATAATCATTATCATTAAAATTACTACATTTTCCTGCTCCATAGGATGGTGAGGCATCAGCCCAGATGAAATGAAAGAGGATATTGGATGGAAGATTACATATGACCAAAAATAAGACTTTGAATCATAATGAAAACCATCTTTCTGAGCAGAACCATTTGGTAGTTCCCCTAAGGAAAGTATATTCTGTGTTATAGCCAAAATTCATGAACAGTTAGTCAAAACAAAAACTCATCATACCAACTCCTCACATGGTTTCAGAAATGACTGCTAACTGTGGTTTCATAACTGCCCATTGGCCCGCATAGTTAAATCTGCCAACCGACTACCAGGTAACACTAACACCAACTCAGAATTTCCAAATATAAATTTACACACACACACACACATTCTAAGTGATGGAAATGAGAAAAAGTGCACACACATAAAGGAATGAAAGACAAGGTGTGAGAACATGTATACAACCAAATGATTCTATACAGTAAGATGCTTTTCATATTGCTTAAAAACCTTACTTCAGAGCTATGACATTTGACTGCTCTCTAAAGGAAGTCTCGGATACCAACCCAAAAAAAAGGAGAAAGTATAGAAAAGGGAAGGTTATGCAGAACAGTGTTGAATGAAGGTGAAAAATGCTTAAATGGAAAAGGCGAGACCTGGAAACAAAAAACCCAGCACCACTACCACTCAAGGTCAACCAATGGAGAGATGACCTAAACACCATACACCATGGAAAGAATGAGGAATCTTGAGAAAATATTTGTTGGCATATGAATCACCAAATTAGAGGATCAAACCTACCCCTGTGGTTGGATCTTTGAGCAAGGTATTACAAAAAAAAATCTCATTTAGGTGGTGAATTTCTACTGATAATAAGGATAAGCCAAGTAATAAGCAATGGGTTCAATACGCATCATCAACCAAAAGATTTGAGACTTGGAGCAGACAACTTGGGAGCAATGATAAGCACACATGACTGTCAGAAGACATGTAACAGGAGGCAGTCAGATATTCCTGGAGCAAGTTGCCAGAATGAATAAGAAGAACCCTTGAGAAGAAGAAATTATGCTGTAAGGAGTATGGTACTTTGCTAAAATGAGCTAGTCCCAGTCTTGGAGAGGAAAAATAGACAGGGATGGAGTCTTACTAAAGTTTCCATAACCCAAAAAATTGCAAACCTGAAACTGCAGAACAGTACATGTATCTTGCTCACCAGTGGCCAATAGCAGGAGACAAATGCAAGCTACACCGAAATGTAGCTGGAGGGACTCCTGTACAAATTTAATTTCCTTGACCAACAAAGTGAAGAAAGAAAGAAGAGCTAATGACAAGGATTGTTTCTTTGTTGTGGAATGCTAGTTAACATTGTACAGCGAACATCAATCTTTCATTCCACAGGACCACCAAAGAAAAGAACATGAAGGTAATTTATATTTACTAACCCATGCATCGGTTGAAATAGGCAAGCATTTTCAAGAGAGCTCTGACCTGGATGTCAAGACCAGCATTCAGTGTTGTGACAAACAACTTCTCCAGGAGACCCAATGCCAAAAGCACAAGACTCAAATGACTATATGCCAGGAAAACCTATTTAAACACAAATGTTGCATGAGAAGCGTATTCATGAAAATTGTCCCAAAGATAAAGAATCAGTTGCCCTATTTTCAACATTAATAATTTATTACTCACTCCACTTTCTAAACAGAAACTCAGCACACACTGAAGTCCAGACTGATTAGAATGTGCATAAATACATAAATATAAAACAAATAGTGTGAAAAACAAGAATCTAAGTGTGTGGGAGCATTATTCAAGGTTGAAAACAAGGTAGACCCAAGAATTAGCATGGTATATCACTGCCGAGAACATGGTAGATCCAAAGATTAGCACGTTAATTTAGTTTCAACCAATCTAATTTCATAATTTATCGATCACACTTAAAAACTTGGTTGAGATTTGTTTACCCAAGAAACTCTGAATATGTGTAATCCAATACTATACTGTACTACTATTAACAATAATTAGCAAGCAGTAATTATTAATAAACAAAGTATTAATGTTCTCTGTCCCCTCTCTCTCTGCAGTGCAATAACTGACAAGGCTAATGGTCTAATGATGGCAAAATAAACGTGAACAGGACAAGAACAAAAATGTTTGTTAGATGGTCCATGATGAGGTTATATACAACAACTATTGAGTTATATCACTAGAATCCCAAAGAAACTCTTAAAGATTAGTTTAAAGCTTGCTAAAGCTTACCTGTGCTTAAGGCAATTTATTATTTTCTCTCTAACATGCTGATAAGTGCGTAGCATTCGATCTGTGCAGACTGTGGCCAGCAAGTAGTCATCATCCTCATAGCAAACCCTGCCAATTGTGCGAACATCCAAGAAGCATCCATCTGCTGTTATCTGAAAAAATTAGGCATTGAGAGGATTGAAATGCTTCTTTCCGAGTGGTCCCTTAGTAGCTTCCTTAACTATTAGCTAGTATATAGGGGGTACCTCAGTTTAAGAATTTAATCCATTCCTGGAGGCAGTTCGTAACCCGAAAATTTGTAAACCGAAGCAAATTTCCCCATAAGAAATAATGGGAAATGAATTAATCTGTTCCTGACTCTCCAAAAACTTCATTTCAAAGTAAATTTTATACCTAATTCATCCAAATCTTCACTACAAAAGTATGCTCAAGTTATTACTTACCCTTGCTGATGACTCCTGTTGGCATATGGAAGATGGTGTGGAGGGGGGGGGGGAAGAGAGAGGAGAGGTGTTAGTGTGGGGTGGGGGGGGGGGGGGGAAGATGGTGTGGGGGGGGGGGAAGAGAGAGGAGAGGTGTTATTGTTTGGAAGGGGAGTCCTCTTCCATTATAACATCAGGCAGTGATGATTTCTCTGGGGTACTCACTCTGGCACGTTTTGCCTGCATACCACTAGAACCTGCTTCTGGCTCACCGCATGATTTTCTCATTGTTTTTCTTGAAGATTGTTTTTTCCTTCTTTGTAACACTTGTCTGTAGTGAGACATCACATTGTCATTAATAAGATCAATGCAACGGCCTGCTAAAGCTTTATCTGGGTGATTCTTTTCAGCAAAACTTTGCAGTTCTTCCCATACTGCACACATTTTCTTAATTAATGAGGATGGGACATCCTCTACTGGCTCCTCCTCCTCCTCCCCTGAAGATTTGTTATACTGCCTAGTTAGTTCAACAACACATGTACCATTTTCATGTTTACGAATGATCTCTTATTTTTCTCTGTGGTCATTCTCACATGTGATTTCTTGCCTTGAACCTTACCACTGGCTTTCTTGGAGAAACTAGCTGAAAGGTTATTTTATATTTTATATACAGTGTATCTCCCATGGTGAGATATATAATAACAACTTTTATGCTCAAATAGCCAAAAATCTGAAAAAACTGTTAATGCTTGCGAAGTATTCAGGCGGGATAGTCACTGGGCGCGAGGTGCTGGTAAACTGAGGTGCGATCGCCGTACCACCACGCGCTAGGTTGGCCATACACGCATCAATAAACTCGTATCCAGAGGTAAAGTTCGTATTCCGATTCAAATTTTCCCAACAAATCGGGCTCGTAACCCAAAAAGTTCGTAAACAGGGGCGTTTGTAAACCAAGGTACCACTGTACGTATATATACCCAAGACACTACTACATACATCAGGCTCTATGTGACTTTTTGGGCCAGAGAAGCAAACAGACTGAGAGAAAAATCTCCAGGGAAGCCACACCACAGCAGAAAAAAAAAAAAGTGAAATATAAGTGGCATCTGATGTACCCACTCCAATGCCCAGACCAAGAAAAGGAGTAATGTCTCAACCAAGGCCAGACCAATCAAAAGCAAGATGAAGAATGGGAGCTGGCCCAAAAAAATCAAAGGGCAGAACAGGATCAATAGTCAAACAATGCCAATACACAGGATAAAAAACAGGCACACACTGCAGGACAAAGCCAAAGAAAGAAGCCCAACTGCAAACACTAAAGTTATAACCTGCCAAAATTAACCACAGACACAAGGCCAGAAAGATAAGAGCAGGATGAAGGCCCTGTAGGAGCACAAAGAGTAGTGGTGAGACAAGGCACCCAAGAAAGCACTATTGGCAATTGCAACAGCAAAAACCAAACCCCTGCTGATTTTCTTGAAGTTTATCAGAAGTGAATTCTGGTCCAGCAAATTCACAAGCTCACTCAACTGAAAGTCTCTAACTAGTTCTGTGGCATTCAGATACAATGATCATACTAACAAAATGGACTCCTATTTCATCTGGCATTGCAGCTGATGGAGTTCTGTTCCAGTGGAAGTCCACTTCTCATGACTGTACATGAGAAGTCAATTACTATGGCAACATTAATTATGCAAATGATAAAAAAAAAATGATTTTTAGAAATTCTCAAAGGTGGGTGGATATTATGTTCTTTTAAAGTGCTGCCATTTTCACCAAAAATAAAATAAAATAAAAAACTATAAATCAGAGATGTAAATACACAGGCAGATAAGCAGAAAATGCATATAACTGATTGTAAATGAAAGAATTTACAATTTACAAAATAAATGGTAAAAGGGTAACAATTTTACGTTTATATGAAATTATAAAGGCGTCATTTGAGTGCTTGATCTTTAAATAAAAATTTCACTACAGCTGAGTAAGATGTAAAGCTGACATCAATAATTTCTGCATCACAGAAATGATAATGAATAACTTGTAATCTTCATAAAATTAAATTTTTGGCATATGAAATAATCAATATAAACTTTGGCACATGAAACTATCATAATGGTTTATTTACAAGGCATAACATAATAAAACAAAAATAACTGTGCATTGGAAAAAAAATAAAAATTATTTACCTGGAATATGTGTATGGTCTGATGCTGCACAGAAAGAACAGCAAGAGTCTGCCGATATAAGTAAAGTCCCTGATTGTGCGAGAGGAAGATTTTATCATGCAGGAACGTCCTATAATCACAGAGGCGGCCCATTTCAATATCAACTATATGAAGAGTGTAATCTTCAAGAGGAGAACGAGGGTTTGGGGTCACTGATTCATTATTTCTGTACATATCAAAGTGGTCAATACTGTTAACATCATCTATAGATGCTGATCCCACAATAACATATCTGAAACGCAGAGAGTAAGTCATATTAAGGTGGTTGAAACAAATAACCCAACCCACATATATGAAAAGATTGAAACAACGACATTTCAATCCATCATGGACTCCTATCAAGTCATCAAGTTTTTTTTTTATATACAGTGTATACTGTACAAGAATTCTTACATTCTTGCAAAGCCACTAGCATGCATAGTGTTTCAGGCAGGTCCATATTTAAAATTTTTCCCCTGGAATACAACCTGCCAAATCGTTTAACAACCAGGTACCCAGTCACTGCTGGGTCAACACAAGCGTACATATAAAAATTGGCACCTAGTCAATCCTCCCTGGCCCAGATACGAACCCAGGGCGAGTGTGTTACCACTGCTTCACAGGGACTGCTAAGTTGACTTGATACGGGTCCAGGACAGATTACATTGTCATCACTGTCGTTTCTCTTCACATGTGTGGGTTAGGTTATTTGTATCAGAAATTTTTGCAGAATGAGCTTTCATCTTAAAGCATTATTAAATTAACATATGTAAAATAAAATTATAAAATTAATTGTAATCTTTAATGCAGAGGAACAAATAACATATAAAATTAAATTGAGAATTATTTCCACTCACTTGCCATCATCTGTGAACAGGCTGCATTCACGGTTAAGTTGCTCACCATTTGTCGCTACAGTTACAGTGTGCTTTAATTTGAAAAAACGATCAAAGATGTTTCTACGAATTTCATGGGTTTTGGGATCATTTTCTTTAAGAACACACGTACTCTGCAAAGAATCAAGGTGAATTTTAAAGTATACTTTATCTACAAATGTGATATGAATTGCTCAACTATACCTCGTAATATACACTTGTTACCATACATTCCCAGGGAAACACCTCAGTTACCATCTTCCATGCTTACGTTCTTTTACATTACGTTACGTTACTTAATGCTACTTTTACGCTACTTACGTTACGTTACCATGCTTATGTTACCTTACGTTACTTATGTTACTTTTACGTTACTTATGTTACGTTACCATGCTTACGTTCCATGCTTTCGTTACCATGCTAACGTCCAAAAAACCAGCATTGAATATAATGAAACCCCATTTTCTGGGTGAGGCCCAGAGGCTCCCAGAACTATCTAGGCTAATATGGATATCCTGAGCCAGTACCTGGCCCCCTTCAGAGAGACATGAGGACCAATGGCCTATAGAAATGCACATTGTGACTTTGGGGCATTCTGTATCTGCCATCGACTGGGACAAGCACCCAAAAAAATAAACACTCCAAAACAAATCCCCTGTTCTGGTTAAAAACAACGAAAATGGACAAATGAGTAGACAGAATTCCCCAATTGAAAACGAGGAAACAAGCATGACGTCATACGAGCCACGCCACATGTCTGCGCAGCTTCCCCCTTACTGGGCGGTGGATGGGGCAGCCCCAGACCCGTGGGCCGGCGATCTACTCTGCAGTTCTGAGGCTGGATATCAAAATACGCAAAAACCGCGGACTGAAGGGAGGGAGGGTTGCCGGGGAGCCACAGGGACTCACCCAGAAAATGGCGTTTAATTACATTCAATGCTGGTTTTCTGGGGGGGAGCCCCTATGGCTTTCCGGAGCTACTTCACCAAAGACTAAAAAGAAAGAAGGGGACTTATTCGGGAGGTGGTCAGTGCTTCACATCTCAACTCGAAGTCGAGACTGGCTGCAGCCACCGGCTAGGCCCAGGAACGTTAACGAGGTAGCGTGCAGCCAGGACCCTGTTCGACTGCCAAAAACCCAGTGCCCGAATGTCAGCCCAGGACATATAAAAAATGGCAGCAAGAGCAGCAAACTTACGATCGTTGTTGGCACGGAAATAGACCGCAGGCTGGCTAGACTTAATAACCCTGCAGACGACCTGAGAGACCCGTACCCACGTACAGGGAAGAAGGGAAACCAGATCAACCCAAAGCACATCCCCAGACACAGAAGCCGTGGCACGCAAATAACGAGGAGGGCTGCAACCGGACAGAACACATGATGCACCCCCAGCCTGACCAACCAAGCATCAACAACCCAAGGACCCCTCTGGAAAGCAGTAGTCATTCTTCGCCAGGAAAAGAAGGAGACAGCTGCAAATGAATGAACCTATCAGCCGAAGAACTGAAGGGTGGATTGCTGGCGCAGGGGTCTGGGGGCTTCCTTTTCCCCCCTCCTAGGGAGGGAGGAGCTGTGCAGACATGCGGCGCGGCTCGTGTGACGTCATGCTTGTTTGCTCTGTTTCGGTTGGGGAGTTCTGTTCACTTGTTTGTCTATTTTTGGCATTTTTTAACAAGAATAGGGGTTTGTTTTGGGGCGCTTACCTTTCTGGGTGCCTGTCCCGGTCGATGACAGATGTAGAATGCTCCAAAATCACATGTACATTTCTATAGGCCATTGCTCCTTGTGACTCTCTGAGGGGGCCAGGTTCTGGCTTGTGGTTCCTGGTAGGCCTAGAACTCCACCCACATCGACTGATGCCATAGTTAGGGACATCTATATCAGCCTAGATAGCTCCTGGGAACCGTAGGGGCTCCCCCCAAAAATAATCTTAATGTGCATAATCTAAATGTGGCGTAGTAAGGGCATGATAATGCTGAAGATTAATAAGAAGTCTTATTACTAATGCTTTTACAAATAAATCCCAGTACCCAATTTCTTTATGCCTTATATTTATGCATGGATTCTTGGCTTAATATCCCTATTAATCATGACTCCTCGATATGTTTTGCATTCAGATATTGCAATTTTAACATTGTCTAGCTGATATCTGGTAACTATTATTATTACCTAAGCTCAGTACCCTACATTTCTCAGCATTAAAGCCGATCTAGATCATCTTGTAGCAGTTTTGTCTTCCTCTGTATTTATTTCTTGCCTGTGTCCTGTGTCTTAGGACTCCTGTTAACAGATTCCATCTTGAAAAAAAAATCAGCATCTGTGCTGGCTGTGAGAGCCTTAGTACTGAGAGCGCGACCATTACTGGCGCATGCAGGAGCCGTGCACAGCACCACTGTGCAGCTAGGGGCCACAGCATCATTTAGTAATGATGAATAAAATAGGGAACTGAAATTATTTTGCATTGATAGTATTATAGATGATCCTGACAGTGATAAAGACTATGTACAATGTTCAGATATTAGTGAACACAATGTTAGTTATGATATTCACAGCATGAGGTAGAGAGCACAGCATCCAGCCACTGCTTCCTGCATCTATGTATCATGAAATGACGCTATGTTCCGTCACCAATGTTCATTTTGTTATGGAAATGGATTCATATTCGGGATTTTACGACAGGAATGTGGTAACATCAGCAGTTTTGTAGCTAGTCATAGCGAGATGAGTAGAATATTGGAGGCATTGTAGTGCATCATGTGACTGCTGGCGTCATCTGCTTTTGGCTCCATGCTGTGTTTTGATTTCGTCACCATATCCACCAGAACTACTTATTAGCATGGTATGGACATATATGTCACTATATATGAGTGCCATATTTTTTAGAATAGCGAAGGTCCACACATTTAATTACTGGTATATACATTCCACATATTACACACAATTCAATCAAATTACTGCATAAAACTAGATATAAAACCATTCACAAACACTGAAATAATTATGTAAAAATTAATTTGGGGCAGCCCCTACCACACTCAGCTCTCGGCCACTAAGCTGACCTTGGATTCTTGTTCCTGTGTATATAAACTCTCAACACACGATCTTTGTGGTTCATTATGGTGCACAAACATGTAGATAGGATTATACAATACCTGTATGTGTATATAGTATAATAACAGCAAAAACACTGTTTGATTGATCGTTGAATATAATATAATATACATGTCACAAGTATGAGCCCCTTAATTTTGAGCATAGTGATATTCCACACATTAAACTATATAAATTCCACAAATTACACACTTTTGAATAATATTACAGCAAAAAATCAGTGAAGAAACGAATGAGAAACATCAAAATAATTATAAAAAATTATATTCGAGGCAACTGCTGCCCCACGGGGTGGTATGGTTGTGACCCTGAGCGCTTAATCACTCAGCGCCTATAATTTGCTCAACTTCTCAGCTCCATCACAGCTAAAGTATGTCACATACAATATTTTTCTTTAGTTTTCCGTGAACAAAGACTGCATTTTAACAATATATGAAGAGAAAATAATTTTTTGCAAAGAATTTATTTTCGTCGCAATACGGGAATGTCATATTTTAAGGACGCGCAGCACGGTGGTTAAGTATGCTGGCAAATACTTCATCTAGCCCTGGAGACTTGCATGGCTTTAATTTTTCTAAACTAGTCAATTTGTCCTCCTCATCACCTTCATACATTTGTTCAGCTGCAGGCATACTGTCAAGTTCTTCTCTAGTAACTACAGAGACAAAGTACTTATTTAAAAAAAGCAGTCCTTTTTTTTGTGTAGTTATCAGATACCTGCCCTGTCTCAGTTTCCAATTGCTCAGTCCTTTCCATAATCTTTAATACTGTATATCTGACAAAATCTTTCAAGATTTGCCTTTGCCTGCACTGATGCACATGCTTCGTAATTTTTTTTAGTTTTTCTTGATTTTTAACATTTCTTACTACAGTATTTTGACTAATTGTTGTTGAAGAAAGACTTCCCTTTCTCACTTTTTTTGTACAAAGTTTTTTCCATGTAGTTTTTAATCCTATGGGTATCCATTTTAGGTAGGGCAAAAGTGATTGGGCAACATTTCCTTTTATCTGATGTTACTGTTTACCTAGAAGTAAATACATACATAGGAATTAGGCAATTGTTGTGGACTACATCCTAGGAAAAGTCAGCAGGTGGCCCAGAGAAACCTCAATAAGCCTGATTGGCTTTTTATCTCAACTATGGGAAATGAGGTGAAAAAATATAGTACAGTATAGTGCTAAATTCCTGAGCTTTACTAAGAATGTTTTGAAATGAGTTACAATTTTTAATTGCATTGTAATTGAGTGTCTTGTCACTCACTGCTGGAATAATGTCACGTCCTAACAACAGCCCCTCTTCCATATTCAGGTCCACCCAATCTACCCTTCCCAAGGCACTTCTTAACCAGCATTTACTAAATCTTGCACCTTAACAATTCTTTTTCTGCCACACAACTTTTCCCTGTCATGCTTTATCAAATTTCGCTGTTTGCTAGCTCACTCCCTATTTCAATGTTATTTATGTGTTTTTCCTGTTAGCTAACGCTAAGTCTATAATACTATTTTCCGACATTGGCTCTATAATATGTTGTTTAAGGAAAGTTATCAACTAATTCTTAAAAATCTTGTACTTCAGTATTCCCTGTTTTCTTGGATAAATTTATTCTACTAAAGTCACAAATAACAGAGATCCTTTATACTGGGTATATACTGGTATAGGAATAACTAGCTTTCTCCGTAATACAGAAAATATATCATAAGATTTTAAGGCTTTAGGACTAAGCTCATGTTTCTTGAGTTAGAACTCTGAAATATAGTATATTAAATATTGTTCTTAGAATTTATATTATAATGTAGATTAACTTGCTTTGAAGATAGGCTATATTAGCAATCCCTACAAATTACCTCACACCAATGCAATATGTCGGCAGCAGCAGATGGTCCCATATACCGAAAGATTTCTATGCTGGTTTGGTCAGCAGAAAAGGCAATCAGAAACCTGAAAAGAAATGTAACACCTACAAATCACATAGAAAAACCATCCACATACAAAGACCAATGCTGTGATTTAATGTCAAAATGTGAGGTATGTAAGTAAACCTATATCTTAAGCCTAATAGGTGATCTTGGTTGGTCCTTTGCAGACCATAAATGCTTTTATATAAAATGAAAAAATATCATTAGTACAGGTATTTGTTAGTGAACATAACCATAAACTGTATACTTTATTGCTGACTATTCACTAAAATTAACAAAATTTCAAATTATACAAAGAAATCACAATAGTGTGATGCATCAAATGAACAAATCCACAAGGGCTGCGATGAGGGTTCGAACCTATGTTCGAGAGGGTCCCAGACGCGCCTTAATCGACTGAGCTACGACATAGCAACGATGTCGTAGCTCAATCGATTAAGGCGTGTCTGGGATCCTCTCGGATGTAGGTTCGAACCCTCATCACGGCCCTTATGGATTTGTTCAAAATTTCAAATTATTTTCAGTACATTTTGGTACAAGACTTTGCAATTTCCCAATTATTTTGAATACTTCTTTAAACTTGAAAGAAACTGTCTGAAACAAATAATTTTTACAAGTTTTTTTAACTATACGATACTTATTTTATGTACAAGAATATTTTCATGTGATTATTGTAAATTATAACTTCATACAATGGGCAAGCAATGAGGATTGCAATTTAACAAATATATAAGGCTATTCCCATTTCAAGACATAAACTCTGTATTCAGTATTCTTTATGATTCTGGATGACATTCTTAATTAACCACTATTAAAAACCTTAATGAACTAGGCTATGTACATGATCAAAGTGGATAAGAGGTAAAGTACACTTTTCTCAGAGAACATTATTGCTAAAAGGGAGCAGGATTTTAATTAGTGGGAAAGTTATAGGGTGAAAAATTAATTAATGTAAGCCACCATATTTCCAAAAGTCTCACCTCCCATCAGGACTAAACTTCCTTAAAAAACAAGGTGGCTTCTGAACATTTGTTACGGTGAAGTTTGGGGTAACATTTTGATAGAAGCATCGGTCAGTATGCAACTGACTGTGTGACTGTTTGTGTATCTCTCGATGAAAGAGCCGGACAACGAGATTCTGAGGTGGGATCCGTTGCACAGAGATGCCAGGTTCAGCATTCATATCCCCCATGGCTCTGTGGAGAATTATTTAGTATCAGTATTAACACAGCCTATACACAATTTAATAATGTTTCCTTTAGATATGATATCATGATGTGATATTAAGCTCAGTAAATTTTGCTAACACTCATTCTCTTAACTTTAGCATTCGTCTAGAGCAGCATTTCTCAACCTCTGTACCCTAAAAATAGTTTGGGTTGTTGTTGTTTTAGATTCAGCTACTCGGAACTAAAGGTTCCAAGTAGCACGGGCAATGGTTACTCAAAATCACAGGCAATGGCAATCTGTTCATCTAGCAGTAAATGAGTACTCAGGTAGTACTCAGGTACTCTGGAGTTAGGCAACTGTTGAAGGTTGCATTCTTGGAAAGGTTAGCAGTGTGATATAGAGGGATGTCAATAGAAGCCTAAGTGCAGGCTTCCTGTCCCTGCCAGCAGAAATAATTAATTATTACATCTCTTTATTTACGTAATTCCAAGACATTTTGAGAAATTCTATGAGGATATGGGGTAACTGTACTCAAGAATTTTTACAAAGATTATTAGGTTAGGATGTATTACCTTCCGTTGGGCTGTGCTAGGGTTCGGTTGTGTTTGATATAATTTGGGTAAAGATAGGTAAGTCTTAAAATCTGATGGGCAAACTGTCTTCTCTATGATGTGACAAGTATTTATTATACATCCCCAATTGCATAGATGCTACACTTACTTACTAAGGCAACAGTTTCCTCGCCGTTGCAGCTGCAACTCCCTCGACACGTCTGGTTTGAATCATTAAGCTCAATTCAGAAGGAATAAATTGGCAACTATATCGACACTTTCATCTTTGCTCTCCTCTTTGGGGCCTTCACTCGCCTCTGGCTCTTTTAATTTCTAACGCTATAATTTTTTCGGGCAAATACGGCCTAGTCCTCAGTTATGTTTACGTTCTCGAAGCGGTTCCTGACCGCATTCGTCAAAATCCTGAATGTGGAAGTCGGATTCCAACTATATCATATAAGAAATAAATGGACACATTATAGACTTATATTTATTTATATGTAATAAATATATATACGAGGCCTATTGACCTCGTATGAGCCAATAGGCCTTCTGCAGTTACCTTTGTTCTTATGTTCTTATATATATGTCTAACCTATGCTTGAAACAATCAAGTGATCCAATGTCAATGTCGATTTGCATCCTTTGCAAACCAACTTGCATAGTAGTAGGCATCCTGTAGTATCCTACGTTTACAAGATTGTATAACTTCATGTATAACTTCAAGTCTCTGTACTCTAATAAACCCAATGTATCTTCTTGTATATAAATAAATAAAAATACAAATAAATCCTACGTTCTACAGTAGGGATCCTGCCATGCCTAATGGTAGGGCAGGATGGTATGTCCTGCCCGTTATCTACACTAGACATCTACTGATGTAGATACTAGTTTTCTTTCTCCCTTTTCTATCTTCGTTACCTTACACTTGTTAATATTGAATTCCAGCAACCACTAGGAGTGAAAAACACTCCTGGAGTTTTCTAGAGGGTGGTAGGAGAGTATTTTAGGCGGATTGGAGAGAGAAAAAGAAAGAGAGAGAGAGAGAGAGAGAGAGAGAGAGAGAGAGAGAGAGAGAGAGAGAGAGAGAGAGAGAGAGAGAGAGAGAGAGAGAAAGAGAGAGAGGGAGAGAGAGAGAGAGAGAGAGAGAGAGAGAGAGAAAGAGAGAGAGAGAGAGATGAGAGAGAGAGAGAGAGATGAGAGAGAGAGAGAGAGAGAGAGAGAGAGAGAGAGAGAGAGAGAGAGAGAGAGAGAGAGAGAGAGAGAGAGAGAGAGAGAGAGAGAGAGAGAGAGAGAGAGAGAGAGAGAGAGACGGACAGAGGCCCAGGCACCACCTTGAAATGTGTGTGTACATATCTACATTTACATATTTTATCGATTTATTTACACGGTAGTTTAGAGAGGCATATGTGGAGCGTTGGATCACGTGCAAACAGAGAAGAGCGTGAGAATAATAGCCTGTTTAGGTAGGTGGGAGTGGAGGGGGTGGGAGAGGAAGATTGGGGGGGGGGAGAGCGAAGGAAGGTAAGACAGGGTAAGGGTGGTGGGGGAGTGGGGGAGGAAAGGGGCACGTACCGGACACCAGGATCAACAGCAGTGTGTGTTGGGGAGGCGATGGTGGTGTGCGATGTTTGTCTGGGCGTCCCTCTTATGTAGCCCTCTCTCTCTTCCTCCGTCATTTTACCTGCTTTCCGTCCGCCCACGAACTCCTCGCTGTATCGTAGGTTACACCTACTGAACGTGTTATTGAAAGCCACATTTAAATCCTTCTCGTGTCACAGGAAGCCGGAAATGTTGTAGTGTTGGAGATATTCTTCACGGTTTTGTGCAAGGATGTGGCCAAACATCACCTTTACTCATCAATCTCTGATCAACATTTGTTCTCATAATAAACGTACCCAACGCTAAACATAATTGACTCGATTCCTCACTGGTCACAAAATCCGAGGTGGTTTGCCTAATTTTGGCTGTTTTCAGTGCTATAGCACAGTATCCTTCAAACGCATAGAAAAAATCAGTTTTGTTATGTACAAGTCTGAAGTGTTCTGATACATTACTTATATATCGCCTGCTATCACCGGTCATCCAGAAACATGTCGCGACTCTCACATTTTGATAACCTGAGCAGCTTTGGCTAAAGATTTCCCCGTTGAGAATCTCATTTTCGTTACAAGCAATATAAAAAGATAGTCGTTAATGAAACAGTTATAAAAATCGAGAGATAAAGCAGCTGTTGGATTATGTTAGCATAATACCCGAGTGATTACACCTGAGACAACACCTGATAGACAGCACCTGGGAGATAGTACCTCAGAATATCTGTTGGAATGTGAGAACTTTTCAAATATCTATAAAAACAGCGTTTTCGAACGTGTCGAGGACTGTGCATGTGTTGGGGACATACACACAGTGCACATTGGGCGTGGATATCAGAGCTTTAATAATTTAATTTTAAATTCCTACAGAATAGCAGAGGAATAAAAGAAAATTCAATAAACAAAAAATTTCCACAGGTGAAAAACCAAGACGACCAAGTGGTCCTCTACGAATGACACTGAGCACAGAACAAGGAAATCATACCAATAATGTTGGATCGAATGATGATAGTTGTGATGTGGGTCCAGGAGACGCTTGCAGGGCATCGTTGTACATGATCATAATACCAGGCATATGTGCAGAGGCAGAGCAGACACGCCCGTCAAGCATAGCAGACAGAAGCAGCAGGTATAACAGGCAGAAGCAGCAGGAATAGCAGACAGAAACCGCAGGCATAGTAGACGGAAACAGCTGGCAAATCGGACAGCATCAGCAGGCATAACAGAAGCAGCAGGCAGAGCAGACAGAAGCAGAGAGACAAGATGCGGGAAGGAAGTATCTGTGAAGGCTACAGCAGCTTGAAAGATGTACATCTCACCCACTACTTCTCCAGAGCAGACGTCATCAGTCACCTCGTGCACATGGGACTGGTAGGTGCACATAACCACACACGTACACACACACAAAACATCCACCAGTTGATTAAATGGTTAAAACGGCGGGTAACAAAAGCCGCAGTTCACTCATCAGACATTCACATGGGTGTATACACGTAGTAAACAAAACAAACACAAGTGTACAACCAAGCAAGTGTATAATCAATAGAGGAATACAATAGTATATAGGTAGTGGAGGGGGTCGTGGCGCAAGGCCAGTCAAACAGGTTAATCAATGCTCGCATACCTGTAGGTTCCTGCAGTGAACTGGGGGACTTCCTGGCCATTCAGAGAGCTTGGAATACTGGCCACTCAGAGAGCTTGGAATACTGGCCACTCAGAGAGCTTGGAATACTGGCCACTCAGAGAGCTTGGAATACTGGCCACTCAGAGAGCTTGGATTCATGGCCACGCAGACAGCTTGGATTAATAGTCACTCAGAGAGCTTGGATTAGTTACCCTTCAGAGAGCTTAGATTAATAGCCACTCAGAGAGCTTGGATTACTGGCCACTCAGAGACCTTGGCTTAGTGGCAATTCAGATACCTTGTCATCATAGCATAATAGGTATATGAATGAAGATATTTCTATTTTAATTTTATTTTATATACATAATTGTTACATATTTTCTTCATCATTTTTTTTTATTTCTATTCCTCATTATAATCATCTAATGCAGCTGCCAAACTTATTGGTTTTATTTTAACATTCCCATACCATCTATCGCCTTTTTTAATTCCTACAAATTACAACTCCCTTTAGTTTCTTAATTTTAAACATTCCACCACATTTCCTTGTTTGCTTCAAATCAGTTATTCAAAATTTTATTTAAAATTCCAACAAAAACAGTCAATTCTTATATAAAAATACCATTCTCAACCTTGAAACTTTGATAATTTCCAGGAAAAACGGCTTTCATAAAGGGACGTGCGTGGAAGTCATTACAAAATAAATATCAAACAATCTTTAGCGAGCAAGTATTTACAGTCTGTTTCACCTTGACCTTAACTGCAAGGTTAGCTGGGAAACCGTCTGGGTTCTCTGCCAAAAGTCTGACTGGTTGGGAGTGCCAAGTCTAGCTGGTGGGTGAGGAACACCAAGTCTGGGGGTCTGGGGGCCTGGGGGTCTGGGGGTCTGGGGGCCTGGGGAGCTTTACCGGTAGGGTAGCGGGTCTGATTTTGGGGTCCGTGGCATATTGTCTGAAGGCATTGCCTGGGAGGGTGGACTTCGACAGGTAGGACAGGGCTCCGGGAGGTATATATATAGTCTGGTCGGGCCATGTCTTGTTGGTTGGGGCTTCATCTAGCTGGTCGAAGTGGAGGGAGGGGGTGGGGGACCTGGTCTGGCTTGTCGAGGGAGGGGGGAGCTAGTCTGTGTGGTCGAAGTTGCGGAGGAGGGTGGAGCTAATTTGTGTGGTCGAGGGAGGGGGGCGGGGAAGCTGGACCGGTTGGTCGAGGGAGGGGAAGCAGGTCCGGCTGGTCGGAGGCCGCCGGCAGGAGTCTAAACTTGGAATGTGGTGGAAACATAGTATAATTGATGCTGCTTATCAGGGGCTAAGGTATACCGGAAGGGACGAACAAGGGTGGCTGGAAATAGAGGGCTCAAACAACGAGCGAGAGTGAGGGAGAAACGAAGAAAAGGCAGGGGGAAGAGGAAGAAAAAGGAGAAAATATAAAACGAGAGAGAAGAAAAGGGGAACGAAAGAAAAGGAGGAGACTAGTTGAAAGTCAAGAAGAAAGCTGAGCTTGTTGCACCAACTGGGTAATAACCCGGCCACATTAGAGGAGGGGGGGGGGGAAGATAGGGAGGAAAATAATTAAAGAGCAGGGGAGGAAAAGAAAAAAAAAACGGTATTCCTTCCCGTTGTCGGGGACAGGAAGCCTGTAAGACCATTTAAGGCTCTGCTAGCCAACGACTGTCCTTCCCTATGATGCCACCTACAACAGCCGACTAAAGAGTGACAAGAGAGAGAGAGAGAAAGAGGAAGGAAAGTCTGGATGAAGTCGAAAAGGGGGTCAGTAGGCGCCCTATTGATTACCTGAGTGAAACAGGTGAGTCTCTCCTCCTTTCCCCTCATAAACCTCGGTCTCCTCGGATTTGCCTGCATGACTACACTTGCCGGTGTCTATGAGGAGCAAGATCTAGCTCTAGAGCCCCAACCTCTCACTTTTTTTGTTTTACATTTCTCAACGTTCTAATGCTGTCGTACCTGCTATCCGGATCTGTCATACCAATATTTGACAGCTCTGTCATATCTATATTTGACAGCTCTGTCATATCTATGCAGGCGATGAGTCACAATAACGTGGCTGAAATATGTTGACCAGACCACATACTAGAAAGTGAAGAGACAACGATGTTTCGGATCGACTTGAGAATGGTCCAGGACGGACCGAAACGCCGTCGTCCCTTCACTTTCTAGTGTGTGGTCTGTCATATCTATATTTGACAGCTCTGTCATATCTACATTTATTCACTATTATGACACTGAAAAGTAATGTGTTTTAATATTTATGAGACTTAATCGGGAACTTTGTTTCATTCTCATCAATCCTATACCACCATTCTAACTGTTGGTTGTCTAATGTTCACAGGTCCTTGGCTGCGAGGGCCTGTGTGTGTGTGTGTGTGTGTGTGTACTCACCTAACTCACCTAATTGTGCTTGCGGGGGTTGAGCTCTGGCTCTTTGGTCCCGCCTCTCAACCGTCAATCAACTGGTGTACAGATTCCTGAGCCTATTGGGCTCTATCATATCTACATTTGAAACTGTGAATGGAGTCAGCCTCCACCACATCACTTCCTAATGCATTCCATTTGCTAACTACTCTGACACTGAAAAAGTTCTTTCTAACGTCTCTGTGGCTCATTTGGGTACTCAGCTTCCACCTGTGTCCCCTTGTTCGCGTCCCACCAGTGTTGAAAAGTTCATCCTTGTTTACCCGGTCGATTCCCCTGAGGATTTTGTAGGTTGTGATCATGTCCCCCCTTACTCTTCTGTCTTCCAGTGTCGTGAGGTGCATTTCCCGCAGCCTTTCCTCATAACTCATGCCTCTTAGTTCTGGGACTAGTCTAGTAGCATACCTTTGGACTTTTTCCAGCTTCGTCTTGTGCTTGACAAGGTACGGGCTCCATGCTGGGGCCGCATACTCCAGGATTGGTCTTACATATGTGGTGTACAAGATTCTGAATGATTCCTTACACAGGTTCCTGAACGCCGTTCTGATGTTAGCCAGCCTCGCATATGCCGCAGACGTTATTCTCTTTATGTGGGCTTCAGGAGACAGGTTTGGTGTGATATCAACTCCTAGATCTTTCTCTCTGTCTGTTTCATTAAGTACTTCATCTCCTATTCTGTATCCTGTGCCTGGCCTCCTGTTTCCACTGCCTAGTTTCATTACTTTGCATTTACTCGGGTTGAACTTCAACAGCCATTTGTTGGACCATTCACTCAGTCTATCCAGGTCATCTTGTAGCCTCCTACTATCATCCTCTGTTTCAATCCTCCTCATAATTTTTGCATCGTCGGCAAACATTGAGAGGAACGAATCTATACCCTCTGGGAGATCATTTACATATACCAGAAACAGTATAGGTCCAAGGACTGACCCCTGCGGGACTCCACTTGTGACGTCTCGCCAATCTGAGACCTCACCCCTCACACAGACTCGTTGTCTCCTGTTGCTTAGGTATTCCTCTATCCACCGGAGTACCTTCCCTCTCACTCCAGCCTGCATCTCCAACTTTCGCACTAGCCTCTTGTGTGGCACTGTATCAAAGGCTTTCTGACAATCCAAAAATATGCAGTCTGCCCACCCTTCTCTTTCTTGCCTTATTTTTGTTGCCTGGTCGTAGAATTCAAGTAACCCTGTGAGGCAGGACCTGCCATCCCTGAACCCATGTTGATGCTGTGTTACAAAGTTCCTTCGCTCCAGATGCTCCACTAGTTTTTTTCGCACAATCTTCTCCATCAGCTTGCATGGTATGCAGGTTAGGGACACTGGCCTGTAGTTCAGTGCCTCCTGTCTATCCCCTTTCTTGTATATCGGGACTACGTTAGCTGCTTTCCAAATATCTGGCAGTTCCCCTGTTGCCAGTGATTTGTTATACACTATGGAGAGTGGTAGGCTCAGTTCTCTTGCTCCTTCCTTTAGAACCCAAGGGGAGATTCCATCTGGGCCTATAGCCTTCGTCACGTCCAACTCTAGTAAACACTTCCTTACTTCCCCACTGGTAATCTCAAACTCTTCCAGTGGTTCCTGGTTAGCTATTCCCTCACTTACCTCTGGAATTTCTCCTTGTTCTAAGGTGAAGACCTCCTGGAATTTCTTATTCAATTCCTCACACACTTCCTTGTCATTTGTAGTGAATCCTTCCGCCCCTATCCTTAATCTCATAACCTGTTCCTTTACTGTTGTTTTTCTCCTAATGTGGCTATGCAACAATTTAGGCTGAGTCTTTGCCTTGCTTGCGATGTCATTTTCGTATTGTCTTTCTGCCTCTCTTCTCATCCTGACATATTCATTCCTGGCATTCTGGTATCTTTCTCTGCTCTCCAGTGTCCTGTTATTCCTATAGTTTCTCCATGCCCTTTTACTTTGCTGCTTAGCTAGCCTACATCTTTGATTAAACCATGGGTTTCTCATCTTCATTTCTCTGTTTTCCTTTTGGACTGGGACAAACTTGTTTGCTGCGTCCTTGCACTTCTGCGTGATGTAATCCATCATATCTTGGGCCGTCTTTCCCCTGAGCTCTGTTTCCCATGCTATATCTGTTAGGAATTTTCTTATCCCCTCATAGTTTCCCTTTCGGTATGCTAACCTTTTGGTTTCGGTATCCCTCCTCGAGTTCAATAACCCTTCTTCAATCAAGTACTCAAACACCAGTACACTGTGGTCGCTCATTCCTACTGGGTCCTCAAAACCGATTTCTCTTATGTCGGAGTCGTTCAGAGTGAAGACTAGGTCGAGTCTCGCTGGTTCGTCATTGCCTCTCATCCTTGTGGGTTCTCCGACATGCTGCGTTAAAAAGTTGCTTGTCACCACCTCCAATAGTTTGGCTCTCCACGTATCCTCGCCTCCATGCGGTTCCTTGTTCTCCCAGTCAATCTTTCCGTGATTGAAGTCGCCCATGATGAGCAGGTGGGATCTATTTCTACAGGCAGCAGAGGCTGCCCTCTCAATTATAGTGTTAACTGCCTTGTTGTTGTTTTCATACTCTTGACTGGGTCTCCTGTCATTTGGTGGAGGGTTGTATATTACTGCTACTACTATTCTTGGTCCTCCCATTGTTATGGTGCCTGCTATGTAGTCTCTGAACTCCTCACAGCCCGGGATGGCCATCTCCTTAAAACTCCATTCCCTTCTCATGAGTAGGGCCACTCCGCCTCCTCCTCTACCTTCCCTCTCTTTCCTTATTACTGTATACTCCTGGGGAAACACGGCATTCGTTATGATTCCAGAGAGTTTTGTTTCAGTGAGTCCGATTGTGTGTGTGTGTGTGTGTGTGTGTGTGTGTGTGTGTGTGTGTGTTTGTGTGTGTGTGTGTGTGTGTGTGTGTGTGTGTGTGTGTGTGTGTGTGTGTGTGTGTGTGTGTGTGTGTGTGTGTGTGTGTGTGTGTGTGTGTGTGTGTGTGTGTGTGTGTGTGTGTGTGTGTGTGTTTTGACAAGTCAGTGTGCGTGATTTCCTTGCACTTATCCCGGAAATACATTAAAGCTCAGAATCACGCAAACACGGAGCCTGGTGGTTGCCCACACACACACACACACACACACACACACACACACACATACACTCACACACACACACACACACACACACACACACACACACACACAAGCACACAGAAGTGCAAGAAATCATTCAGACCCAACATTTTACGTAGGTGAGTATATAAAGTACGACAGTTTAAATAATTAATAGTCTTAATTTTATATACTGGCGTTAATTTAAATATGATACCGATAAATCGTAATAAATAGCGATAAAATACAAAAATTTATAGTCTATGACAGTTTACATAAAAATAGCGATTATATATGTTAATTATCATGTATAAAATATGATAATTAACGAAAATATACAATCATTATTTATTATATTTGGTAATTAAGATAATTACTATAATTTCTGATAATTACCTATATTATTTCTTAATTACTTACACTTTATGGTAATTAACGATAATATATAACAATATTATTTGATAATTACTGGTAATATAATAATTGGAGATAATATACGACAATTAACGATAATAAATGATAACGATAATATATATGCCGTAATAATTATCGAAAATATATGAAAATGAACAATAATATATGAAAATTAACGATAATATATAATAATTACGATAATATACGATAAATAACGAAATTATGTGATAATTAATGATAGTATAAGATAAGTAACGATAATATGACAATTAATTATATTATTTGATAACGATATTATATGAAAATAATAGGTAATATATGATAATGATCTTATATGATAATTAACGATAATATACAATAATTATTAATAGTATATGGTAATTAACGAAGATTTATGAAGATACACAATAGATTATGGTAATTATATTAATAATAATATCTTTTTATTTAACGTAACGTTTAGGCAAAGTTAATGAAGATTTTCTAACTTAAATTAATCTTAAGCTCCATTGTTCCCATTTTTGTTTATTTCCATCCTCCCCTTCTCATTTGTCTCTTCTTTACCTCCGTTTCATCCTTCTCTGTATTCCTTCCCTCCCACCTATTATGTAATATATATAATGTAATTATATCTTCTCTCCGTTCTTCCCTATTTCGTTTAGTACTAACACGCTCAACAAACACTCAATTTACTGACTACCTTCCTCTTAATCTTTTTGTCTCTGTTCCTCATCCCCCTCTGGCTGTCTGTCTGTCTCTGTCTCTGTCTTTCTCTGTCTCTCTCTCTCTCTCTCATCTACCCTTCCTCTCCAGTTGACACGGTCCGGAGATCCGGTACCAGAAGCGGAGTGGAGGAGAGTGCACGCGAAGGAAGAACGAGAAGCCAAGGAGCGGGAGAAAGAGGCGCACAGAAAACGGCTTCAGGAGGCGGAGGAAGCTTCGAGGAGAAGGATCAAAGAGAAGATCAAGAGGAAAGAGGTAAGGAGAGGGGGTCGTAAGTGAAGGGCTTGAATAGGAAATGGGAAGACGATGAGGATGGCGGGGAATGATATATGGACAGGAATATATTTCCGGAAGGCGATGTTGACATCAAGGGGGCGAGGTGGACATATTTGGACTGTTTGAGAAGAGTTCGTGGAAGATAGAATGAGTCTTCATGAGGTTGTAGGAGATCAGTGAACACTATATGAGTAGATTAGTGAGCACAATATGAGTAGATCAGTGAACACAATATGAGTAGGAGATCAGTGAACACTATATGAGTAGGAGATCAGTGAACACAATATGAGTAGGAGATCAGTGAACACTATATGAGTAGGAGATCAATGAACACTATATGAGTAGGAGATCAGTGAACACTATATGAGTAGATCAGTGAACACTATATGAGTCTATTATATATATCACTATATGATATATAACACTATGTTATTGAATGATCAGTGAACACTATATGAGTAGGAGATCAGTGAACATTATATAAGTAGGAGATCAATGAACACAATATGAGTAGGAGATCAGTGAACACAGAAGGTCGAGACTGATATGACGAGGCTTCAGGAGATTCATAAAGACGAGAAGAGGCTTCATCAACTCACTGAAGAAAAAAAGAGGCTTCAGAAGATTGACGTTGGAAAAGAATGGCTTCAAAAATATGTTCAGTTCACTAAGAAACTTCTTGAGATCTTCGAGACTTTCTCACTAATGCTGAAGAATACAATCGGACGAAGAAGGTTTGGATGAAGATCATTGGGCTGATATGATGAACAGGAAACTAAAGAGAGCGGAGGTGAGGGAATCAGGACTCATTCTTTATTGCCATTCACACATTAATGGGAATAAGGAATACAGAAAACCCATTATTTATACAAAGTACAAAGTTATTACACATTAAATACAGAAAGAGCAACATGAAACCGATGAGGCTCTCACGGGACACCTAAAAAAATATGGATTCGAAAGACATAGGTGAGAGGAAGGTTTGAGATTGAAACAGTGAATTGAACTTAAGACACTGGCTAAGAGGACCGTGATTCTGGAGAAGAACGTAAGACACTGGCTATAACAGGACCGTGATACTGGAAAAGATCTTAAGACGCTGGATATATTCCCTCTCCGTGATACTGGAGATGGAATAAAGACACTCTGCATTGATGTGGGTAAAAATCAATGCAAACCTAAATAAAAGGATCTCTGGTGAAATTTCTGATACGTTCCCTCAGACACGTGGGCGTATGAGAACTTTTACGGCCTTGCTGATCAGAGTCATTGTACTCAGCAAAGTCATGTAGGTTCCCTCAACTCAGCTGATCCCGAAAGAACTACAACCCACTCGAGCCACGACCACCTGCTCCTAATTATACGGCTCTACTTCTGACAGAATATTCTCACCTTTGCCTTTTTGTCGCTTCAAAGATCTCTCGTCTCGCTCTCTGCTGCCTGTCGGCCCTAGACGGCACGCCGCCGTCTACAATAGATAAGCATACCAGATGTAACAGACAGCAGGTTGAGGTTCAGAGTTACCAACTGGTGCTGTCTGCCGTAGACAGCGGTTGAAGGTTTTAAAGTTAGCAGTAGACAGATGGTGCCGTCTTCCGTAGACAAGGAAAAGAAATAGGAAAATGAACTGAGCTCTAAGGAAAAATAGGATATATAAGATAATAAGAAAATATTATATATAGAAGATAAAAGGGAGTAACAAAGGTAAGGAAGAAGAAGGAAGACTTATGTGAGCGAGGGAGAGGAAAATAGAGAGGGAGAGATAGAGTGAGAAAGAAAAACAGAAGCATTATGTACGAGGACAAGGTGTTTCCTCCCTCAGGTCAGGCGGTCGCTGGAGATCATGCTGGAGGATGAGTGGAGGAGGCTGTACGTGCTCGACCTGCAGCAGCAGCAGCAGCAGGAGCAGCAGCAGCAGCAGCAGCAGCAGCAGCAGCATAAGGAGCAACAGCAGCAGCATTTGGGGCTCAAAGCAGCTACAACCGCGGCGACAACGAGGCCTGGGGCGGACGGGAGGTCTAGGAGAAGGGAGGTGAGCTGATGGAAGCTGTGCGTTAGGAGAGGGACAAAGGTAGCCATTATTAATACTACAAGGGGTAATGGAGCTAAACGCTGAGACGTGGGGCTGGACCGCCTGGCAATGGGGTAGAATGCACAATGATAGGTGACGTGGGAAAGGGTTCGATCAGGATATGATGGGGGAAAGGGAATGGACGTAAAATAATGGGCAGAAGGAGCAAAATACCAGGTAATGGGATTTCAAGGGATGGGAATCAGGTAATGAGGATTAAAATGACGGAATCAGATGAAGGTTCACATGGAAAGCGGCTCCTGGTGATGGAAGAATGAGGTGGAGCATCAGACGAAACTGATGAAGGGGTAAAGGAGGGATGGAAGCCTCAGCTAAGGGTGTGAAGGGTTAAGGTGTCAGATAAAAGGGAGAGGAGAGTGTAGTATCAGCTAAATGGAGACCGTAGTGGGGTGACAGATTGTAGCGAGACCTTAGATTTGGAGGGTAGAAATAGCCTAAGCTACTCTATCCCTTTGAGATGTATTTTATTGTCTCAATAAACGTACATGAGCTTGAAGTTGAGACCTTAGTGGATGGGAACCAGGTATCACCTGGTGAACGGATGTGTTCTAAATAGCGAAATACACTAGGAAGTAGACAAATTGCTTTAAAATATAATAACATGCAGAAAGTGGGCACCATACGAAAGGGAAATTAGGAAGGATTTTATACGACAGAGAAGTGATGTTAGAGTCCAATGAAATGAGAGGTGTCAGACGCTAGGAAGTTGAGACATAGTATAGAATACTGGGGGAATGAAGGCTGGTGTTAGACACTAAATGAACGAGAGATAGTCTTAGACGCTAAGAGAATAAGAGAATGAGAGATGGTCTTAGTCGCTCGGAGAATGAAAGATGATGTTAGAAGATATGGAAAGACGAATAATAGAAGGGAAAGATAAAAGGTGGGTTAGGAAAGCACGTCGAAACAAAACTGAAAAGAATAAAGTAAAAACGAGAACTACAAGACTCTTGTAAGAGTTCTGATCCCAAAGTGCACAAGGATTTGACCTTTGACTTTAACTCCCGATCTTTAATTCTAAGTCGTGATCTTTGACACCAAGCCTTGATCCTGTACCTTGAATCGTAGCACTGTCCCTAATTTGTTGCTTTTGAAGTTAAGTCGTTACTTCACTAAGTCGTCACCTCAGACACTGAGATTTGACTTTAGCTCTATGCCATGACCCTTGACCCCACACTCAATATATATGAACACAGTTTCAATGAACCATAAGCAGAAATATATGCAAATGCTCCTCAATCTCATTAACCTCTTTGATTAGTTGTCTATTTATCCAATGATAATCTTTACTTAATCGACCATTATCCACAGCTGCACTTGGCCCGACCGCCGTCGACGTCGGAGCCAGACCTGATCCACTTCGACATAGAATGGAACTATCGACCTGTCAGCGTAAACACGGAAGCCCGTTCCTCCAGCAGTACTCCTGGTCACTCCGGTGGAGCCCCGGGGGCTTCCAACGGTAGAAGGGAGGTCGCAAACGGTAATCCAGGCCATTGGAACGGTTCAAGAGAAGTCATGAATGGTAACCCGGGCCGTTGGAATGGTTCCAGAGAAGATGTGAACGATAACCCGGGCCGTTGGAATGGTTCCAGAGAAGTTGCGAACAGTAACCAGGGCTACTGGGACAGTACCGGAGATACTGTCAACAGAGCAAATCGTCGTTGGAACGTTACAGCAGCTGAGGCTTCAAATGACACTCACAGGAACTCAAAAGGTGCTGTTGGTGCTTCGAACGGTGTGAACGGCAGATGGGGTGGCGAGACCAGGACCTCGAACGCAGACTCTGATCGTTCTGAGGTTACCTTCGGACATTCGCATGGTATTTCTGGTCCCTCTACCAACGTAATTTCTGAGTGGGGCAGACCACCTAGTAAGTAGTTCGGTGGTACAGTGATTCGTTTTTGGAAATAGTACATTGGGAAAATTATCTGTATATTATATAGATTGTGTCTATAACTGAATGTACATTAGTTATATACCTTTCCATAAAACCATTTTATTTATCTTTATTTGCTGAATATTTATATCTCTTTGTTAACTCCTTTACTTAATTTTTATCTTCCTCTGTGACGTCCTTTATTCCACTTCTCAGAGTTCATGCAGAAACCCAAATTTTTGGGTCGTCGAGGAATGGTCGGTGAGCCATACGTGGCTTCCTTGGGTCCTCATCCCTCCCCTAAGTACATCCATATCCTCCACCCTACCAATAGCTGCAAGGAGGTACGTCTTTCCTCTTGTACACATATCCTTAAAAGTATTTAAATTGCGGAGAATCAGTCACAATAACGTCGCTGAAGCCAGTAACCCAACCTACACACGCGAAAGAAAAGTGATGATGTTCTGGTCTGTCCTGGACCCTTTTCCAGTCGTGATAAAAATTCGATATGGATTCGGGTCGAGTCATCTCGTATCCATATCGATTGGCGGACGAACTGCTTTCCCTTTCCTACCGAAAGGGTACATATCCTTATCAGAACATGAAAATAGAAGAATCTTCCTAATAACTTGTGGTCTATGGGCGACAATTCATACATTCATCCAAGCTCATTCTATTTTTGAACATTACCAATAAGCTTTTTTCAGTACTGATACCTGCTCACTTGTTAGACTGATGTGAAACCTGTTTCAGAATTTGTGTATACCAGTTTATTTATAAATCTAATCATATCTAACACAAACCCACTGATTCGTGTTCTAACTTGGATGATTGTTTTTAGAACTCTGTTAATGTCTCGCCCTAGACTTGTCATCCGTTTGTACCCTTTTTTCACTTTTATTGATAATATGAGAGGTCACTCATGACCAGGATTAACTTAGTCATCCTTTTCTGTATAATCTAACGACAATGTACATACTTTTGCATGCTGAACAACACAGATGCATTTATTCTCTGCCCCACGGACCAGGTTAGAGATTTGGTAGATAACATATATAGTGAAGTTATTGAACACTTAATCACAGGTAACTGGAGTGCTCTTGCAACGCTAACCAGCATTCACATAAAACTTAATTGCAGGTGCCATAAGATGCCAGTTATCACCTTGTGCTTGTACCCCCAGCAGGTGTGGAAGCGACTGTGTCCCCCTTACCCAGTACCCTCCAGCCTGCCTCGCCACACAGCTCCTCCTGCCCCCCATATGCGGCTAGTGTATGCAGGTGGGGGAGCGCCCTGCCACACCCCCACCAATCTCGGCCTCGTACAACAGCCAGCAGGAGCCCATAACGTCTCCATCTTCCAGGGTGTCATTCGTCTCGGGGGTGAGTTGTCTCTTTGGATATCATCATCACGGATATTTTTTGTATACCCAATCGCTTGAACTGATCGGTAGAGCGGAGGCATCGCTTCTTGTTAAGTCGAAGTTTAATCCTCCCTTTTATTTTTACTTGTATACACATACGTTTATGTCCGTTTATTATTAAATTCTTTGTTTACCACCAGATGAGATCGAGATCGCTTCCATGCGTCGAAAAAACTTTCCGTTTTCTCTGACAATTTACGAGAACGGGGTGGCGACGGGCAGACTGAGCGCGTGTTGTGAATACCGGTACGCTCCCGGTACCCGCCTTGGCGGACGCTCTGGCCATCTGAAGGTCGTCGAGATCATAGGCGGGGAACCATGCCTCAGGTGAGAATTCAGTTATTCATTTAAGATATGATTTGGCAAGGAAATATAGACTGCGAGGTACACTCCGCTTCTTGGTGTATATACACTGAGAGTTTACTAAAGTCCTGGACTATATTCATGGCTAAAGTATATATAGTATACACGCTGTATGGTCAGTAGGCGCTTATGGTGGTCTCAATAACCCTTAAGAGGTTGATAGACATTCAAGCCCAACAACAAATTAATATTCTGGCGGCATTCGTTATTTATTTTGAATTCCAAACACAAGGGCATTTTATGTTTACTTTTTTGCGTCCCTCTCTGAACAGGTGTCAGCTACGAGTGGTGGAAAAGCGGCACCAGGCTCGTAGACGAGTGAGGGTGAAGACCAGGAAGGCTAGGAAGGCCACCTCACCCGACCACGAGCGACCTTACACCCCTCCAGAGGAGACAGGTTGCTTATGTTATATTACTGATGTTCAGGAAAGATTTTGAGTTAATATTATTGTTTTAATGCCATTATATTGATTTATTTTTGTATTATAATTTTTAACACTACTACTAGTAGCACTGTAATGTATTAAAAGTCATAATAATAGTGGTAATAAAGGTAGTAATGGTAACATAGCTGAAGTAGTGGTAATATTAATATTAGTAACAGTTGCAGCAGCAGCAGTAGTAGTACTAGTAGCAGTAGAAGCAACATCAGTTGAAATAATTCTGGTAAGATTAGTAGAAGTAATCATTATATTTTCCATATCTAACTTCTGTTTTAATATCTGCCTGGCAGAGAGTGAGGCAGGCACTACGGAGGACAGTAGCACCAGCACTCAGAGAAGCAGCATTTCGCCCGATGGCAGTACTGCCGCCAGCGACGCCAGTCAGGGCACAGGGGAGTCGAACCCGGTGAGCAGCAAAGACGGCACGCCCTCCAAGACTGCCTCATCTTCCTCCACAAGCGACAGCACCTCGAGTGACATTGACTCCATGGTCCTTCAGCACCACCTCGAGGTTCAGCAGAAGGGACAGTCTCAGAAGACTCACCAACGAGACACTTCTGCAGAGTCCTGTAATGACCCGTCGGATCTCGAAGTCGCAAAAGCGCTTGGAGTGGATGTAAAGTCGTTGGTTAGCTCCCGTGTCAGTCAGAGGCGTCGTAGCAGGACTAAACATAACATTAAAGAACCACAATCCCATTTGAACGAGACATCTCCCAAAACTTCTGAAGACAGTGAGAGCACAGGGACTCGACGAAGTCACTTTAGCTCTTCTAGAAAAAAAGAAAGTGTCATCAGCAAAACAAGCAGCTTTGAAGGTAAGTCCGATGGCTCCAGCAGTAAAATAAACCAGAGAGATTTACAGAGCAACAGAAGACGACCATCACACATATCTAGTAGTCTAGAGGGACAGTTGGACGACAGTTTGGTTGGCCGATCACCCATTCACCAGGCTTCGTTTCAGAGCCGTTCAGGAACCTCTTCCAGTAGCCGAAGGAGACGTCGAAGCTCAGGCAGAAAGAACAGCGAAGGAAAAAAACGTAAGGGCATTAGCAAAGTCGACAGCTTCTACAGTCAACAAGTGTTTACGCCGTCTGGCAGCGAGGGTCACGTTGCGTCTGGCAGCGAGAGTCACGTTGCGTCTGGCAGCGAGGGGCATGTTGCGTCTGGCAGCGAGGGTCACGTTGCGTCTGGCAGCGAGAGTCACGTTGCGTCTGGCAGTGAGGGGCATGTTGCGTCTGGCAGAGAGGGTCACGTTGCGTCTGGCAGCGAGGGTCACGTTGCGTCTGGCAGCGAGGGTCACGTTGCGTCTGGCAGCGAAGGTCACGTTGCGTCTGGCAGCGAAGGTCACGTTGCGTCTGGAAGCGAGGTTCACGTCCCGTCTGGCAGTGATGCACACGAGGCGTCGGGCAATGATACAGAAGTGTCGTACGGAAGCTCTTGGGAGGAAGATGAAGAGGAGAAAGATGATAAAGCAAAAGATGACACGAAACAAAAAGACATAGATAACGACGGGGTAAAAGAAATCGAAGATGAAAGAAGTAATGCTGAAGGAAAAGAAGAAAGCAGCGAGCACAACGTAGCAAGCCAGAGCAAGAAGGAAGGAGAAGAGGTTGTCGTACGCGACGCTGACCACCAGGAAAGTCAGACAGTTAAATACAACGAGGAAATGAAAGATGAAGTTGATGAGGAAGTTGAGGACAAAGTTGATGAGGAAGTTGAGGATAAAGTTGACGAGGAAGTGGAGGATAAAGTTGACGAGGAAGTGGAGGATAAAGTTGATGAGGAAGTGGAGGATAAAGTTGACGAGGAAGTGGAGGATAAAGTTGATGAGGAAGTGGAGGATAAAGTTTACGAGGAAGTGGAATATAAAGTTGATGAGGAAGTGGAGGATAAAATTGATGAGGCAGTTGAGGATAAAGTTGATGAGGAAGTTGAGGATAAAGTTGATGAGGAAGTTGAGGATAAAGTTGATGAGGAAGTGGAGGATAAAGTTGATGAGGAAGTTGAGGATAAAGTTGATGAGGAAGTGGAGGATAAAGTTGATGAGGAAGTGGAGGATAAAGTTGATGAGGAAGTGCAGGATAAAGTTGACGAGGAAGTTGAGGATAAAGTTGACGAGGAAGTTGAGGATAAAGTTGACGAGGAAGTGCAGGATAAAGTTGACGAGGAAGTTGACGAGGAAGTGCAGGATAAAGTTGACGAGGAAGTTGATGAGGAAGTTGAGGATAAAGTTGACGAGGAAGTTGAGGATAAAGTTGACGAGGAAGTGCAGGATAAAGTTGACGAGGAAGTTGATGAGGAAGTTGAGGATAAAGTTGACGAAGAAGTGGAGGATAAAGTTGATGAGGAAGTTGAGGATAAAGTTGATGAGGAAGTGGAGGATAAAGTTGACGAGGAAGTGGAATATAAAGTTGATGAGGAAGTGGAGGATAAAGTTGATGAGGAAGTGGAGGATAAAGTTGATGAGGAAGTTGAGGATAAAGTTGATGAGGAAGTTGAGGATAAAGTTGACGAAGAAGTGGAGGATAAAGTTGATGAGGAAGTGGAGGATAAAGTTGATGAGGAAGTGGAGGATAAAGTTGATGAGGAAGTGGAGGATAAAGTTGATGAGGAAGTGGAGGATAAAGTTGATGAGGAAGTGGAGGATAAAGTTGATGAGGAAGTGGAGGATAAAGTTGATGAGGAAGTGGAGGATAAAGTTGATGAGGAAGTGGAGGATAAAGTTGACGAAGAAGTGGAGGATAAAGTTGACGAAGAAGTGGAGGATAAAGTTGATGAGGAAGTGGAGGACAAAGTCGACGAAGAAGTGGAGGACAAAGTCGCCGAAGAAGTGGAGGACAAAGTCGACGAAGAAGTAGAGGACAAAGTCGCCGAAGAAGTAGAGGACAAAGTCGCCGAAGAAGTAGAGGACAAAGTCGACGAAGAAGTGGAGGACAAAGTCGCCGAAGAAGTAGAGGACAAAGTCGCCGAAGAAGTAGAGGACAAAGTCGACGAAGAAGTGGAGGACAAAGTCGACGAAGAAGTGGAGGACAAAGTCGACGAGAAAGTGGAAGACAAAGTCGCCGAAGAAGTAGAGGACAAAGTCGCCGAAGAAGTGAAGGACAAAGTCGCCGAAGAAGTGAAGGACAAAGTCGACGAAGAAGTGGAGGACAAAGTCGACGAAGAAGTGGAGGACAAAGTCGCCGAAGAAACAGACAAATCTAACAAGGAAGTCGAAGTCGATGATAACAACACAGTCAGAGAGAAGCAGAATACAGACAGCAAAACGACTGCAGACGAGGAAGAGACCGAGGCGGAGCACCTCGACTCCTCACATTACGAACTCGAGGGCCGGCGAAGTCCTGAAGACCCCAAAGGCAAGATAATATAAACATGGAAAGACTAATAGTGATGTGAACTCCGTTATCGAAGACACAGTTGATGACACCGAAGATGATTGCAAGCATGAATTAAAGCTTAAAACCCTTTAACTGCTCCAATTGCCTGAAATAGATCTAGCCCTCTCTATTTTATTCAAAAGTACTGCAGATTCTAAATGGACTTCATCCGACATTAGAGACCTTTGTTTATTAAAAAAAATTACCTAGTCTCTTAATTTCCTTCCTGGCCCTTAACAACAAGATATGCATCACACACACAGAAATCCCAATAGCGTGATATATCAAATGAATAAATCCACAATAATAGATCCACAATAATAATAAATCCCCTAGTGGATTTATTCAACATATACACAATATCTAGCGCATCATCATCCAGCAGCTGAACATGCTGGGCGGCCATTGACGCTATACAACACTGCATGGAATTGGATGAACTTGGATGATCTTATAATGAAGAGGAATATATAACAAGCAGTTAACCAGGATATTATCCACCAGAATATGTAATAAGCTGTTCTAACACCAGAGGAAGAGACTGAGCAGTGAGGATCTGTGGGTGCTCACTGACACGATGCAACAATGATGACAACCCACACCTCTAGTTCCCAACTGGAGCTTATTTATTGCAACAATAACCGAATCTGCTTAAAATGTGTTGATGACATATAAGAACAAGAATTTAAGAATAAAGGAAATTGCAAAAAGTCTTTTTTAGCCCATGGGGAAACGGCTGCTATTTATACCCAACCTAAAAATAAAGAAAGATGCAGAAAGCCAGAATACAGCATCGCTCCCGTGCCAGGTAAGTCCACTACGGGCTCACCATAGCCCGTGCTACTGGGAACGTTTTATTCCGAGTAGCTGAATCTAAAACAACAACATTCAGAAAGCACATTGTCTAGTGCGAGGAAACTCCTATTTACATTGATCATGTTGCTAATATGATCCTGCTAGTGGAGATCATGTTAGCGTTCATGGCATAAGATAGTGCTTTAGATTCGTCGATGATCGTGGTGGAAAAATTATTCGTGTTGTCAATTGATGGTAATTTTGTTTCCACAAACTACTAAATGTGATCAAAATATTAATATAGGGATCGTCTATTTGCAGTTCATTACACAAAGATGTTTGTGGTGCAAGGTCGCCAGCTTGTATTGTGCCTGAAGCATTATGTCCATCTGGCAGCTTTTGGAAAGGATTATCGTCTATAGCAATATTTCGACTACCTTCCCATGCTCGGCATTTCAAGCCAGCCGCCTTAACATACACAGTTACTGAATCTACACAATTTCACTGGGCCTCGATCTGCCGCTATGCAACGATAAGTGCACCTTTTACGTGGATTTTCGTGCTTCTGAATGCTAATTCACCAAAGAAAAACTAATTTCGGAATAATTTTTGTCTTACGCATAGCACACAATGCATCAATTTACCCTGCAACGTTTAGGAGTAAAATGTGGAAGCCAATCGATAAAATGTTATGGGGATGATGGAGGAGCGGGTAAACAAAATGATGCGGTGTAAGACATAGATAGAATTTAAGAGACAAGAGGATCTCTACAAGCCATCCATGGTCTTCTTGTGCCGTGCAAAGGCTTCTGCTTCCCTGCATGGGCTTCTGCTCCCTCTGCAAGAGCTTCTTGTTCCATGGACGGGTTTCTTGTCCCATGGATGGGCTTCTTGTCCCCTTCTCTGTATAAGCTTTTTGTCACCTGCATGTCTTCTTGGTGAACCTGAATCCGGGGGCCCGTGGTGTAGCGTTTTGCGTATGCTCGTGTAGACTATCACTCATGCTTATGAGGGTGATGCATTTGCCATAAATGTGAGAGGTGAAGCAATACCCATGAATGTGAGGGGTGACTTTGTTGTTTTGCTTCAGTCTACGCTTAATTTACATGTCCATATAACATTTTCACTCCATGCTATTAAGCGCTCATGTCATGCCAAATTCACAAAAATTAATCACCAAGGAAGTACAAAATTAAGCTTACAAGGCTTCAATAAAGCTGTCAGGTATTGAATGTGATCTTTATTATGCATCCTCCTATATGGGGACACGGCGTGTGGATATTCCAATGTTAAGTATGTGTTTAAAGCACGAGAAAATGGCGATACAAGCTTATTTGTCAAATTAGCCAGATGGAAGTTATCATAACTCAAATTGGTTTAAGCTTCAACTGGAGAATAAAATATAGACTTCTCTCCCATATTAATGAGAACTAACTTTAATTATTGGGTGATGATAAATGCAGACTTTAATCTACACTTTTTCTAAAACTTTATCCTCCACTTCCTTGTCAACTTTCTCTACTACCCAGTCAACTTAATCCTACACATCCTCGTCCACTATATCCATGACAATCTGGGATAATTTCACGGATCATCGTCTAGCGTGATAAAGGTCATGTGATATTACTGACACAAACTGTTTTTCTAAAAATAAATACAGCATATGGAGAGACCCATACATTGCAGGCAACCGGGAATTCAAATCAAACATTTTCTTGCTAACAATAGGACTAGGCAGTTAATGTTAGGTTTAAGGCTTATCAACCGCAGGAAGATTATTTTGGTCCATACAATAGCTAACTGATTAACCATCAAGTGCACTTTAGTTGTGAACATATAGTCCAGGATTTAATTAAACTCACTGTAAACTCACCTTAAAATATGGTACACTACTCACTGTATGTCAGGCAGTGATTTCTGTCAAAAATATACAGGAAAGTTTCACATTTTCTGGTACAGGAAGCCAATTAGGTTGACCAAGGTCCCTCCTCCCCTTCCTTAGGTCAATGATTGAGCTTTCACAGGATGCAACCCACAACAGTCGACTAAGTAGAAGCATAAGGCGTAAACAAACGTGGCCAAAAGTATCGTATTCTGGTTCAATCGGTTGTGAGCCAACTGCATTAACTACTGAGTATTATATAACCAAAAACATAATATAATAACCATTACCTGAAGTTATCTTGAGTGTTTACAGTCCTTATGAAAGCAGTTTTAGGCATTTTAGGTTTCTGAAACATATGTGCAAAGTGCAGCGGAGAAACTGATGTAGCGGAGGAAGCCTTAGAGCTGGACCATGGCCAAGAATGACTCAGTGCTCTCTTTGTTATAGAAAAAGTATACATATTTTCTTAATACTTAATCACGTGGAAAATTTTACAATTTAAAAAAATCTTGGGAACACGACAGGTAAGATACCAAAAATGAAGGTATATAATAATCCAATAAACTCCAAATTAATAAAATAAATATTTTTTTTGGTATACCAGTGTATACAATCCGGATAATTTAGCCAGGGAGATAGTCAAGTGTAACTCCCAAGTTCTGACAATCCGGATAATTTAGCCAAAAAGATAGTCAAGATTGAAGCTTCTAGTTCATTTGCTCGTCACTCACCACACGGTCTAACATACTAATTACAGAGTTCATCACAGTCGGCTCAAAACCGATCGTACCCAAAATCGAGCAGGTGAAGTTTACTCATATTTTCTTACACTTGATGTCTCTGTTCACCTAGCAGTAAACGGGTACCTTAGTGTTAGGGGGACTGTTGTGGACCGCATTCTGGGGGAAGTTCATCCTGGTCTCAATAAGATTAACGTACAGTCTTCATGTCCCTGACTAAGGAAGCGAAACGACCAAAGCTCGCTACTGAAGATCTTGCTAACAGTTCATAAAGTCTTCTCAGTCCCAATATTAAAATAAAGAGTCAAACATTTATTTATATATTTATTTATTTATTTATTTACGAGCAAGAAGGTACATCGGGTTGTGGAAGTACATATCATCAGTGTTCTTATATTTTTTGCCAAGCTACTAACACCAATAGTGTTTCGGGTAGAATTGATTAAAATTCAATTGTTATAAAATTAAATTTTTCTAAAATCAAATTATATTAAATATAATTATTTATTATTTATTAAAAATAAACTGCATTTATGATAAAAATGTATTCACATATGGCTTTTGTGACTTACTTGGACATCTGACACCATCCTCCCACGACGAAGTTTGTAATGAATTATATAACCAATATTTTATGATACCCTGACAACTGGGAGACTCAGCAAGAAAGAGAAAGCGTATTTATGGAGACAATGATGACTGTTGTGGAAGTGTATGGGTCTCGGTAGCGCAGTTGGGTTCGTTCCCGACAAAAAATCGGGATTCCCGAGCGGGACAGAAATGCCCTGACACGTTTCATTTCAACTAATGTTTCTGTTCACCTAGCAGTAAACGGGTACCCGAGACTTAGGCAACTTTTGCGGGGGTTGTATCCTTGGGAAGGTCAGCAGTTCGACCTTGATGGGACCTCGATTCAAGTCTAGAGTATGCATACATATATATATATACATACACACGTTTCCTGTCCCCGACAAAACGAATTATAATGCTGGCTCTGACGTCAATGTTACCGCCCACGCTTTTTAATAGAAAGTGGGAAATTTTCACGACGAACTGCAGAAGGTTGCGAGTTCAAGGTCTTGAGAGTTTCTACGTTCCATTTACCTGAATTACCTCAATTTACCTAACGGGCACCATCTATCTAGTGGCCACGAAGGAAACAGGAAGCCGGCGCCTTGTTAAAGGTCCCCCCCCCCCTTTTAGCAAATATAACAAATGAAGGAAGAAAATGAACTTAGTTAGACTGAATATAACTACGAGAAATGCCCATGTTATTATAGGTAAAATAAAACAAGCCTTATTTATATAAGACGGCAAGAACGGCGACATAAGTGATCATTGCCATTGGAAGAAATTACAAAAATTATACAAATATGTTAAAGCACTAAATCAACAGCTAATTTGGCAGGTCGTATTCCAGGGAAAATAAGGATTAAGGACCTGTCCTAAACGCTATGCGTGCTAGTGGCTTTACAAGCCACTAAAACTCTTGCATATATAAATACAAATAAAATTCTATTTGCTTATGACACAACCTTCATTTTCTCAAATGTAAATTCACTTATTCTAACTGACATAGTGAATGCTAAACTGAGAAAATTCCATTTATAGCTGACTACAAATAAACTTACCCAATATTGAAAAAAACGAATATATATTACTTTATGTTTGGAAGCAAGACCATCATTCAAATTGAACTGAGAATAAACAATACTGAAATCGAAAGCAGAGTAGATGGAAAATAACCTTGGGAATTTCACTGAGAGCAAACAAAATTTCAATGGCCGTATACAAAATATAAGAAAAACAAATCCATAAAACCGCAAGCATTTTCTTGAAATTCCAATACTAAGTACCTGGCTCTGCTCCTGATAACCCTCACCTACCCATATCTCTACCTTGGGATCTACAACCCAAAGTTACCTGTGACTCATAATTACTCAACATAATTCTGTAAACTGTAACAGAACAAACTGAATAATAAACTGTAACAAACTCCAATTCCAGACAGCATTCAGTGCCCTTACTGAAATCCTTGAATAAGTTAAATATGAAGTCAATTTACACACACTCAACTTGACTTTATATCTATAAATCTCTGAACTGTAATGCTAATCCTGACCTCAAACTCTCCCTAGAGGGCTGTAACAGAACACGTGGGCACCAAACAATAAACAAATATCTATATACTATTCCAAGAATGTCTTAACCAGAACAGAAATGCCTTGCAAATTAAAAAACCTTAACTGTGGATTTACCTTCAAAATTCTATATAAAAAAACTGTTCTTCTTTCAACCAGTTTAAAAAAGAAACTAATAAATACTTAATTGCTATTATGATACCAATTTCACTCCCATTTCCTGCCCCTACATCTCGACCTGTGTTCTGCTCTTATTGTGAGAACTAAATATTATATCTGCAATGTTGCTGTAACTGCAATTTCTGTATTTAAGTAGTTTATGACTTTCACTATTAAATATCACTTAAAGGTGTTAAATAATTTGTTAAATTTGTTTAACAATTCATATATGTCAGCTTACTTCACGATTAGTATTAATTGTTACCCCTATTAAAGGTATAAATAATTTACCCATTTATGATAAGTTATGCCCGAAACGCTGTGCTAGTTACTGACTTTATTTAAATGAAATTAATTGTGTACTACTAATACTCCTCTATACCGTATCTTAACCAAACTGTATACAAATAAAAATTATTATTATTAAATACTAATAATAATAATAATAATAATAATAATAATAATAATAATAATATAAATAATAATAATAATAATAATAATAATAATTATTACTATTACTGAGAGAGCTGAACCTAACGACGCTAAACAATAAAGAGAGAGACAGTAGACTTGAGAGATACAAAAACACTTAAGGGAATTGGCTGGATGAAAAGTGATGAAAAGCTCACAGGAATACCAGTACAGCACGAGGGTACGGACTTAGGAGCTAGAAACACATATGAGCCATAAAATGTAACAAAGTAGACGAAGGCTGGCAACATAAGTCACCTACATCTACTATTTCCAAGGCTCTGATAGGGCAGCAATGGGGCTGGAGTCATTGCATTAGATATATGTAAACATTAATAAATCAATACAACGATAATTACCAAAGAGTAATGTGACAATGAGTTAGAATCTTGCTAGACTGGGGTTATGATATATTTCAGGCACTTCGTTATACTACACTATAGAGTCATACTAGAGGTTTATATCCTCTCTCTCTACGTTCATGGAAATGGTAAAGCATATTGACACACGGTTATATGTATAAACAGGCGTAATACACACCAAAATACTGTAAAGTTTCTCTTCAAGTGAGAGGAACAACGATTAACTCCATTTTCTTTTATGCAGTGTATCAGGTATTGACCACTTTCTATGATAGCGCGTGGGTGGGCGTGACGTCAGAGTTACGTCACTGAGGTAGACGGAAACTTCCTCTGTTTACGGAGTCGATATGGGACACAGGGAGCATTGGAAACGGAGTTGTCGGATATTTTCACATAACCACTCTACTTTCTTTCATAACTTAATATAAGGTTACATGAGAGCATAATTCCGACCCAGTTATAAACACCTATTTTATAATTGTGTTCCAGTTCATTAAAACTGTTTATTTCAAGTTATAATATGGGTCACATTGCCATTGTCTCTATAATCAAGTACGTGTAGAAAATGGTAGACGAGAAGCACGTGACTTGAGCTTGTGGTAGTTGTAACAACTTTCTACGTATATGTACGAGTTTTAGTTTTTCGCTAGATAATAATCGTATTATTCCGGTTTGCTGTTTTCTCTAGAGCCGCTATAAGTAACATTGACATTTAACCAATGTCAGAGCTATTGTTGTTAATGTTCTTAATCATTCTTTCGCTACTGTAGTCATATTTTCATAATATTAACCTAAGATTTTTAAGAAAGTGATGATACTTATATCTGTGCTGTGAGCTAATTTTTAGCATTAGCAAACAACCAGTTTAAGGAGAAAAAATATAAAACGAATTACAAAAACTTCTCAACAACAAAAGTTTATCTCCGGACATGCCAGAAAGTCGATATCGAGAACGTCCTCGCTAGAGTATAACTTTTTCATATCCTACACTCTCATAAATTCCAATACTGTGTGTATAAGCCAGAAAAAAACATACCTTTTCGTAACAAGATCGGCTAAGTACGTGACGAGTTCTCTCAGCAAGTGATGCACATCTTCAGAAAGGAAACAACACACACACACAACTGTCTATTGTCGCACAAAAACCTGTACACGCTGACTGAGCATTGGTTAAAGCTGGAACCACCAGAGGCCCCGCGTATGAACACGAAGGTCGCTTATTTACAGTGGGAATTTAGCCACTAAACTATGCCATTGCCCTCTACACACCGCACCCGTTAAGCTGCCCCTCACCCCTCCCTCTCCTCACACACCAACAACAAACATTCGCACGTTTGTGTAATTCTTATTTACAAGCATTGAAATGTTCGTTTTGTAACTAAACCTTTCTGTAGGATAAAATAATTGACTGAAAAACACACACCAATAAACGAACAAACTTTGGGAAATTAAATAGTGGCCAAATGGAAATCAAAACGCAAGCTAACTTAGCCAAATTTTAACCCATTTCCTAGGTTAGATTACGTTAGGTAATAGTTATGCAAAGTTAGAACTAGGTAAGGTTAGGCTGGGATTTGATTTTGACATTATCCACTCCTTTAAAATTTCTTGTTTTTTTAATTCGGTAAATTAATTTTTTAACTCATTTATTTTTTCAAAATCTACTTTAAAATGTCTACTGTATATCTCCTGCCTCCTCTCTCACAACATCTATTGCCTCAATTCACAGCATTTCTCACCTTTCTCCACAGCATCTCCTACCTCCTCCCCCACAACATCTGTCTCCTCCTCACAGCAACACCTGCCTCCTCCCCTCTAAGCCACCACAGTCGTACCCTCATATACCAAGCCATAACAACTTCACATTGTAACAACCCCCTGGATTGTTATAGCGTTAGTTTCCCTCTACACCGTAAACACCAATCACCTCACGCTGCTCATCTGTTACTCGACAATATTCTCGTGATTAGCGGAGCGTATTAATCCATTTCTCTCATTGGACAAATGGATGTAACGTGTTACGTGACCTGTGGTCAGAATGAGACCCAGCTTTCCATTGGTTTAGAGTATGTCACACACTTTATGATTTACTTAAAAAACACATGGAACACATCCTTATTGGTTTTGTGTTGGTGATCTGCTCTTTAGTTTGCAACATGTAATACGATTCGTGAATGGTTGGGATTCTTCATTTGTTGATATACCGAGAGATAACCTCTTAGTAAAGATTCGTTGTCTCTCAGCCGGCTTGAATATGGTAGTCATGCATACTGAACTACAGTGTAGTTACTAACTTATGATGTTTGTTATTGCAATATTTTGCAACTTGCAACGATAATTTCAGGACGGTCTGTTGGTCTAGGGCTGTTGGTCTAGGAGGAAGACACCACAAGCAACAGTGGTTGGTTTTGGGACTCAGGAACAAGAAGGCAGGAACAACACAACTCACTGTGAAGAAAATATTTTCAATTCTAACATTTAATTGAACTACTGTATTTACGTAATAAAGGAAAACACACATTCCTACACTTCAGTTCTGAGGTATGTATAACCAGTCTGTTATCAGTGATAATGAATAACCATGAAGGCGATTATTGTTGACCCTCTTGGAAAAGGTTCAAGGCATGAGATGACTTCCCATGAAGGCATCTTGGGTCCGGTACTAGACCTGAAATGTCTTCCCACGGAGGCTGTCCATGTTGGCTGTCATGGTAAGAGACTTGAGAAGTTTCTCCAGAAGTTAAGAATTGGAACTCTGCGTTAGTTCTGTGAAGAGGTGAGTTAAGGGAACAAGAGCATCGACGAGGAGGCCAATTTTGATAGGATCTCTCTCTCAGGAAACACAATTTGACGTTTTTTCAGCTTCGAGCGACGTTCATAAATGTTTGTGAATAGAGATAATTTAGGTTACTCTCCTTGTTGTATATTTATGGTAGTCGCGAGGGTTGGCGGGATAGAAAGGAGGTATGTTGAGGAGATTGATTTGACTGATTGCTGATTATAGGTCGGGGAGTTATAGGAAAGACGCCATAATAAGGAGGAGACGCATGCTGTAGCGTGGAATTAGGACGCAGCTCTTTCCTCCTTGCCTTGCTTGGTGCTGCCTAGGGAGCATAACTGGGTCACTTTCTTTGTGTGTTAAACCGCTCTTATTATGCCAGTCGCAGACCAAGACACCCCAGGCTGGCACATTAGTGCTTCAATTGACTATGTTGTTAAGCACGCCTGAAATGTTGGTAAGGAAGCCTGAAATGTCGGTAAGCACGCCTGAAATGTTGGTAAGGAAGCCTGAAATGTCGGTAAGCACGCCTGAAATGTTGGTAAGCACGCCTGAAATGTTGGTAAGCACGCCTGAAATGTTGGTAAGGAAGCCTGAAATGTCGGTAAGCACGCCTGAAATGTTGGTAAGCACGCCTGAAATGTTGGTAAGCACGCCTGAAATGTTGGTAAGCACGCCTGAAATGTTGGTAAGCACGCCTGAAATGTTGGTAAGCACGCCTGAAATATCGGTAAGCACGCCTGAAATGTTGGTAAGCACGCCTGAAATGTTGGTAAGCACGGCTGAAATGTCGGTAAGCACGCCTGAAATGTTGGTAAGGAAGCCTGAAATGTCGGTAAGCACGCCTGAAATGTTGGTAAGGAAGCCTGAAATGTCGGTAAGCACGCCTGAAATGTTGGTAAGCACGCCTGAAATGTTGGTAAGGAAGCCTGAAATGTCGGTAAGCACGCCTGAAATGTTGGTAAGCACGCCTGAAATGTTGGTAAGCACGGCTGAAATGTCGGTAAGCACGCCTGAAATGTCGGTAAGCACGCCTGAAATGTCGGTAAGCACGCCTGAAATGTTGGTAAGCACGCCTGAAATGTCACACTAAGAGCCAAAATGACTTTCCTCAAAATTCCCGAACGTTTCCCACGAGTCTAATCTCTTGATACTCCAAATGCAGCTAACGTTGTTGGTCCCTATACTCACTAGCCTTCCTGGAAGCGTTTGGGGCTGAAACTTTCATTTAGACTCATGGTGGAGCTTTGATTTCCTTGAAATATATAAAATTGTTAAAGGTCTCTTTCAAACCTTTTCCCCTAAGAAAAGTTTAAATATATTCCACTTTCTTTTTTGTGGAACAAAGCTCTCTGTTCTTTGATGTGTTGGACACGTCTCTTCTGCATAAGTTATGGCTGGCTTT
Source organism: Procambarus clarkii (assembly GCF_040958095.1). Taxonomy (NCBI): domain Eukaryota; kingdom Metazoa; phylum Arthropoda; class Malacostraca; order Decapoda; family Cambaridae; genus Procambarus; species Procambarus clarkii. Next base: position 46,475,322 of record NC_091151.1, on the reverse strand, counting down.
GGCGACTGATATAAAACCACAGTAATTATTTTGTCTGGTGTTTTTTCTCATACTATAATTTAGCCTTGAGCCTCAGATCATCGTCTAAACCGTGGTGGATGTATTGACTAAACAACGATGAAAGTGTTGACCGTTTGGTTATGATATTAGCTACTAAACAACGGTGGATATAGTAATTGTTTGGTGATTTACATGAAAGGCTGCGAGCAGGTAGGACTAACAGCCTAGTTGGCCAGACCTCCAACCAGGAGGCTTGGTAAGAGACTGGGCCCGTGAGGGCGTTGATCCCTGGAACCAGAGCAAGGTGACCAGATCCCAGTCATGTGTTGTAATATATAATATAACGCGAAACAATTTATAATAGTCATTAACATAAATGATAAATTAAAGTCAGACGCGCAACATACATTGTTGATTAATCGTTTATCTAACGTTGATTTAACGTTAATCCAACGTTGATTAAGCTTTAGTTTAGTTTTGATTAAAATTTAATCCAACGTCGAAATAGCTTTAATCCACCATTGATCAAGCTTTAATCCAGCGTTGATTAGACTTCAGTTCTGCGTTGATTAAAATGTAACCCAACGTTGATCCAACACTGACGCAACGTTAATCCAACGTTGAAAACACTGATCTAGCAACGTTAATATAACGTTGATTAAATATTAATATGACGCTGATTCAACGCTACTAGAGTAAGTTTTTCTTGGTGGGTTATGCTGCCTAAGGTACTTCAACCCACCAAGCCCAAGGCAACCCTAAAGCAAGCCTAAGGCAAGCCTAAGGCAAGCCTAAGGCAAGCCTAAGGCAAGCCTAAGGCTGCTCCCGTTCCATGTCGACATGATTGACGACTGTCACAAAAGCGCTTTGATCCCACGTAGCAAAGTAACGGTGAAATGATCTCTTGCCGACTATTTTTTCCCGCTCAAATGACGTCGTAAATCACCGTCAAAACATCCGTTATTTAGATCGATTTCGCATGCTGGAAACCCATCCCACTGGCAAGCCACGCTCGAGAAACGTTTCTTTAACGTAAGATCGACGCTATCAACTTGGATTGCTTGCTACATCAATGTCGTCTGACGGATGAAGTCATTTCACGTAAAAATATCCCCGACTGTAACAACTGAATACAAACTACTCGTTGATTTCAGCCACATCTTATCTAATTGGAAAGGTAGTTCCCCACTGCCTTCATCCGGCACGCCACCGATCTATACAACTTTATAGCCGATAAATTTCAAAGTTTTCTCTCTCTCTCAGCCCTCTTCCACACCCTGACCTAGCTCCCACCCCCTTCCGTGCGATGCATTTTCTCCCTATCTTTCACCCATTTCTCCCTCTACTCCATTCGTATCTCTCTCATCTTGTCCATTGCATCACCTCTGCCTCATTTTCGTATCTCCGTTTTGTATCTCAATTTACGTTCTCCAGTGTCGAGTAAAAGGGGAAGATAAGAGGTGTTGAGATGACATGACGCTGGTCTAGAGGTCTCTGGCAATCGTTCCATCCCCCCTGGCCGGATCCGTCGCGCTCGCGGGACTCAGACCAGCCACCAACCGGCTCCCGTCAACGTTTGTTCCAGGCAAACGTTCCTGTTCACTGCCTTGTTCTTATCACGCGGGCGTGCGGGGAGGTCTGGCGAGCCACGTCGTCCTCGGGAAACATAACTTCATCAGAGACATCGGTGTTCTTAAAAAGTATTCATTCCAAATCGGGTGTATGGAAATACACACATGCAAACCGTATAACATTTCACTCGGCACAGATTTCTTAATCATAATTTACACACTATTTTAAGTTCTATTATAAATAAGTTTCTGAAATATAGGCTTCCTTTGCAGCATGAACTAACATTTTTGCGAATTATATCAATATCATACGGTGGACGAGTATACCTGGCTTGGTATAACAGCCCCTGGATATACGCAGTTTAATACCCAGAATCTGAGGTAAGTAATAAAGCAGGCTTTTTGACGCGTTATTAACCGAATGATAGTTTTTGGGAGGATCTATCCTTAGAGGTTTTATTGAGCACAGATGATAAGAACTATTAAGATGAATTATAAGCCCGCGACTAGCTTGATAGCAATTCTATGAGGTACACATATCCTGAAACAAATGAAGAACAAAAAGCACAAAACACCCTCAAGGCGCATGCATAAACCCCGAAACTTGTGATGTTATTTCTGTTGCACTCTAACTATGGGAATGGGGGCAAGTGTTAGACCACGGACATTTCCACTATAATAATGTCTATAAAACATTAACAGTGTAAAACACAAGTTTAATTGATATATTTACTGAGAAAATGGTTTTTTTCTTCCTAGACGCTGCCTATTCCTTAAGTCTTAAATGGTCTTAAAAGTTTTACATTATATATTGATAAATAAATAACTAAATAATAAATAAATAAATAAGATGTTACGTTGCTATCAGCACGTTGCAATAGTTGCAATAGCAAGAAAAGACTAAGAAAACTAGGGTTTCCTAACCCTTGCACTCCCTGAGGTTATCTTGGGATGATTTCGGGGCTTAGCGTCCCCGCGGCCCGGTCTTCGACAAGGCCTCCTTTTTGTTACACATCCTCCAGGAAGCAGCCCGTAGCAGCTGGTTAACTCCCAGGTATCTATTTACTGCTAGGGTGAACTAGAGCATCAGTGTGAAAGAAATTGTGCCTATTTGTTTTCACCTCCGCCGGGGATCGAACCCGACCTGACTCATTTCTCACATGCTCTCTCCACAAAGAGATTCCTGTAAAATCAAGGCAGCCAACTATATAAAGGCTCTGATACGCTGTTGGCTTCAGTTTCATCACGTCCTTTACCTGATGGCAAATAAACATGAAGTCAAATTTATACCTAAAGATAACTAATAATATGTCCTTAAATTGCACAATCTTCTAAGGCTGGGCATCTGCTGAGCTGGTGTAGGATAACATCTCTGAGCTGGTGTAGGATAACATCTCTGAGCTGGTGTAGGATAACATCTCTGAGCTGGTGTAGGATAACATCTCTGAGCTGGTGTAGGATAACATCTCTGAGCTGGTGTAGGATAACATCTCTGAGCTTGCAAATTGAGCGATAACGAGTGTGAAACGGTTAAGAGAGGAGATGGAAATAAAAAACGAATTAGTAAAAAAACATATCTGATAACATCTGGAAAGAAAATACAACTAAATGGGCAAATTATTTAATTTTCAGAATAATATAAAATTCGTCAATACAGTTAGAGTTCCTTGCCAGTAAAATTCGAAAATTCCCGAAACAAAGGCTAGTATCGTAGTGTATGTTATTAATGTATGTTAGTTACTTGATTTTGTATTGATTATTCATATTATGTATTAATATTTTAATTACTAACTGTATTTTTTAAATTATTCGTATTGTTTTTTTATCAGAGTTAAAATATTTCTGGACATGCCGCCTACTGGCTAATTCCCTTCTAAATACGTCACCCCTTTTTAAATGATCCCCATCTTAAACATCTCACCCCTTCTTGATAATTCCCCTCTAGACATCTCACCCCCTCTAGATAATCCTCCTCTAAATATCTCTCTTACCCCCTCTAGATAATCCCCCTCTAGACATCTCACCCTCTCTAGATAAACCCCCTCTAAAAATGCTATTCTTTCCAGATAATCTCTTTCTGGACCTATTCCCTTCTTGACGTTCCCCTTTGGATATTCCTAAATCCTCTTCCTACCAAAATAATGTTCATCGACTATGAAAATATTGCTCCCCCGCTCAACCACTTGGGCTGGACGGTAGAGCGACAGTCTCGCTTCATGTAGGTCGGCGTTCAATCCTCGACCGTCCAAGTGGTTGGGCACCATTCCTTCACTCAAATCTCATCCTAAATCCTTATCCTGACCCCTTCCAAGTGCTATATAGTCGTAATGGCTTGGCGCTTTCTCCTTGATAGTTCAGTTCCCCTTCCCCCCTCTGTGAAGAGTAATATTCTGCCCAAATGCAGAGGGAGAGAGGGTATTATCATGGAAAAGCGTCCAAGCCATTACGACTATATAGCCCTTGGAAAGGGTCAATATCAGGATTTGGGAGGGGCGGAGGGGGAAGAAATGGTGCCCAACCTGTTAACCAAGCAGTCACAATAGCCTTTTTGATCAAGTTATCACAAGACATACTTGGAGTCAGGCTGGGCTTGAGGAGGAGAAGAGTTCCCAGAAGCCTCTCGTAGTACCCCAAACCCACACATATGAAAATAAAGAAAATGGCAGCGTTTCGATACGTCCTGAAAATGACATCGTTTCGGTTCGTTCTGAAACTGACGACGTTTTAGTCCTCCATGAAAGTGATGACATTTCGATCCGCCCTGAAAGTGACGACGTTTCGGTCCGCCCTGAAAGTGACGACATTTCAATCCGCCCTGAAACTGACGACATTTCGATCCGCCCTAAAACTAACGACGTTTCGACCTGTCACATCTCTCTCTCTTCTTCTCTGGTAAAGGATTTTACCAAACATTTACACCAACACTTTACGAAACCTGCGCACCTTTTCTCAATCATAACGGCATTGTTTACATTTATGAAGCAGTTTATAAGCTCCGAAGAGCTCCAAGGTTGTTTACAACAACGATAACCTTGGATTGTGTTGTTTCGAAGCTCGTAAGTTGTTTAATAAATGTAAACAAAGCCGTCACCAGTAAGAAAAGATGTTTCTCTTACTGGTGATGGTTTCGTAGTTGCGAAACCTTTCAACGAAGGTTTCGTAGTTACGTAAATGTGTAAAATATTTATTCAGTTTTCAAACTATCCAGGTACGAAGGCTCCAGGCTGAATAACAGTGAACACCTAAGTGTTCATTGTTATTCTTCAGTCACAATAACGTAGCTGAAGTGTGTTGACCAGTCCACACACTAGAAGGTGAAGGGACGACAACGTTTCGGTTCCTCTTGGACCATTTTCAACTCAACAATCGATTTGAGAATGGTCCAGGACGGAAAGACACCTCGTCGTCCCTTCACCTTCTAGTGTGTGGTCTAGTCAACATATTATTGTTTTGGTGTAGACCATCCCTTTTATGAGCCCTAATTTGACCCTTAAGGGACGGGAATGATGTCACCGAACACTCTTGTTGGACCGGAATGACGTCACTGGACATTTAGTTGACGGGAATGACGTCACTGAACACTCCTAATGGACGGGAATGACGTCACCGAACACCTTAAAGGGGAGATAATATACTTCATTCAATGATATTAATAGACAGAAATACTGTCCAATGGCGTTCTAAATGGACGTCAGTGACGTCACCGAGCGTTCACAAAGGCCAGGAATGAAGTCATCGACCGCATAGACGGGGAGTGACTCACTTATATTACTTATATGGGTGTGTATTGTGACTCATGTGACTGATGACTCATGAGGCTGATGACTTATATGAATTATGACTCACATGAATGATGGCGTATGAATGATGACTAATGTGACTGAGGATTCATGCGAATGATCGCATGAGTCATCAGTCATCATATGAGTCATCATACGAATGTTGACTCATATGATTGATGACTTATGTGAATGATGACTCAAAAGAATTAAGGCTCATGTGACTAATTACTCATGTGAATGAGAGCTCATATGCATGAGGACTTATTTGAGTATTATATGCAAATGACGAATAACATGAATTATTTACTTACATGAATAAATAAGTAAATTATTGAATGATTATCCATTCATAATAATTACGTCACTAAGTCTTCCCTAAGGAGGTAATTGATATCACAACGACGAGAAATTTAAACGACCAAAAGTCATAACGAGTTGATGGGATCTATTCCAATTACGTCTAAATGATCATTACGAATGACATCATCAAAAGTCGACGGCCTATAGGAATTACGTCATCAAGGACTCATAGAGCTGTAGGAATGACGTCAGCAAGTGTTCATAGGTCCGAAGGCATGGCCTCATCGACAGTTCATGGAATTGTTACAATAGTGGGGGCCAATAGGAACTCAAAGGGACCAATAGGAATGACATCATCGATTACCCAGGGGGCCAATAGGAATGACGTAATCGAGGGCTCAATCGATTATCCTTAAGGACAGGAATGATACCCGTGGGAACTCTTAAGAGATGGGAAGTATGCACGGTAATCACTCTCCTAGTGGATGGCTGCCTGGTAGCTAGATAACATCGAGGAGAGCCCTTGCCTTCCTCGTCTCATCACAATACGGACCGAAACGTCGTCGTCTCTTCAATTTCTAGTGTGTGGTTTGGTTAACATCGAGGAAAGAGTGCTGTGGATAAAGGTCTCAGGAAATTGCAAGCGGGAATAATACTGCAAGTTTGAGTGATATTGTACGTATAAGTATACTTTTAAGTGCGACTATAATTGCAATTGCGATAGAAGGCTCACAATTTACACGCTCGAGTGAAAATGCGAGGGAAAGTGGAGAGTGAGTGTGAGTATGAGTTATCATCACCATGAGGGTCAAGGTATGTGTATATTGTAACCCTGATCCATGGCAGGAGCCTCAAGCCAGCAGCCGTTCTCACAGGTGTACAATTTAATATTTCTCATACCGAGTCAGAATTTTCTAAAAAGAATAAAAAAATATAATTAATATTATACACACACGTACTCGAAATACAAGCAATTGCAAACGGAACAAATCTAAACAAATCAAACCTAGGTTTAACTATGCACAAAATAATAATATTAAATTATATATGATAATATTAAATTATATATGAGAAGCCAATTTTGTTTGGCTTGTTTGCAAGTGTTACAGGTCCTCATTCATCCATAAGGATGGGGGGAAGGGGGTGATGAGGATAGAAGGATGGGGGGAAGGGGTGATGAGGATAGGGGCATTGGTAGTGGTTTATATGGGAGTGTTTCTGGTAAATATTTTATGGATGGGCTGGGGATGCTCGTGTGAATAGCTGGATGGTTGAAAAGAATAAGATGGAGCGAGTAGAAGTGGAAGTTGGAGTGTGTAGTCAAGTTTGTGTTGAAACTGTTGCCGAGGGAAGTTAAGCAGGAGTAGAGAGGAATTGTGAGACAGTGGGTGATGGAGCAACGAGAGGAACGTGGGTGAGTGGGTGGATACTAGAGACAATGGGTGATGGAGCAACGAGAGGAACGTGGGTGAGTGGGTGGATACTAGAGGCAGTGGGTGATGGGGCAACGAGAGGAACGTGGGTGAGTGGGTGGATACTAGAGACAATGGGTGATGGAGCAACGAGAGGAACGTGGGTGAGTGGGTGGATATTGGAGGCAGTGGGTGATGGGTGGCCCAGGCCCGTCTTATCGCAGTATTCGTGAGCCAGCTTCACGTTCAGGAGTTAGTGCCTGGAAACCTCATATTTCATCCTCTTGCGAACCCGATGAAGAGAAGGGGGAGGGGTCCTAGGAGTCCAGAGGGGAGGGGGGAGAGGTGTATCGGATGGAGGATAGAAGGGGGTGGGGAGGGGGTGTAGTGGGTGGAGGAAGGAAGGAGGGGGAGAGTGAGTTTACAGGGGTAAGTGGTGCAGTTTAGGAGGCAGAATGTGGGGGGTATTGGAGTCAGAATCATTGGAGTCGTGTATCATTTAAGGTGTAGCAAGGATTAAGAATGGGATGCTAGAGAGCAAGAAATTGGTGCTAGATTGTGTAACATTGATTTAAACGCGCGTGCTAACCTGGCAGGGGTTAGTGCCAGATCATACAGCATATAAATGATAGTAGATATATGTGAGCGTCATTGGTGAAATTAGATTATTAGTTGGGTCACATGCTGAAAATATATGCTTCTTTCATTGCTGTGTTTTTGAAACTGGTCAAGCAGTCCTAATCCATCGTTAGGCGATACTCCTCTTAGCTCTGGTTCTTTGCTAAACCACATTCAGAAATTTAATAATACTGTGTAATCAAAAATTTAGTTTTTTATATAAATTAACATTGTTGTATTTAATAATTTTGTGTATAGTTTAGCCTAGGATAAATCACGTTAGATGCTTTGGTTTTATTGGGAGTTATTTTATTTTTAGTACGTGGGATGAAGCATTGAGAGAAGCACGATTTGAACACAGGAAGAGAGCAGTGTTTTTAATTCATAAACACAGATTTTGGAAGCTGAAATACAGAAAGGGTAGATAATGCCGAAGAACGGGATGAATTATTCTCGTAGCAGTCGACATTTTCTCTACAGGATATGTAAAAGTTAGAGTTTAGACCTCTCTCTCTCTCTCTCTCTCTCTCTCTCTCTCTCTCTTTCTCTCTCTCTCTCTCTCTCTCTCTCTCTCTCTCTCTCTCTCTCTCTCTCTCTCTCTCTCTCTTTCTCTCTCTCTCTCTCTCTCTCTCTCTCTCTCTCTCTCTCTCTCTCTCTCTCTCTCTCTCTCTCTCTCTCTCTCTCTCTCTCTCTCTCTCTCTCTCTCTCTCTCTCTCTCTCTCTCTCTCTCTCTCTCTCTCTGTCTCTGTCTCTCTCTCTCTCTCTCTCTGCTCTCGTTTATTTTTTCTCTCTTTTTCTAAATATTAATTTTCTTGTTATTTTTTCACACATTCTACCCATCCTCTCCTATCACAGTCTCTCTGCCTGCACTTCCTATCCTATGCCTATCCTATACCTCCCCCTCTCCTGTAATCTCCCTTCTCTCTCTCTCCTCTTATCTCCCTCTCATTGACGTCACTCTCCCTCACACACCAAAACAATGGAAAGGTCACGAATGCCAGTTCTGAATGAGTGTATGTATGTGTGTGTCTGTGTGTGTGTTTCATTCTTGTGCGTTTCCTACTCTGCTTACCTGTGTGTTATCTAACCGTGTAAACAGAATTCCGTGAATGAAATCAAGTGCTATAACGTATCTCTATTGAGTAATATAAACAAACTTTGCTTTATTTATTCATTAAAGCTCTTTGTCGTTGTTAATGTTATTTCTATATTCACTAATGTTTATGTAATTCAATGTTATTATTTTATTGTTATTTTATTGAGTCACAATTACGATTCAGGCATGTTATTGTGACTCATTGTCTGCATTGTTGTTATTGCTGAGGTTATTATTATTATTATTATTATTATTATTATTATTATTATTATTATTATTATTATTATTATTATTATTATTATTATTATTATTATTATAGCTTCGTTGCTGTATTATTAATTTTGGGTCAGGTTAGGTAAGATTAAGTTAGATCAGGTTAGGTTAGGCTAGGTCCGGTTAGGTTAAGCAGAGTTAGGTTAGGTTCGGCTAGGTTAGGTTAGGTTAGGATAGGTTAGGTTTGGTTTGATATCTCCATCCAACATTTCCAGCGGGGTTTGTCACTTAGCTCGAATTTCAAGCATGAACATATATCCTGTATGTTTCTTTAGGAGGTAGACCCATTCTAAGACAAGATATTCTAGGAATGTTGTCACTTAGGCAGAGGAAATAGCTGTACGATTAATCCTATATAGAGGTATATATGAAATTGGGTATTTTTGTGCGTGTTTATGTGTTTTAAATTTAAAGGCCTGTATGAATGTATGTGTAGTTTGTCGCTGAATATGAATGTGAATGTAGTCGTAAGTATTTGTATGAATGACTTTATGTACGAATATATGTTTGTTTGAAACTGTATGAAATAGTTTGTGTATTGTAAATGTTTGTGAATCATCACATGTATGTATCATAACATCTATACCATCTATTCTAATACTTTTTACTTGAATTTAAATTTAGTTTTCATAGAGGTTAGCTTTGATAGTTTATTATTTAACAACGAATATCAAGATTCGAAAATAGCAAAAATGAATGAAGTAATTTTACATTAGTCTGCATACTTGTTACTTTGTTGGTTATTGTGTAAGTCCCATCATCGCTATATCTCCTGAACTGTTTTGCAGATTTTTATGAAACATTTTCATTTACTTTAACATTCAACTTTTAGGTAATAACTTGATTTTGACGCATTTATTATAGGTTTGTTCAGAGTCTGTTGCATGAAATTCTTTGACATTTTGATTTAATGTTTTTTTTAGATTTTCGATGAACGTTTCTATGTCCCCCGTCATATCTGTGGC